>NC_137930.1:21611102-21766102 GCF_963969265.1 Rhamphochromis sp. 'chilingali' | reverse complement strand
AAGTTATGAAGCAAAAATTAGAATACAATAAGAATAAATACAGTACACAACTGTACAGAATAGAATAAAATAAAATACTATATACAGTAGAATAAAATAGAATAAAATATACAATAAGATAAAAATAGAATACAAATGCTATATACAACTGAGTAAAAATACAACGATGCCAGAAAAGATTATTGCACTTAGTGTTATTGCACATGTGTGGATGTGTGTGTTTGATCAGTTAAAGTCTTTATTGTGGAACTCCCCAGGTCACTGTTGATAAACACAAAAAAAAGGAACATCCCAAAATATAGGCTGAATTTTCTTAAATTAAATGTGAACAAGAGAAAGCCCAGGTAGAGAACTTAACAGGCTAAGGTTTATCAGTATTCTCAGCCAATAAAATACATATATTTTCTAAGGGTGTAGCCCAAAGCAGCACCTGCAAATTGCAGAAATGGGGTTTCAATGCTGTATACACATTAAAAAGCACAGTCAGATCCACTAACCCTATCTGAAGAGTGTAAACAATTCCACTCTCCATTGTAAGTGATGGGCCCACAAAAACCACAACCTGTGAAAGCCTCTCAGCTTTAAAAAGAACAGAGATTTGGAGAAAACTATCACTTTGTTAAGACCTTTTGCTGAAAGTTTGGTTTTAACCCCATATTTGAATGTTTAATTTCTGGTGAATATCATGTTTGTACCTGGCCACAACAGGCCAAGACAACAAATCTATAGGGTGCAAAGAATTTCCACTCACCAAGATATCCGGTTGTCTCACAAGGAGTAAACAACACAGCCACACACCTCCTGAGTCTGCTGGGTGGTTACAGCTGACAGTGGGGGCAAACCATTAGTGCCCTGCATGCTCCTTGTCACAGGGAATGTGACAACACCCCATGGTTTCCTTGCCATTGGTTTACTCCCATAAAACATGAATAAAGCTGCCAGTGGTTCCTACCCCTGAATTACTGCCCCATACAGGCAGAAAGTAGTAAAACACAGATACAAAATATGTTACCACAAACATATATATTAAAATAAATAATGAAGGATTAAATGGGAACAGTTTTCCTTTGCTGTTATGGTTTTGTTATTGTAAGACTGGGAAATAGTCATAGTCATGTCAACTTTGGGATTCCTTGAATATCATATTGTGTTTTTATCAACCCACTCATTACGCCAAGTTCAGTCCATTTTGTTTTTTCGAAATTTGGGAACAGTGTTGCTGAGAGTGTAGTTAGAGTGTAACGGATGGCACAATTATAATAAATAGCACTAAGTAACAGGCCAGAACACTAGATCTCTTTTGAATGTCAGTGCAGGTCACTTGTTGTTTGCTTTGGATATAATAGAACAGACTGCTGAAAACTCACTAGTAAGTTTAATCAAATAGGTACAACTCTGATCATTTCCATTTTAACGCATACACAACGAAAATGTTAAAGAAAATGTAAATGAGTGTGATTCTAACTATTCTAACTCAATATGTGGTCAGAACCTAATGATTAAAATGCTTATGTTCATATGTTCACTCAGAGCTTCTTTTTAAACAAGCTTTGTGAATTTATAACTGCAACATTACCTCAATTCACCCATTGCTCCCAGTGTTGTGCTGGTGCTCCTTTTCCTACCTTCAAGTGAATTATGTGGAATAGATATACAGATTCTCACAAGAATCTATCGCGCTGTCCCTTTTTTTGCAACCTATTTTTGTCTGCAATTCAACACAGAATTCAGTCAGTATTTGTGTATAAAAGGCCAGAGCTACTAACCCTTTATCTATCTGAATTCAATCTAGTAACCCATCAAACAATATCTGATGATTCAGCCTCTGTTGACAACAACTAATGTTTTGAGCATTCAGTATAACCAGGAGATATCCAGGCAGAGACTACCTGTTCTGTGACCTGGCCATTGTTTACAACAACAGATAAATTGAAAATAGGAAATACAAAGCTAAGCCATCATCAGATGTTTGCTAATGGTTTCAAGATTTTATTATGGAAAATGCATCCCCCCCCCCCCCCCTTATGCTCCACATAGTGTTTACCTGCAAAGCCATTACTGCTTTGACCACTGAAAAAAAAAGTTAAAAAAACAACAACAAAACACTACCACTAATCTTGTCTCTTTCTAGCAGATATTAGTAGGTAAATACTGCTGTTCTATTTGACCATCATTCAGGGAAGAATAACCCAGTGACAATACTGGCAAAAAGAAAAATACCAAAATACCATGGTCCTGGGTCAGTGGTCCAGTGTTTTGATTTTTGGATCATTATTATTGAGTTTTGATTTCATCATGGTTCATGTCTACCAGTGTTTTGGTTTCCGTTTTGTATTTCTAGCACTCTAGTTCCTCTTTTGCTCTGTGAATTCTATTTCTTAGGTTTTGTTCCTGTGCCCCCGTGTTTAGTGTAGAGATGGACCGATCCGATATTACGTATCGGTATCGGTCCGATACTGACCTAAATTACTGGATCGGATATCGGAGAAAAATAAAAAATGTAATCCGATCCATTAAATATCACGAAAGCACCTCACAAAACTTGCAACACGCCGTAACTCACCTCAGAACGTTAGCACGTCGGAGCAGTATGCATCACGTGATAGAGCGGCTGTGGCATGCGGGACCTGTCAGTGGTCTGGATAGCATTTGGAGCTTCGCTAGCAACCCGGCATTTCATCTCCGACAAAGTTATCCAGAGAGAAGTAAAGCAAGTGTGTAAGTCCATCTCTGAATGTTTGTAAAGCATTCCTGCGTTAAGCTTAACAAGCGACTGCCTCTCCTGCTGCTACTTCAATGGTGAAACTGCTTAACGATCAGCTGATCGGCTTTTCTGTCGCGAGTCCGTGTCTCTAGTTTGCTTTTGGCCCACTTTGCACCAGAAAGAGGAAACCAGTGGCTGAACAACAGCAGCACGTTTAAGCTTGATCAGCTATTGTTAGAATGTATTTAATATTACTTTCTACTCCAGGATCTTTTTCTACGTAGCTGACGCTGGTAACTGTGCAGGGGCAAAGTTTAGCCAGGGGGGCCGATAGGGCATTAACAGGGAAAAGGGGGCACAAAGACATACTTTTCTTTCTTATTCTCATTTAAAATGTCTAGCTTTTAATAAATAATTATCTGACACCCAAACTTTTAATTTGATGTAAAATGAATAAAAGTCAATTACTGTATATAGTAACTATTAAGTCTAATATATATACCCTAGTAAGCTATAGTACTTTTTCCTTTGGGAAGGTACCATCTGTGCAGTCTGCAATTTTGTTGAAGAAAGATGTTGAATCTATTTAATATTTCTTGAAAAATAATTGATTTCTGTGCATTTTTTTCCACACTGCATCAAATTAAGGTTGATTACGTCGATTAAGCATCATGAGGTGGAGCGTGAGGGGTGGTTCCCTATTTTTTATTTATTTATTTTTGTTGTTGCTGGGAGTTGGAACCCTATTAGTTAGGTTGCTTAATATTTATGCTAAGTACTCTTTAAAATACCAGAATAGGGAGGATGGTGTAGGTTTAAGTTTATTAGATTGATCAGTATTGCTGAACTATGAAATATTTTTTTTTGCATACAGGTATAACAGAATAGCTTTAGTGTAGTTGTTGTTTTAAACTTGAGTATGAACTTATACAAAATGCAGCAAGATATTTAAAAAACAGTTTTGTTGATTAACCCTTTACAGCCGATCGGAGCGGGCACGCTCCATTTTGCGTAACTATTTTTAAATCACGGTAGCACTGCAACCACGTAAGCTAGCGCAATAATTTTTTTTGCATATGAAACCAGAGGAGTTGTACTTACATCTCATGCCATCAGCTTGTCCTAGGTCACAGTTTCCTTCCACATATAGCTTTGCAAAAACTGCATAAAAATCACTTGCAGCAACAAAAACATGATATTCCAGAAACACGCTTCGCCGATCCGATCAGCTGTTTGTAACACTTCCTACGTCCATCAGCGCGAACTATCACATGACCGCATGACCTGCCCGAAACCGGAAGTGACGTCATTTTGCGGAGATGTAGTTTTTTTACGATCGGGGCCTTATGAGCCTATACTTGTGTTTTAAAAAGTTATGTTTGAGTTTATGACTTTCTGTGTCGTTTCTGGGATGCTTAGGACTCATATTGCACTGCTGGAAATAGTTTATTTTGATGCATATGCTGTTATTTTGCAAATTTGCACTATAATATTTATTTTCGTTTTTCCTGCAGTATATAAAAATTGGTGTATTTCAAAAAGAAAACTATGAAGACACTCAAAATAAATTTCCTGTGGTGGGAAACTAGTTTGTGCAACTTTTTTGTATTTACAGTTTTGAGGGATGAGCCTCTTAAATTTCTCTAACTAGAAATATATGTTAAAAAAACAAAAACGATTTTCAATTTTTTTAGTAGTTTATTGCACTTTTTTTTACAATTTATGTAATTACTATGCACCTAATGCAGACATATTATTAAAGTTTGGGCTATAATGGTTGTATTGATGTATAGCAACTTGCAATGCTCCCAAAAATGGCTACACAGCATGTAAAAATATAATATAAGCTCTGGCGGACTTAGTTCTATGGTAGGTCTTAAAGGGTTAAAAAACACTATATCGGATTCATATCGGTATCAGCAGATATCCAAATTTATGATATCGGTATCGGTATCGGACATAAAAAAGTGGTATCGTGCCATCTCTAGTTTAGTGTACGTTTAGTTCAGTCTTCATGTTTATTATCTTGTTCCCGCAGTCAGTTGTGTCTCTTGTCACTCCTGGCCCTGTGTTCTGTGTTTCCTGTGTCCTGTATCAAGTCCGTGCCTCTGGGCCTGTTGTGTGTTTCCTATTTTATTTTAATAGTCCTTGTCCCTCGTCAGTGTATCTAGTTTTGCCTTCCCTTGTCTCTTTATGTCTGATTAAACCCAGCTGTGTTCCCACCTATTTCCCATCCTCTCATATTCCTGCTTGTGTATTTTAGTTCTCAGTCTTCCTCTGCTCGGTGTCTTGTTGTACCTTTGCATTAGCTGTGTGTTCCTCACCCGTCATGTTTTGTTAGGTTATATCATGAACTCCCAGTGTAGGTCATTCTTCCTAGTTTGAGTTTGAGTCATGCATTATGTTCTCAGTTTGTTTTTTGCCAGCAAATAAAGCTGCCACCTTAAGTCACATATGCCATCTCTAGAGTCCTGCATTTGGGTCCTCCTCCTGCCTGCCACACAACTGAACCATGACAAATTCCAATCTCCATCACACCCCATCCCCATTTTATCAGCTGCAACTTTATGATCACAAGTATTACAATAGCCAGATGCATAAATAATAATATAAACAATTAGGTGTGTCTTATATAACCTTATTATTAGTATATGTGGTGGAACTACTCAGTCCTTAGATGCAAACTTAAATAATAAATGGCCTACAATTACCACTTTACTTAACAATACTGTTTACCTGGAAAGCTTTAAGAGGTAAGTATCTTGCTTCTCATTTGAATGTGCTTTCAATGTGCAGGGAGAAATGCACTTCAAGGAAACAAATTCCAATTCATGAAGAACCCAAGGACAGGAGCAAATATAAAAGCAATAAAAGATATCCAGGAGATAGGCTCTATCTGCAGTCATCAAACTGCAAAGCATGCATCATACTTTTGTCCTTGAGACATTTTCTTCTCTCTACTTTCCTTCTAATACTTACCCTATCATATGAAAAATGTGATTAAACTGTCCTGCAGCTGAAAAACTGCACAGATTTTCCCAGGACTACTATTTTTGAATCTGCAGATGTAGTTGCCTTGCTACAGTTGCATAGGTTACACCTCTTCCTCTTGGTATTTTATCATTTTATGTCTTTCTTTGACCACATTTACAGTATGTGGTCAACGTTAGAGCCTTAGTAAAGATTTCAACTGGTCACATTTAAGTCAGAATCCATACATAATAAAATGCACCATAAACTGATACATAAATAAAACAGAACGTGTTTAATAAAATTAAAAACACAAAACTCTACAGGCTAGTTTTCACAACATGTCAAGAGGTAAATATAGTGACCCTGATATAATATCTCATATTCATGGCTAATAATATAGAGTAACTTCAAGTTTATATGTGGGAAAGTAAGCAATGATTAAATTGAATTCAAACTGGAGGAAAAAAATGCTTGCTAGTCAATCTGTACACACACAAACATTTTAATGATCATATTGTTTGACAAAGGTAACACAATAATGCCAGTAATTATAAATTCTCCTATTAACTGAAATACTGTCATGACTACAGACTGAAAATCAAATGCATAAGGCTGCATCCGCATATACAAAGATGTTTTTTAAAACTAGTATTTTTCCATTTGCTTTCATTTTGGAAAATATCACTGTCCACATAAAAACGAGAAAAACTATGTCAAGTGCTGTCAAGAGCATGCCAGAATAACAGGTGGCAAAATAATCTATTCAGAAGCCTATAAACAGTAACACGGTGCACAGTCTGATGTTGAAAAAGGAGATAAAGATGCACATTTTTACATTGCAAGGCAAATTTTCAGTTTTCTTCATCCACATGTAAACACAGAAATCGAGTTACGGTTGATATTCACACTTGAAGGAGTTTTTTTAAGCTCCATTTTTAGTTATCTAAAACAGTGTCTACATGTGGGAAAAAGTCTGAATTACATAGAAAAGGCTATGCTTACCAAAATATCAGTCTACGCGTGAACAGGGCCTAAGAAAAAAAGGAAGATACAGGCAGAGAGGCATAGTGCAATCAGGGATGGCCAAAGTAAAGTTGGCTGAAATATTCCAAATGGCATTCTGGCACTTTCAATAATGACACATTATGTCTAATAGGTTAATGCATAATACTGATGAGTAAGTACATTTCATCTGTGCTGCAGTCTGACATTGCTTCTAATTGATGCAATTGAGATACTTGATCAACACCTTCAACAAATTGTTTTTTCTTTCTCATCCCTGTGATGTGACCATAGTGCAGACATAAAGTTATGGTCTAGGTACTTTAACATCTAATTAATTGATTTAAGTTTAATCTGTTTCTGTGCAGTGTATGTAGCTTGGTGCACATTTCCCAGGGAGATTGAAAAAATGTTAACATGTGACTTAGAGATGAAAAAGGACAGAACAGTAAAGAAAAATGAGAAATTCTCCTCAAAGCTAAGGATTGATCAGCAAGTTAATAAACCTAAATCTTACGGGTAGCGCCCTCATTGTTTTTATTGTTTTAATCCTATATTGTGTCTATACAGAACATATTGCTGAATTATATTTTTGTGAAAGCTGTAGTAGTACAAGTTGAAGTAATACAAATTTTTTGTTTTTCAAAAACTGCATGAAAATACAAGGCAGTTTAGCTCTATAGTTACATCACAGAAAACAGACATCAACTTATGTTTAAGGTGCTGATGCTCATTATATTTACTCACCACATTTTACATTTTACATTAGCATAATCATAGCTATGGTGACTCCTATAGGACAGAGTTGTTATAGTCGGCTAAAACATGTTTTGGCTTACTGACCAACATTTCTACTACCATTTGGACCAGGTCTGGATCCACCCCAGTTTTTCTTACCTCTGGAAGATTGTCAGTCCAGTGTTCAGGAGATGAGGCTTGAGATGAAGAGGAAGAAGCTGGTGTTTTATCCAGATGCCAGTAACGTTGTCTCTTTCTTTTACTTTTAAACTTCTTTGGTGATGGGGACCCCACACAGTGATGTGTGACGACTTCTACAGAAAGGCAAGCAGAGATTGCTCATGAGCTCAGAAACGCATGCCTCAATCTTGATTTTTCAAAAAGTATATCAAAATATCAATAACAAAAAAAATCACCCGAATTGAAAGTCAACATTTACAGTGGAATTAAAAATATGAATGAAAAATTATGTTGGTAAAACATTTGGTTAAACATATTAGATTCAGCCATTCTCACAGATGCAAATCTGAAAGTGCTCCTGAGCCTCCATCTACTCAGCTTGTCTGTTTTATTAGACTGGATATGGTCAGAGCTGCCCCCCTGTCCATGATTGTCACACTTTCCTTGATAATGTATGACTTATTAAAATTATGAAGCGCAGAAACAAGCTGCTGGCCTCTGGAGTCAGACACGCCCTCCGTAACTGTGGCCACATGATGGCAGTAATGTAAAGTCCAGCTGACTGGCGAACAGATTTATGACATACCGTCTGAGATGAGAGAAGAAAACTCGCTTTACTTTGGTACATTTTAATTTAAGTGTATTTTTAGATTTGACAGGCAAGCAGGGCTTGCCTTGCTTGTCCTGACTGAATGTCACTGGTCTCACAAATTTAAATATCCATCCACAGCATAGGAAACTCGTGCAATTCCTCCTCTCCTCTGCCTTATGCCATACTACGTATGTGACTTATCACTAGCCCCATACCTAAAATACTTGTACGCCTATGTATTTTAGCCCCATGTTTCTCTGTGTCAGTGTCATGTCATAACCTCAGATTTTGCCTGTGTGCTCTAGTTAGTGCTTTCATGGTTTAGTTTTTGTTTTTGTTCTTTGCCAGCAATAAAGCTGTGGTTTTGAGTTGCGATTTTGTCTCCATGAGTCTTGCGTTTGCGTTCCTCATCCCTGCCTGCCCGCACACAGAGCCCTGACAGCTTATGAGAATGTATCATTTTGTTGGAAGATTAATTTCCCATTTTTCTATATATATTTATGAGTATAGTATTCTTTTTTCTATTAAATAACCTAAAAAAATTACTCAATGAACCTTTAAATGATATTTGTAAGTAGCCCTACCTGATCAATAGTTTAAGTTTGGCCATTTAATTGCTTACTGACCTTGGTTTGCACTGTTTGGCCTCAGTAATCATGGATACATTTTAAGCAACCAAGATGTACCTGAGTACTCTAAAATTGTATTCTTATTTCTGTGTCACTAAACACTTGTTATGAGACTGCAGAAAAGCCTTTGCCAGAGCTCCATGGAAATATAAAGATATATAAAGATCTTGTAAGACTTTGAGTAACATGCATATACCAATGTTTTAAAGACAATCGTTTTTTTCGAATGGTTTATCCAGGGAGTTTCCAGGAGGCCAGTGCTCTTTTTTCTCAGCAACACCTTGTTCATTCACACAATTTTCAAACACCTTCAAACTGCCTAACAAAATTACAGGAGCCACAGAGTCTGGTAGCCAAAGAGCAGCTTCACCAGAGCTGAGTGTTGGAGGCTTTGAGCAAGAGTACTTCAGTGGTGATAATATGGGAAGATCGAGTGCTGCTCTTCACCTTATCTTTTGATATTTATCCGAAAGGATAAAGGACATAAAAAATGGACATAAAAACAGCATAAAGGTTGCCATGTTTTCATACACTACACTGGTGTGCATGGCAGCTTGTTTTTTTGTTTGGTTGGGGTTTTTTTTTTTAATGTGATTTGGTTATTAGTAATACAAAAGTATTTTCTTTAATACTATTATCATGAAAAGCAGAACCCCTATAGAAACCCCTTACCCCATACCAAACCATTGCATTTTTGTTTTACACATTTTATGTTATTTGCTTATTTGTTTAGGTTATTACATTTCTGGGATATTTGTTGCCACTTTACTTTCAGAAGGAAACCTTTTTATATATAGAAAGCTACAGATGTAAATGGGATAAGTCATACTCAGTATTGGACACGATGACTGAATCACACACTTCATTTCCTGTTAACTCTGTTGTGAATATACATCGTCAAACATCTCACTTTCAATAAACAGTAAAATCATTAAATACACTCATTCAAGATGGATCAACGTAAAAGCAATATGCAAGACAACCAACACAGGCTGAGAAATCTGTAGCCACTTGGGAAATTGCTTCAGACATTCTAAAATCAGAGCAAAATGACACAAATTGTGTCCCAGCAGAGGTTAAAGTCACTGGCTTCTGAATCAATCTAATTGAGGTAAAGGGTCTTTGCTTAAGAGCCCTGGAGTACTTTCAAACATCTCTCCAGTGCCAGCATTAAGAAGAGTGCTTCCTCTAGTCTTCTCTTAACCCAATCCACTCCATCCCCTTCCTAATCCCTAAGCTATGGCAACAAACTGAATTTATATTAGTTTCATAATGAAAGGTCACAATATCCTCAGACTCAGGGAGAGGTAAGGCTCAGTTACACTATGTCTTATTATGATGTGGCCTGTGGCAGACCACAACAAAATTGAACTCTGCTGGTGGGTTTAAATTAAAAAAAAATAAAATAAAATAAAATCTTCTGAAACAAGTCAGCCATGGTATTTTTTCAGAAAAACACAAAGTGGTAAAAATTTGTTATAGTATTGTATCTCAGTAAGGCTTTATTACAATCAAAGTTATATCTGTCCATTCACATATAGTATTGAATATATGAATCTTTCTTTGAAGCAGTTTGGCTGATATCGGCAGTCATCTGCACTAACATCCCGTGGAATATCCACACTGATTCCTAAAACTGATGTCAAAGTGAAAGATGTCCTTAAAGGGCAACCTTCAAAGGGTGATACTTAGAAGTAATTGCCCATCTTCTTCAAAGCAGAACTGATAAAGACCATTTGCAAGGTTGTTTTATCTGGTTTCAGATCAGCTAGAGATAGTAAAAGCCTATTTCAGTGGTTCTCTGGGTATATACATTTCCCTCTATGGATCTTTAAAATATGGTTGTTTTGCTCTTACCCAAAATTTAATAATATATATAATATACACACTACCGTAGTTGTAGATGTAGTACCTAGATAAATGATATTTAAGATAACAAATAAACTGACAAATCAGCTCATCTGAACTGGCTGTAATTTTAAATACAGATGACGTTCTCGTGCTGTCTCTTACTTTTTCAATCATCTGATGCTTTCAAGATGTTTACATTTTTACCAGTAACTTCCCAGTGGTTTCAATTGTCACATCTGAGCAAGAGGTTCAGTTGTGTCTGGGGAGGAGAGGCTGCAAACCTTTGCTGTTCCAGTATTAACAACCCATCGAAGTAGCCCACTGCGTCTCATGTCAAGTGACATTAATCAGTGGTTTTGTAGTTGTCACAAATGTGCAATGACGCCTGTGAAGAAGGAGAAGAAGAAAAAAAGTGGATAGTGTTGCATAGTGGTGAATAACACAATTGACTTCTAACATGTTACTGCAGCTCTTCTTGTACCACAGGAATCTGATAAAAGGGATTGTGTTTGGTATCACCAACATTTGTTTGATGGTATAAGAAAAGTAAATCTGGCGCCGGCCATTGTTGACCAGGTTTTCATTTAAATTTTTCACTTTTTCATTGATCTGTTTATTTCATCATCCTTACTGTTTCTGTGCTAGTACAAAATCAGTGTTGGCTTTGACACATTTAATAGTTATGAAATCTTTTGGAACTAGTGGTTGTTAACATGATTGTTGTTTATCAACATTCTGTGCTATATACAATGTGGTTAAAAAAGAGCCCTTATTTTTTTTTTATCCCCTAGTGCTGTTGAACACAAAAAGGAGGGTGTATAATTTGAATGTGTATTTGAATTGTGAAATACAACAAAACTTGAAGTGTTTCATTTTTGTTACATTTTAAGCATAACCTTAAGAGGTGTTTGGTTTTCCTCACTTCCACTCTAACAGCTCAGTAAGATGCAGATTGCTTTGAACATGATATGTGCAGCATTATTCTTTTTAATTAGGGGACTGATGTTTAGAAGCGCCAAACAGTAACTCTAGATAATAGTGGATTCATGTCCAGTTAATCAAAATCCTGTTGGCAGGTAATGGCTACCAGGGGCTCCAGCAGGTTTGCAAAAATATAATTAGCAAAGCCATGAATCTCCACTCTACAATGCTTGCTCAAGGGTGAAAAGGACTGAACACAACACTGAGGTTGTGGTCGACTGGTTTAAAAAATGAAAGAGCATTTTTTGAGAGTAATGGGAATATTTACCAAGCCACAGAAACGTGTGTACTTCATTTAACTGCCATGTGTGCTGTACAGTCAGACTGGAGAAGGAACTGAGACATATCTTGCTGCCAAATATGCACAAACATGGCAGTATTGTTGATAATAATGCATGATATGATGTATTAATGAAATGCAAATACAAACACATACATATATCTTTTTGTGCAAACGTTTTGTGCCAGTACCCTTGTTAGGAAAATGTGAAGTAATTACTGTGCTTCATTTAAATTTGAAAAGATACACGGAAACAGAAAATAAGGCAAAACTGAGTTTGTACAGTTCTAAATTAGCACATATTTACTATGACCACCTTTTGACAAGCTTTCTTGTAATTTCTTTAAGTTCCATCCATCCATCTTCATCCGCTTTGTCCGGGGCCGGGTCGCGGGGGCAGCAGCCTAAGCAAAGAGGCCCAGACCTCCCTCTCCCCAGCCACCTCCTCCAGCTTATCCGGGGGAATACCAAGGCGTTCCCAGGCCAGCCGAGAGATATAATCGGTTCGCAGCCGAGTGTGAAGCAGCGGGAATGAGGATCAGCACCTCCAAATCTGAGGCCATGGTTCTCAGCCGGAAAAGGGTGGAGTGCCCACTCCGGGTCGGGGATGAGTTCCTGCCCCAAGTGGAGGAGTTCAAGTATCTCGGGGTCTTGTTCGCGAGTGATGGGAGAAGGGAGCCGGAGATCGACAGACGGATTGGGGCTGCAGCTGCAGTAATGCGGACGCTGCACCGGTCCGTCGTGGTGAAGAGGGAGCTGAGTGTAAAAGCGAAGCTCTCAATTTACCGGTCGATCTACGTCCCTACCCTCACCTATGGCCACGAGCTGTGGGTAGTGACCGAAAGAACGAGATCGCGGATACAAGCGGCAGAAATGAGCTTCCTCCGAAGGGTGGCTGGCCTCTCCCTTAGAGATAGGGTGAGAAGTTCGGCCATCCGGGAGGGGCTCAGAGTAGAGCAGCTGCTGCTCCACATCGAAAGGAGCCAGCTGAGGTGGTTCGGGCATCTGACAAGGATGCCCCCTGGGCGCCTCCTGGGTGAGGTGTTCCAGGCATGTCCCACCGGGAGGAGGCCCCGGGGCAGACCCAGGACACGCTGGAGAGATTTCTTTAAGTTGTCTTCAGGAAAAAAAATTCCAGGTTTTTTGAAGGGTGTTTAAAGCATATATATATATATATATATATATATATATATATATATATATATATATATATATATATATATATATATATATAGATATATATATATATATATATAATTGAATTGAAAGTGGATGGATTGATGAATTGGTAGGTCAGTGTTAAGCTGCTTAAAAGGACAGATAAAACAAAACATTCAGAAAAAAGTCACACATGCGTATTGGAATGACAATTTGTGGAAAAAGCCAATGTTCAAAGAGAAAGACCATCAGAAAGTATTGCTCAAAACCACATTAAAATAATGCAATAAAGTCTTTTGCCTTGTAAGCTGATCATGAGAAATTATGGCAATTCAAACTTGTGCATAGTACTATATTGATATATATTTATTTTCTTTTTGTGCTTTCGTATTTCAGTGTTTGACAAATTAATGGCCAGATGGTAACACTAAATGGAAAAATGGGGGATCATCAAAGTTCTTATAATTCAATCTGAAGGCAGCATTGATAAATAGGTTAATTTCAAAACATCTAAAAGTTACTGACATTTTGCTAAAAACCAAACCTGTCAATGTCACAATAGCAGAATCAGAGAGTCAACACATTTAATAGGCCATGGGAACCGCGAATGTATCTGTCAAATTTAGTGTCAAACCATTTTTCACAGAACAAGTGAAACAGTCTTTTGGTGGCACTACATGAAAAGTCAGGGGAGCACAAAAGTGAGCAAGAAACCACAAATATCTTGTGACCAGACATGTCTTTACAAAACTAAAAGGCAAAGCTTTCTGTAGTTATCTGGGATATGATAATTTTCGGTTCTGATCACTGACAGAGCAATCATAACAATGCCTATGAATGAGGCTGTTCTTGGAAAAGTCAGACCAGTTGTCTAAAACCACTCAAATAAACTTTATGAACAATTTTATTTCCAACTGAACTAAAAATGAGAAAAAATCACATTATATAACATTATATAAATCTACTTACTACTTATAAATTCTACTGGTGGATTATTTATGTTTTTCTTTAATCTAATTTCATATTTCAAGTAGGTCCTATTTATCTATATATCCTTACATGGGGTCTTGAAATCTTGAATCCTGAAATTATTATTATTATTATTATTATTATTATTATTATTGTTGTTGTTGTTGTTGTTGTTGTTGTTGTTGTTGTTGTTGTTGTTGTTGTTGTTGTTGTTCAGTGTTATACACACCATTATCTTTCAAACTTCCTGTTTTCATAACATTCATTAGATTGAAGGGGAGATTTTGAGATTTCCTGGCTGGATTATGCTAAAGATCAAATGAGTTTTAGATTCATATTTTTGCTTGCTCCCAGCTGGCATCCGGACAAACAAATGGAACCATAGACCAAGCAAAGCCTAATGCACCACAGAGAGGACATTAGAAACACATATCTTGTTTTATTAATGTGGTCAATACAGTCCATTAGGCCAGAGATTTAAAAGCCACAGAGCTCTTCCAGCACCATTAATATTTCTCTCTTTGACCCATGGCAATCTTTTTGCTTTCTTTCCTTTCTTTCTTTCATTCGAGATGAGTTCTATAAATATATATTTCAGTTTACATTTCCTGTTTTTTTAGCTTTTTTTAAACTTTGAATTTATGTTTACTATTGGTTAGCGTTTTTTAGTTTTGTGGTTTAGAATTCTTAGTGGGTGGTTAAAGTTTACATTACTTCTGTGAGTTTCTCATCGTCTCCTCCTCTGATATTTGCATCTGTTGAGCTGAGGATGAAGACTGTGGCCAGATGTAAGACCACACAACCAAGACCACCATTCCTCCAGCTGTTAACACAGCTCTTAATCATCACCAGAATCACAGAAGCAAGTGAGCTCACATATGGCACAGCCACAGTCATCCTAGAAGCTTCCCTGATTTTGTGTTGAAGACAAAATCAGGGAAGCCTGGAAGAATGTTAGTTATCTAACAGAGGGAAAGGGGAAAGGTACCAGTTTTTAACCCTCCTGCCATCCTTTAAAAAACTCACACCCATCACCCTAGGGACCATTCTCAGCCACGCCATAAAAAGACCATATATCCATATTTTATTCCACTTTAAATTAGCCAACCTTGTAAAACTACTTCTCCCTGAAATATTCATGTAAAGTTTTAATTATATTTTCGTTGTTTTAACCCTTCAAATCCCAGTGTTATTACATGAGCGCCCTGTGTTATAAGCCCCAAAAACCAAAAAACGAAACTAAATATTTCCACAAAAAACCAGTTGAAGTAATATGTGATTGTCATTATAAGTAGGCCTTTAGATGGACCAAAGATTGGCACCAACATACATTTTGACCTGCCATTATTTTTTTTGCATTTTTTTTGCAATTTAAAAATTAAAACTTCAAGGCCCTGAGTCTTCATTGACATCCAAGAAAAGAAGAAAAAATAAAATCATATGATGATAATTTGGGGTTGAAAAATAGCGTTTATAATGGAAGTCAATGGGCAGAAAATGGTCCCCAGGGTGATGGGTGTGGGGATTTCTGCTGCTCAGCCATTTTAGGCTGATTTAAGGAATTCACACTGGAATATTAACATTGACAGGTAAAAACTATCCTGTGGCAAGTTTGGTTATATTCCGCTGAACACAGTGGAAATGGCAGCCATTTAACACATAGCAGTGGCACAAAAAGGTCCCAAGAAGGCAGGAGGGTTAAGTGATGATGTATGAACCCTGCGCCCAGGTCCAAAGTACTTTGCATCTATTAAGGCTGTTGTGTTTTTAACATGTTTTTAACATAATGCTTTGTATTTTGTTCTATTTAATCTGTACAAGCCCCTAAAAAAAAGTCAGTGATCACTGTCGACCTCCCTCAGGTTTTATTACCACTGTTCATTGGCAGCACATTTTAAAGCACAGTTTTTAAAACCTAATGATTTAACTACAGCCCAGCCCATGCAGCAGTATATTAATGACTAACCTCGTATTGTGGGTCGATTATCTCAGTTGTTTTCCTGACTGAAGTTTGGTCCGTTCAATTGCCATGCAATTGCATTTGTCCCTAACCATCAAGAACCATCCCGTTAACTTTTATTGAGTGGAAAAAAGTTAGCTTTCATCCTCCAGCTTCACTGTGCTAATGTTTTTTACTATGCTAACCATAGCTCTGTAGCTAGCCACCACGTAGCACATCATTATATAACAGCTAGCCCAACTTCAGTAATCCTACAAACATTTGTCTTTATGTTTGTAGGATTTGTCTTTATTTATGTCGAAAGTGATAGCAGTGCTGTACGTTTTAATTTTTCTGAAATCCCTCAGTCAGAACATGGTATGTCATCTTTAGATGAAAACTAGCAAGCTAACTCCCTGTTAACTTCAAACACCATTAAACTCCATAAATTCTGTTTTGGTGGATTCCTGGATGTTAAACTTTATTGTTTCACCTGGTAGAGCAGCCACACTGATCAAAATAAAATAAAATGTCAGTAACTTAGGCTCTAGAAACTGCCAAACAAAGAATTACAGCTCTGCCTGGAAAGATAGAACAGAAAAGCAGAAGCCAAGACAATAGATGGCCTGTTATCCAAAGCCCATCCAGGATCTCAGCTGCAAGAGAACAATAGCAAAAAGACAGACCCAGAGCTGAGACTCATCAATACTAGAACAACACACAATACCAATTCCAAGTGTCTGATAGACTTTGGAGCAGACCCCAGCAATTAACTAAGTACTATAGCCAACATGTATTAAAAGACACAACTTTTACTTTTAATTCAAACCTTCCCTGTTTCCAACAGTTTTTCCAAGTTTCACTTCTATTCAAACCACAACTGCAGCAATATGGTAGGAACAATACAAATTGCATCTAGATTTTGCAAACAAGTTGGAGAATATCAATTTTTCCTTATCAATAGTTGGTTGCCAGCTGGTTGTGGACTAGGCCTTGAGTGTCAAAAGTTATATGAGATAACTTTTCAACATCATACACAATGCACACACACACACACACACACACACACACACACACACACACACACACACACACACACACACACACACACACACAGACTTGGATTACTGGTACTGGCATTCAGTATTTTCAAGCACTTTTGGAGCATATGTCTTTCACATGTTCTGTAAAGCCACGGTTATCAAGTTGTTTCCTCTGTAGTCTTCTCATACCTTGTGTCAGACCCTATGACATTAATAGTCCTTTAAAAGCATAGGGGAGATGTGTTCCCTTTGCTCCCTGACAAAATTGAGTAACAGTGGTCAGGACCCATCTTGTCTCTCACTGGCCCTTCCCTCTTTCAAGAGTGCTATTTTAGGTGTGCTGATATAGAGTGTTTCTTGATTCACAGAGACATTATGCTGCTCAAAACGCTTCATGTCATGATCTTAATCCAAAGGTCTGTAGTGAGTGATTGAGAATGTGCATCTTTTCGTCTCTATTTCCCCACTGTGTCCCAATTCCCAGAGCAGAGATGGATGAGGCAGATGCCATAAAGAGGTGACACAAAAATGTATATACCACCACGTTTGACAATTTGAAATTGATTCAGTCCTATTACCTCACTCTCAAAAGGTTTATATCAAAATGATTTACGAATATTTGTTTTAAATCATGTACTGTGTATTATTCAATTTCCATATAAAGGTGAAATTAAAACTTTAGTTAAGTGGAATAAAGGTTTGTATATTTTTGTTCATTTTTTTAACTTGCACAATAAACCAGACTTGTGTTTGAAAACCTGTTTGCTATCAAAAAAGCACACAATCTCCAGTAAAATAAATAGCAGTGCTTCCCCTCTGCTAATCTACCAAACTATGCGCTGTGCATCCCTTCCTCAGGACAGACTCTGAGATGGGTAAGGATTGACCCCTAACAGTTTCCCACAAGGTTAGCATGCCCTCCCTACCATGTTCATCCAGTACCCTCATATATCAGCAGTGACACTGGAAAATTAATGTCACTGAGATCCAGAGCTTAGCCATGCCACTTGTTCACTGACCAAATACACTAGAGAGATCAGCTAAATTCACCCTCAAAAAAGCACGATGTCTTACCGCAAATATTAAGGGGACGTAAATATAAAGCTTTCTTTGTTTATCACCAATCCAACATGATGATAAATGTCTCATTAATATGCTTTGACACTGAATAAAAAATGTTTTCCACATTGTTCTACATCACAGATATTTTCATTGTCACTATAAAAGCTTTTGGATCTTTGCAGCATTAAAAAAAATCACTGCAAAGAAGTGAAATTAAATAGTAATGGTAATGATATACTGAGAATGGTTTCGCAATACGAAGAATATTCTGTATTGAATTGGAACAACAAAAGTAATTCTTTTGACAATTCTCAGAACCCCCTTCTTTTAATCACAGTACCATTAATAACACATTATAGATCAGGTTTAGGAAGAAACAATTCATCATGATAATTGAAGGGTAACAAACATAGTGAAGCAATTAAAAGCTAATGCTTTATTAATGATCACTGCAATCACAGAATTTAACTGAATCCAAAAGTTCCTTGCTGTCATGAGTCAGCATTTTCCAGTTTGCCTCATATAATGGATGACAGATGAAATGCACCAGTGCACCAGTTACCATGTAAATGTAACTCCTTAGGGTAGTGTTCTGGTAAACAGTATGCACACAGTCCATTGTTGCACATTCGCGAGAGTATGTTTATATTATGTTAGTTATAGCATAATGATAGTATGTGTAGTATGACTTATTATCATAAATTGCTATTTATGTGGCTGTGTCTACAATAATATTCATCAAAAAAGAGGTAATTACATTTTCAAACTTGTAAAGTGTAGAAGTGTAGAAGACTGAAGACTATGGGGCCTTGGAACAGTTTCCCTCTGCAATTATATTTATTTGTCTCTGTGGATTCTTTAAAAAAATGGTTAAAAACAATTTTTGTTTATCCAGATTACCTTGTTTAGTATGATTTTTAGGGCATTTCATTTTCTTGTATATTTTACTATACATTGTGACAAACCAAAGGTAATGTATAAACTTGTAGATAAACATTATGTACTTATTTACTTGCTTACTCATTTACCTGTCAAATTGCTATGCACCAGATAAGATAAAATATTGTAGTCCTTATGAACAGTTGCCATTTTGTACCATCACCTTACTTCTAGTCTAAAATTAATAGACATGTTAAAATTAATACTTTAAATTGTGTATCAAAAAATGCATTTTTTTATTGTTTTTTTTTTAAATTAGTTTAAGTAGTGTTCAGTGGTCCCTTGCAAGGATCGATAAGATGTCTAAATTACTAAGTAAAGATAATTTAATGAAGAAAATATATGCTGATTACCAGTGACTTGCATCTTACATAGAGAATATGTGCTACAAGAGACAAGGATGAGGGATACAGAGGGAGAGAAGAGGAGTCGGCAACACTCCAGCCTGCAGTAACCTTGATGACACCCTTCATTACTATGTGCAGGCTGACATCCTGACAGAGGCATGCGGCACCAGATGGAGGGGAGGGACACAGCACCATTCCCACCCTCTGCTCGTCCTTTCTAGATTGGCATCTAGAAGGAAGCAGTAAAGAAAAGGAAAGGCCAGTAGTTATGTTGGTGCATAGCTTGACTGACACAGCACTGGCTCAGCTCTGCAAGGCTGTCCTTGTCCTTGTGCTTTTACAGCAGGTGGCCTAAACTCTGGCCTGACCTTGCCATATCAAAAACCTTGTCCTATTTCTCTGCATGAGGTAGGAGGACCCTCAATCTAACCCCTCTATAGTTTCTGACCATCCCCTACTGAGACGTTGACAGCAGTATGGTTCATTACCACTTTTAAATATCTTTTCTCTCCCTCTGGACTAATAAATAAATAAATAAATAAAAGATAATACACGGCAAGCATTATTTTATGTTGATGATTTTCACAGTTCAACTCAAAAAAAAATCTCCTCTAAGAAGTAAGAGCATCTTCAGCAGGATTTTTATTATTTATTTTTTGATGCGCTTGACACAAGGTGTTTTGGTAATAGGCTACAGTGTTTGAATTCTGTAGTTATACACAGAAAGTTGTCAAACAGCTTCAGTGCTGTGGGAAATACAGTCATGGTGGACTGATCAAAGGTGGCATTGCCAGCAAGTCCCCTTTAAGGACATTGGCAGTTAGCACAGAGCTGCCCAGCCTCTTTGTCTTCCTGGCAGCCCTTTGATGAGAGCCCCCTGGGTGATTCACTCTTACTTACAGAAGCGCACACGGCTGTTAGGAATTGGATCAAAACAGATTGAGAGGGGGTTGAATGCACAGAGAGGGAGAGTAGAACAAGGGATTAAAAATGGGAGACAGATGGAAGGATAGCAACAATAGTGTGTAAAAAGTAAGAGATCGAGCATGGGCCAAACAGAGGGTGACTTAAAGAGGGTGACAGGAAATTGTTGAAATGTTCAGCTCTACTCAACAGTTTATTGCGGTGACAGTGAAAGACAAAAGGTCACTGTATTTAATGGCCTTTCTGTCCTGATGTGGGCACGATGGGCTGTGCAATCACCTCATCAATTTGAAGAGTGAATCAGTCACACTCATCTTTGCATAGTTAAAAATCTGATAAGTCTAGATGAATCCCTGCCCTACTTAGCTCATCAGTCCTGACAGTTTTGCATGCGCTTCACCAGTCTCTGTTATTGTGTATTGGCTAAAATGGGCGAATCCAAATGGCTTGCTGTCATATCCTTTAAATCTTCGTAAATGAAGATACGAAAGTATTTCTTGGCTTCAGCATACGTTTTATATGTAGCATTAAGAAGCTTTTCTTTATTAAGCAAATAAAGAAAAGCTTCTTTTCTTTATTTGTTATCAAGCAGATAACAATTGGCCTGATCTTTCTTGCTCACTCTATAAATGTACTTTCTGTTACACAAATAATACACATTGACAACATAAATTAAGCATAAGTATTTTTGTTGGCAACTGCTCTTTGACATGCAATAATTTCCTTTGACATTCTTACTTGTATTTTTCCCCACAATTAGCTACAAGCATAGCTTTACTCTTATCTGAAATTAAGTGTTGCTAGCTTCCAAAACTTAATCTGTGAAGATGATGACAGATAACTTATTGATCCCAAAGGAAATTTAGAAATACTTAAGTCACAAATAGCATACCTTCTGTTGAAAATATTTTAATTTGAACATAAAACTTAAATCTGACCTTTTGAAGAAACATTTCACAAGTAATATACCTCTCTCAAAGCATATTTCCATGATACAAATGATTTTGAAACATCAAACAATGTTCAGACTTTGGTGGCATATTTTCTTTTATACTTCTGTATGGTCAATAGAGCTAAATAATTTGGGGCAGGGATAGCTCAGTAGGTAAAGTGGTCGCCCCATGATCGGAAGGTCGGCGGTTCGAATCCACTTAACGGCTACCCTGAGGTACCCCTGAGCAAGGTACCGTCCCTACACACTGCTCCCCAGGCGCCTGCTTAGTGGGCTGCCCACTGCTTCACTGAGTGAATGGGTCAAATGCAGAGAAAAACAAGTAATTTCCCCATGGGGATCAATAAAGTATCTATTATTATTATTAAATAAAGTGATATTAATTGATTGTTCAGTCATCAGGTGGCAGATGATCATTTATACTCAGTCCAGATTTCTATATTGACTTCTCATAAAATACAGTTCAATATGAGATGATTATAGACAAACACAATCACACTAAAAAATATGCATTTCTGTTTTTCATATTTTCACTGAACCAATTGAGTCATCAGAATTTTCATTTCAAAAGACCTCCATCAGATATTTTCTTGATAGCTGCTAATGACATTTGCACAATAACAAGGGTGAACATTTCAAAATTATTCCCTAAAAAGTGCATTGGTTCATTAACATTTCAGTGGTGGTCTGAGACAACTGGGCATTTCAAAACACACATTATCTTCTTTTTAACCTTTCTGCTACTCATATACTTATTCTATAGATAGTTACACAATGACCAGATAACCTTCAATTCAGTAAGCCTTTGTCAAGTTTGAAATCTGCCTAATCCTGTGTTTAACTGTGCCCCAGGCTTTTGATCTTTTTTCCATTATGTGTATATTTCTTACATAAGTTTTGGACCACAGCTAGGAACTATTCCCTAGTTTTTCTTTTGTTTGAATCTTACCAGGATATTGTTCCAACTCTGCGAGCCTGAGCCTATTCTCATCGATCTTTGTTTTCTAACATCTGTATGTTAAGCTCATTAATTTTAGCCTAGCACACAATTTAGCACACCGATTTGTATTTCGCTTTAGCTGTTTGTGATAAATTTAGCTGTTAGTGAGGCTATCGTCATTGGTTTATCTATATGGCCCAGTGCATTGAGTGTCTATGTGCAGGCTCCTTGTTCCATAAGCTTGTTGGGCTTCCAGTTTCTAGTTTCAGGTCACAATGTAGGGCAGAAAATGTACACGCCTGCCATCAATCGTCAAAGGTTAGAAACACTTTGATTAGTGACACAAAACTGAAAGTATCTCTCAATTTTAATTGCCCTAAAGGTTAATGTTAGACAGGAATGTCACAACTTTCTCAGTTTTTGACCTATAGGCTATGTCTGCATGGCTCCATATATATATTTTTTTTAAAGAATCATAGCACAAGGATTATCTTTTGGAATCAGTCTATGTGTAACGGTTTAGACAGTGGGAATTACCTAGCATAACAGGACTGTATGTATGTCATGACAGGAATCCAAAGTACTGTAGTGCTTTTGCATTTTACTTTTGTTCTAAAACATAAAGTACCTGAGTAATTGTAAAACTAAATTTGGCTGCTTCATGAGTCAGCTATTTGCTGAATCAAATAGCTCTGTGTGTTTGATTCAGCAGATTTAAACACCAGATACTCACCCTGATGCATCCACCAAGGGGAAAACCAGGGATCTTTTTCTTAGGTGAGCTGCTATACTGCAAAGAAGTCAAATTCTCTTACTAATTTATTTCGTGATTGTTCTAGGTTAATGTCAACCAAGCCTGTACAAATAAAGGGGATTTAAAGCGTTAATCTAAAAAAAGCCTAGAATTTAATTCAGTTCTGTGTTATTTATATATTACCTTATCATGAGTTGCTTTTTATTACAAAATAAAGAGCCTACAATAACAGAGAAAACCCCAAGAATCAGATGAGCCACCCTATGAGCAAGCACTTGGTGACAGTGGGAAGAAAAAACTTCCTTTTATCAGGAAGAAACCTCTGACAGAACTAGGTTCAGCGAGGAGCAGCCATCTACTGTTACCAGTTGGGTGTGAGGGAAAGGAGGCGGGACAAAAGACATACTACTGAGCCAGAGATGAATACTAACTAACGAAGAAGTCTTTGGTAATTACAAATAAACATTTGCATGCCTGTTTATATTCTTTAAATATATCATTTAGCAGCCAATTCAATATGTCAAATTGATACATTTTCTATTGTCTTGTGATAGCTGACTAGAGTGGTACCAGCTTAGACTAATTACTCGTCCTACAAACCATAATTTGTTTTGCCCAAGATTCCTCTCAATGGCATGCTAAATAAGGCCAAAGGTAATCCCATTGATTAATGCCATGTGAACTCAGCACCTTTCTACAATGAGGTGAGCATGCCATCCCATTAAATTAATTAATTACCTTTTGTCATTTGGGAACCATTTAAATTTGTAAAAATGTGCCTGGGCCAGGCAAGGTTAATTGGGCATTTAGCTCTCAGAGCTCCCCTCAACACCCAGGAGAAACTTGTCCCTAAAACAGAAGCAGGTCCCTAATAAAAGTAGCACAGTGACCCTTTCTGTAGACAACATGTGGTTTCATCTCTTTGACCTCAACCATCCTAATACTGATTAATGCATATTAATCTGTTCCTGTAATCTTACTACATCCTACTATAATCCCTAGAAAGTACTAAGAGAGGAAGGCTAGAAAGGTGCTCCTCGCTTGTGTTTTGAAACTGTGATCATGGTGCATGTGTGTGTCTCCCCCATGACAGAGACAGATGGAGTGAGAGCAACCAGATTTACCAGAGGAAGCAGTTTATAGAATATTGTCAGGGGAGAGCAGGCAGTTTCTGAAATGCAACTTTCAAGTCACAGCCATCAATCTCAGCAGTGCCTGTCTAGATCAAGCAGGCTGGAGAGCTAGTTTGTTAGTGTTCACAAAGAGTGTGTTATGCTATACTACTCTGAGACCTCAGAGACAAAACAACCGCTAGCAGCATGTGAAGTTCTTCATGTGAAGAACTAAGTAGTGAAGGTGAAGCTGTCGGTCATTAGTATGTAAATAAATTGCCCCATTCTATCAATCAGAGAGTGAAACTGGGACAGTAAAACTGGTGATCCTAAGTGATGAACAGCATTTTAAGACTATTTTCTGGCACATGTGCACTGGAGAGAAACAACATGTTAAAGAAATTAAATTTTTCATATTTTTTTACTCCATTTTAAGATAATGTCACTTTACATGAAAAAAAAATACTAAAAAGAAAAGATCAGTCAGAATAAAAGCCACAGACTTGCTTAGCCCTGACATTCACTTAAAATAATAGGGATGAAAACAGTTCTAAGGAATGCCCTGTGTTTTGCTGCTTTTACATAATTCAGCTTAAAAACATTCAGACTGAGAAACAATTAGTCATAATTTGCAGACAAATAAAGAAAAAAGGCCATGCCATGCATTTTGGTTATATTACTGTGTAAAAGCAAATTGTGTAAGAACCCATGTCATTTTGTTGTTAAATCACCATTCTGCAGTAGCTACATGACTATTTGTGGAGGATTTTGTGGTTCCATGAGGTACTGAGTGTAATTTATATATAAGTAGTTAATGGGAATTCCTGTGTATTCGTATAGCAACAGATATGCAACACATGGCAAAAGATTTGGGATTATCAACAATTTATCAGAGTTAATTAATGTCTTATCACAAATGGATTGCATGTAATTCCCATTTGATGTTATTCACTTGCAGACTGGTAGCAGACTGATAGAAGTTTGCAAGTGCCTTCTACAAGTCATCTTGTTGCTCTTTTATTTTGATACACTAAAATGATTTGGAAAATGGCAACTTACTGCAAGTAATCACAGATCTTGTCCCTGTCTTCAAAGTGACTATTAAAATGGCAATGAGACTGTACACTGTACATGGTCAAAATAATTTTGGTTGCGCCAAGGTCTGCAACCACTGTTTTCCCTAATGTGACTGTAGCATGAGGCAAACCTTGAAAACTTGTGCACCATCCAAATCAGTGACCCAAAAATAAAATCATGTCCTGGGTCCATTACCAGGCTCTGTCAATAAATGACAGATAGATATTATTATCTAACCCCGAATAAAGTCATGCAAAACCAAAAAACATAGATGATATTTACTGCTGACACAGTGACACTGAAACCTAAATGTTGAAGTAGAGTTTTTGTGTTTTTGGTGAGTTACTTTGAATGGATTTCTTGCCTGATTCCACTAAGAATTCGACGCAACACACCAGTTCGATTGACTTGGACTATTTGTGAATGGGCTGTAAGTTTTACGTAGTATGGTGAGATCATTAAGTATGACATGCCATGGTAACATGAATATTTCACAATATAATATGATTCCATTTGATTAGAAAGACCTTAAAATTGTTTTTACTCAGTCAGGCTAAAAATCTGATTGGACAATTTTGTTCTAGTTTTTATGACTTTAGGAGCTGTATTTTAAATTATATTCTGTTCAATATAAAAAATTAATGAAAACTGGGATCCAATAACTTTAATACTCTGAATGCAGAAAACTTTGAATATTTCAGAGTCCTCTGCCTACATACAGTCTATCACAACAAAGTGGTATCCAATTATCACTTCTCTAAGCAATGATCCCTACAGTTACATCAACACCTTTATAATCAACAACATTAATTGTTTCATTTATGCAGAACGTGGGACTTTATATATAGCACTCATTATCAGCTGGTTGGTGATAATTCAGGTTTATTGAAAGTGATTCTGTCATGCTTATGAGTTGAGTGTTTCTTGTTTAACCCAAATAAAAGAAAATAAGAAGAACGGCAAAGTGCTATACACAATTATATCTTCTTTTTTTGCTTTATAAAAAGTCCTTTTTTCAACCCCTGGTTTTCTAATAGGTGTAATTGCAGATCAAAAAAGAAGCTCTGCAGAAAAAGAAAAAATGAAGGCAGAACCAAAATTAAAAATTACATCTCAGAAAATTGGTTTTAGTTGAAAGTTGAGTCTTTGTGTTATTTTTAAAGCCACAGTCTTAGTTTGTAGACTTATTATGTCTTTGTTCTACTTTTTGTTTTGAAATGTTGCTTTGATTCAGACATCAATTTCTTTAACCACCTGTCCAGCTTTATGGGGTTTCAAATTTATTCTAGCTGTCATAGGTTGACAGGCAAGCTACACACTGGACAGATCACTTGTCACAGGGCTAATTATTATTTCATCTATTCCTTGTCTTGTTTTTCTGCTCCTGCTCCTGACCCTCATAATATGAACTTAAGCTGGTTTTCAATATGCAGAAAATTGTATTCAGGTGTTTTAAGTCGTTTTCTTGTAGCTTCAAACCATATGACAGCATTTTGGAACTAAAATACTTTATGCCATTATATTTGTGCAGCTTGTCACAAAATTCACTATGTAGAATGCCCTTAACATCAGCACTCACACATTTCTGTCAACCACAGCTGTTAACAAGATTCTAGAATAACAACAGCCTTGAGGTGTTTACGGTGTAGTGTCTTCAATTATCAGGAGAGCTACCTGCCAGCTTGTGTCTAATTCCTTGCAAGGCAAGAGTGTACACTAACAAGTGTGTTTATTCCTGTCAGCTGTTTTTCCACCCAAAGGAAAGCACAAACTTAGGTTCACCTGTTTCTTGGTAATAACCTTTATTTATTTGACATTTACTTAAAGTAGGCTGAATAGTTTTCCCCATTTATTCATTATATAAGGTGCATGTGTCATTGCCCCACTTTTTATGATTCTAGGTTGCTTTGCTATTGACTGGAGGGTTTTGGTTTAGTGAACTATTGTGAAATATATTCCTTTTTGTCTTTTGGGTGCTTCAAAAGATAATACTTCAAAACATGAACTGTGAACCAATGTGAACCAAGGCGTGGAAAAGTGGGAATCAAAATCAGATTTTGCACTTCCCCCACAAATTCCGGCTGCATTATGTTTTTGATTTTTCATATTTCAAACCTTGTGACACACACTGTTGTCACCTTGTTCTAATTAAATGAGTCACGGAGCATTGATCCTGAGCCAAACTCCTACTGGATGCAATGTTTGCTATGTTTGATGGAAGGCATCTCTCTCCTCTAGGTATTCTGCTCCTGTGTTGCTCTCTGCCAGGTGTTAAGTAGAAGACTTCAGACACTGCTCCACAACAATGCGTATACAACATACTAATTTAATGTAGAGTAAATAAAGACACAGGAGTGTAAATATTCATGGTCCTGGGCCATGTTGGCCCAGTATTCTTAGTTTTCATGTGTTTTGTATTTTGTTCTTTATTTATGCCGTGGTTCCTAGGTTGTTCTGTTAAGTTGTTCCTTATTTTGATTTCTTCTTGTAACTTTTTCTCCCTGTGTGTCCCTCTGTGTATCTATGAGCCCTCGTCGCCTCTCCTTGTTTTATTCTGTTTCCCCAGCCCGCTTTGCCTGTGCTCTCTCTCCTCATGTCTGCACCTCTGTACTTCCTGTTTTACTTTGACAGTCTCCCGTCAGTGTTGTGTTTACTACTACCGTGTCTCGTTATGATTATCTGTGTCAGCTGTGTTCCCCGTGTGCTCCCACTTCCCTCGTTAACCCTCTGTGTATTTATGTGCATGTCTCCCTCAGTTCAGTGTCGTGTCGTCAATGTCTCCTCCCCGAACCTGTGTGCATTCCTCTGTTACCTCGGTCCTCTGTTAGCATTCCGAGTTTAGTTCTGTTTCTTTGTAAGGCCTGCAATAAAGCAGTGATTTTGAGTTCAGTTCCTGTCTCCGTGAGTTTTGCGTTTGGGTCCTCATCTGCCTCCACACAGCCAGTTTATGACAGTAAATTGTAGACATCTGAGATGTTTCACTACGAATTTCTCTCTGTTTTTTGTGGGGGCCGGGGGTTCAAACTGAAGGCTTGGGATATGTCATAGTACTATCCCTGTAAAATTAATCATATAATGCATAATACAGTTTATGAAAAAGAACAATATAATAATCATTACTGACTTTGACTGCATTGCATCCCTGGCAATTTGAGTTTTAGGAAGACGTGCAAAGACTTCTGTCAGTTTGGATTCATGCAATAGGCAAAATTGTTACATCAGATTTTTTCAGTATCGAGTATAGCATGTGTTAATACAATTACAAACTTTCTGTAACATAAAATTAAATGAAACACATCACTAAACTCAGTAATCACATTATAGGCATCAATGTTGTTGATTAAGTTGCATGTTCTTCAACTATCTGCTAAGTGGATCGAAAAAAGCAAATAAAAACATCAACATTACTTGATCAATTTGTGTGTAAAGAGGCAAAAATTAGTATGCTTTACAACTTTTGATGGTAAAAAAGATTTCTCTTTTTTTTCCTCTTTTCCCCATCTTGTTTTTATGCTGCTCACCCTTGTCCTTGGTTTCTTTCTTTTTTATTTTCTTTCACTGCTTCGATCACCTGCTTCCAGACTCATCCACAAACAACATCCTTTATTTCGACATTATACGCACAGCACGATCCTGCATAGTCATGCGCTCAACGGCAGAACATGTACATCAGTCAGACAGCGCATACAGGATACACACACTTAAGTCAAGCGTACTCATATTAGTAAATATGCACACACATAGTCAGACTCAGGGAGCATCTCGCCACACATTTTTTCTCTCTCTCTCCTTCTCTTTATTTATGAACAAGTGATGTATTCTCTCCACCTGTCTAAGCGACACACACAGCATACACCCTAGTTATACAAACACATCTATGGGCACACTAAGGTTTGTTACATGGAATATAAATGGAGCTGGCTCCAGAGAAAAGAGGTTAAAAATATTTAACCGACTCAAAAAACTACAGGCAGATGTTGTCCTTTTACAAGAGACCCACAGACCTCTTAGAGGTTTAAAAGAACTTAAAACACCTGAGTTTCCTAATGTGTTCTTGTTATAATTCTAGACAAAGGGGAGTAGCAATTTTAATACATAAAAATATTAATTTCACAGTACTCGATACAGTTATAGATCCAGAGGGCAGATTCTTAATCATTAAACTATCTATACTTGATAAAAAGCTATGTATTGTAAGTGTATATGGTCAAATGTTGATGATCCGTCATTCTTTCACGGTTTTTTCAGTGCACTCTCTGAACACTTAGATGGCACACTTGTTCTTGGAGGCGACCTCAACCTTGGACTAAATGAAGAAATGGATAGGCTCAACACAGCATAATTGGCAATCCACAAATATAATCAAACAGTATGAGTGACTTTGGCCTTTGCGATGTATGGCGCTCCCTTCACCCCAACAGTAAGGAATATACTTTTTTTTCACATGTCCATCACTCTTACTCTCATCTGGATTATTTTTTTGGTCAGCAGTTCACTGCTGAGTGACATTTCAGACACTGAGATTCACCCTATAGCTGTCAGCAATCATGCTCCTGTATCTTTAGCACTAATGCACAAGAATAATACTACGTCAAGTAAAAACTGGAGATTTAATACATCACTGCTTAAAGATGAAGACTTTATTAAATATTTTAAAAAAGAGTGGACTTCATATTTGGACTATAATGACACTCCCGAAACATCAGCTTCTGTTCTATGGGAAGCAGGGAAAGCTGTGATGAGAGGTAAAATAATTTCTTTCTCATCACATAAAAAGAAAGAGGAAAATAAAAATATTCAGGAATTAGAAAAACCATCAAATCCTTAGAAGAAGCCTATGTGTCACACCAACATCAGGAAACATTGAACAAAATACGCAAAACAAAACTAGAATTAATTGAGATATTTGATGAAAAAAAACAATTCTTAGTACAAAGACTACGCTTACAAAATTATGAACATGGTAATAAATCCGGTCAATTTCTAGCAAACCAGCTAAAAATAAATAAAGAAAAAACAACTATAAATACAACTGTTCAAGATTTATCTGGGAACACAATATATGACCGAAACAAATAAACAACAGTGATTTCTATAAAACTTTGTATTCACCACAAATAAACCCATCTAAAAAGGAAATTGATCAGTTTTTGGACAGCATAACTATTCCAAAATTATTAGACACTCAAGCAATGGCTCTGGATTCAGGTGGCCAGGTGAACTCCAGGAAGCCCTGATAAGCATACCCAATAATAAGGCTCCAGGTCCAGACGGCTTTCCTGCAGAATTCTACAAAGAACTCTGGACGATTCTAGCACCAGTTTTTTACAGAATGTTGTTGGAAATCAAAGAAAAGGGCAGAGTTCCATCAAATATGAATTCTGCAAACATTAATCTCCTGCTAAAACCAGGAAAAGACCCTGTATATCCCTCAAGCTATTGTCCAATATCCCTTATAAATGTAGACCTTAAAATAATCTGCAAACCTCTCTCAAAGAGATTAGAGAAAATAACCCCCCTCTTAATTCATCCTGACCAAACTGGTTTCATAAAAGATAAGCACTCATCAACAAATAAACAACAAATACACATAGATTACTTAACCCTTTAAGACCTACCATAGAACCAAGGCCGCCAGAGCTTACTTTATATTTTTACATGCTGTAGTGCCATTTTTGGGAGCATTTCAAGTTGCTATACATCAATACAAATGTCATAGCCCATATTTTAATAATATGTATGCATTAAGTCCATAGTAACTACATTAATTGCAAACAAAGTGCAATAAACTACAAAAAAATTGAAAATCGTTTTTGGGGTTTTTTTTTAACATATATTTCTACCTGGACAAATTTAAGAGGTTTATCCCTCAAAACTTTAAATACAAAAAAGTTGCAAAAAATAGTTTACAACAACAGGAAATTTATTTTGAGTGTCTTCATTGTTTTATTTTTGAGATACACCAACTTTTATATACTGCAGGAAAAACGAAAAACAATCCTATGATGCAAATTTGGAAAGTAAACAGCATGTGCATCAAAATAAACTATTTTAAGCAGTGCAATTTGAGTTCTAAGCATCCCAGCAACTATTCAGAAAAGCATAAAGTCAAACATGACTTATAAAAACACCAGTATAGGCTTTTAAGGCCTACAAGTAAAAAAAACCTCTGGTTTCGGGCAGGTAATGGCGGACATGTGATCGTTTGCGCTGATGTCTGTTTCAATGTGGGAAGTGTTACGAACGGCTGATCAGATCGGCAAAGCGTGTTTCTGGAATATTATGTTTTTGTTCCTGCAAGCGCTTTTTATGCAATATTTGCAAAGCTATATGTGGAAGGAAGCCATGACCTAGGACAAGCTGATGGCATAAGATGTAAGTACAACTCCTCCGGTTTCATATACAAAAAAATTATTACGCTAGCTTACGCGGTTCCGGTTCTACAGGGATTTAAAAATAGTTACGCAAAACGGAGCATGCCCGCTCCGACCGGTTTTAGAGGATTAATTTGATAGACTACTCCTACAGTAAAAACATCAAAACTACAATATTTTCTTTAGAAGCAGAAAAAGCATTTGGCAGAGTTAAGTGGAAATTTCTATTTCCAACTTTACACAAATTTGGTTTTGGAACCTCTTTCATAAACTGGCTAAGAATATTATATAATTCCCCAACAGCTTGTGTCAAAACAAATGACCAAAAATCCTCCAGCTTCTGTCTCCTGAGGGGCACCAGGCAGGGATGCCCACTCTCCCCTACACTGTTTGTAATTTTTATTGAACCAGCAGCAGCAGCAGCAATTAGACAGAATTCAGTAATTAAGGGCATAAAATGCAAGAACGTAGAACATAAAATCAGCCTTTATGCGAATGATGTGTTACTTTTTCTCCAAAACTCACAAACCAATATCTCTGGGGTGATTGAATTGATAAACTCTTTTGCAAGAATATCAGATTACTCAATTAACTGGTCAAAATCTACAGTCCTTCCGATTAATTGCTCCTTCCATAATTCTTCTTCTACACCACTGCAATCGGGAAATATAAAATATTTAGGTATTAATGTTTCTCCCAAGCTTGCAGATCTAACTAAATTAAACCATATCCCATTTTTAAAGAAAGTAGAAGGTGATCTGGCTAGATGGAAATCTCTACCCATACCCATGGGAAGGGTCGCCACTATAAAAATGATGGTCTTTTTTTTTTTTTTTTTGCCTGTCCCGTTTGGCTCTTTTGCCATCAGAATTGTTGTCTAAAGGCAAAGAAAGATGCCCAACGGATTTACTTTACCAAATTGACCATCCCAGCCTTGCCGTAATGGTCCATTTGATTCACCTTTTATTGTTTATTTTATTTTCACTTACTGAATACGGGACAGACTTGACTGGAGGAAAGAAGGGGAGAAAGAAAGAGGGAAAGAAAAATGATGGTCTTACCAAAAATAAATTATTTATTCTCAATGATCCCAACTAAACCGCCACAAGATTGGTTCAGATCTCTAGATTCATATATGTCCAAATTCCTTTGGAAAAATAAACCCCCACGTATAAGCTTAAAAACAAGGATAAAGGAGGATTAGAACTACCTAACTTTCAGCACTACTTCTTAGCCAACAGGCTTCAGTTTATCTCAGGATGGCTAAAACGTACCTTCTTAGATGAGCCCTGGCTAGATGTAGAACAAGCACTTTGCAATAATCTAGAGATTTCAGACCTACCATTTATCAGCTCAAACATCCAACGACATGAACGCTTCAGAAGCATCAGCATCAGCTCTTCTCTGACAGCATGATGGGAGTTTCTAAAATTGACGGAGTCTTCATTAATCCCATGCAAACGTACACCTATCTGGAATAACCCTGACATATTACAAAACAATAATATGATAAACTTTCCAGATTGGAGTGGTAAAGGAGTCAAATACTTAGAACATATATTAGAAGGAACAGAATTTATTTCATTTGACAGACTAGTTACACAATATGGGATCAACAAGAAAAGATTTTTAGAATATCAACAAATTAAATCCATAGTAAAAAAGAAATTTAAACCCGGTCAAGTTGAACTACAGACACCACCAAGTGTGGTACAATTTCTTATTCTTAAAACCCCCCAAATTGCTTTCCAAAATATACAGAATGCTTTCTAAACAGATGAATCAATATCACTTCCTATTGCAAAATGGGAAGCGGATTTATCAGTTAACGTAGACCAAAACTTCTGGTCTCGGATATGCTTAAAAACCTTTAACTTAATTAGAAATCCCAATCTTCAATTAATTCAATACAAAATACTGGGACAGGCAACAACAACAACAACAACAACAACAACAACAAAAGAAAAAACAGTGGATAAAGTGCACTAATAACTACTTGTGGGCAAATATAAAAAAAATGGAATTTGGCACGTGGGGGAACCCATGGTTTTAGTTGTGCAGTTTGAGAAAAAGAATCAGTTAGAAATAAGTCACATATAGATTTGTGACTTGTCACATATAAAATATTTTTCTTTGTGTTGTGATAAACCTATTCTTTATTATTTAATAAGCTTAAATTCAAATTATTGGTGTCTATTACCCTTGATATAACTGTACATTGAAAGTGGGAGGTTAAATAAATCAGTAAGCTCAAAAAATCACCTGACATAGGGTGTGTAGGGTGGCATACGGGAATGTTTAAGTCACCAAGAATAAGAACTCTGACTTAAGAATAAGAATTGCTGCATTTTGGGGGGTCTATAAACAAAAATACAAAACAAACGAACAATACTTGACCTGCCAGCCCATTGTTCCTTCATTATGCAAATGTTCTATTTATAAGGTTGGGGAAACCTGCAGTCAGCTGAGACTGAGTCATTGGATGAGTGACGAAACATTTTTCCCACTACAGGGCTCTAGAGTGCGACCAATTTGGTCGCAAATGCGACCAAATTTTTCAGTGGTGCGACTAAAAATAAATATTTGGTCGCACAGGTGCGACCAACTGTTCCGGTAACAAAAAAAAAATCTCTGTAACTCTCCGTGTGGTCAACAACAGACACACATTATGCCCCTATCGTGGACTAAACCAATCAGAGATAGTCAGGGGCGGGACCTCTCTGATTGGCCGTGGTCCAGTTGAAAGTGCAGGTGGAAGAGAGAGGTGAGTAGCTTGAATAAAGCGATATCAATTCATTAACGGATTCCACACAAAGACCTAAACACGGAGCGGACCCAACACATCAGAATCAGCTTCGTCTTTCTCGGCTTTCTCACCCGACGGCCTGAACACGGACACGCTGTCGGAGCTTAGCGATTCTTCGGGTCCGCGCTGTGTTTACGTCTTTTTGCGCTGATTCTGAGCTGCAGGTTTTGCCTCTCTCCAACCAAAATTCACCGAGCCTGCAGCAAAAGAAGCAGCAAACTGCGCTTCACATTTGATCAATGTCGTCATGAATTCCCTCTGACTTTTGCTGTTTTGCTTCCACCACGATAAAAATCACACTTCCTGCACAGCTCTCTCTCTCTCTCTCTGTACTTCAGGAACAGTTTCCCGTCTCAAATCTGTTTTCTGCATTATTCATTCGCTTATTACCCACCAGTCTAGCGTTGTTTACAGCGCTTTTTCTTTTTTCACTTAAATGACCTCGGACAAGAAAGCCTAATTTCTGCTGTTCAATACTGAAGAAATTTAAATTTCTTAAAATTATGCAAAATTGCAGAATATTTTTAAGGTTATCTGCTATAAAAAGCCAGACCAGGAAAATCTCCTTCATGTTTTCCTGTGTTTTATTCTCAGTTACTTTCACACAAAGGCATCTGCTGTGATTTTCACAATTCTGATGAAGTCTCATGTGTATCAGTACTGATAAATGATCAGAATTATAATATTTCTGACTGTCTGAGGCTAAATTGAATCAAATCAGGACTTTGAGAACCGGAATTGAATGGATTATAGAAATCAGTGATGATACTCAGCCCTAGTGAGCAGCCTAGGCCTGAGAGAAGTGGATGTACTGTAGCTGTGGGTAATAAGAAAAGATGAAAAGAACTATTGATAACTTTTTTGTTAAGTTAAGGCCTGATCTGTCTGAAATTCATAGCCAGTGCTCTGACACGGTGCCATCAATATTTGAATGCTGAAAAAGCACAGTGTATCCAGAAAACACATTATATGCTGCAGTAAATGCACTGCCCAAGTGTCCCCTCTCCCCACGGCCTTTCAGCAGCAGACAGCAGCAAACAGGTTGTCAGAGGAGGCCAAGATGATGATTAAGTTTTTAACATTTTCTACAATATTGACAAAGCACTTTAAGCACAAGTTTGTTAGTTAATAATTTAGAAATTAATATTGTCTGTATGGACTTCCCCCCCCAAAGAAAGTGCACATGTAAAACTGCGGTGTTAAGCGATGCGGTTGAAAAATTTGAGTGCGCCTAACTTTTGTGCCGGTACGCCTAAATTTTTAAAGTTAGGCGTACCGGTGCGCCCATGTCAAAAAGTTAGTCTAGAGCCCTGCACTGAAAACGCTACGTCATGATGAATGGAATCAACTTTTGGGGATTTACTTACCTGGATGATTGAGCATGCATCAAAACGAAAGGAACAATGCCAATAATCACAATGTTAAGAATTTTAAGTGCAGTAAAAATACCTAAGGAAACAAAAGGACACTTAAACCATTCCTTATTAAGAAAAAATGATAACTCCCCACCTTCAGCAGGCTTGAGAAAGATGGAGATCAATAAATTGTGCAGAGGAAGCAGCTAGATCTTGAACTTAGAAGGGCAATTCTTTTTTGTGGAATTCAGAGCAACCAGAGGAGGAGCACAACAACAACTGATGTGACTTAATTTAAAAATATTTGAATAAAGAGTTCATGGGGTTAAAGGTAGCTGATGCTTGTCATAAAGGTAAATGCCTATAATATCTTGCTATCGTGATTATAGCTTTTGTATGTATGTCTGTATCTACCCCTATCTCCTCCTAAGCAGATGGGTCAATCTGAACAAACCTTTGCACAAACATCATAACACAAACAGCAATAATTAAAATCTATAATTTAAAAAAAAGATTTGTTTTAACTTATTCTTTTGATTTTCAGATTTATTTCATCAAGATATTTTAACCATCCCACTGTAAATTTGAGGGTCTCTGCTTGCATTTCTTTCATGTGTCACATTCAACATATACTGGCTGTACTTAATGGTTACCAAAATGTGTGTCTGCGACAGAACTGCACCGCTTAATTTTGTGTCAAATTGTATTTTTATTTGAAATATTTGGTCGATGCTAATCATTATTATAATATACAGAGGATGACTAAACACTATTGAGAGGCTAATAGATGGGACCATGTACTGTAAAATCTTGAACACAAACCACTTTCCCTCACCCAAAACACTGAAGGTGGGTCACGGATGGGTTTTCCAATATGACATTGACCTAAACCATATTGCCAAACCAACCAAAGAGTGGCTAAAGAGGAAGCACATTCAGGTCATGGAGTAGCCTAGCCAGTCTCCAGACCTCAGCACTACAGAAAAAGTGTGGAGAGTTGCTAAGCGACAGGCAAGAAACCTAAAGTATCTGGAGAGTTTCTGTAAAGAAGAGTTCCCTCCTGAGATTTGTGTAAACCTGGTGGCCAACTATAAGAAATGTCTTACTGTTGTGCTTGTCAGCAAGAGTTTGTCCATCAAGTATTAAGCCATGTTTTACTGGGGGATGAAATATTTATTTCACTCACTGACATGCAAAATAATTTATAACTTTTATATAATGTGTTAATAACGATCTCCCAGCTGTCTGCGTTTCAAATGAAAATTAATTACTATGAAGGCAGCAGCTTGAGGTTAAATGATCAGCCTGCAGGTAAATTTAGATCGACAGACAAGATGTGAATCCAGCAGGGTAGAATGTGTATTAAAACCAGAGACTTACATTTCCATGTATACATTCCATTTCCATTGCCTTTTGTATTTTCATTCCATGTAAACATATCATTATTACATGTATATATCATTCTGTTGTAAGGTGCCTAGCAGCAATATTTTTCACTTTGTGAGTTTATATAGTGGTATAATGGAGAATAACTAGATAAACTAACCATACATGTCTATGCCATGATTGAGCAAAGTAACCAAGGTATTTCTAATGATCAAGTGACCAGTGATGAGAGTTGTAGCATGAGGTAAGCATGGTTTAATGAACTTGGACCTGGTCAGCTTTGTGAGGAATTCAAGCGGGGTGACTCCCAACACTAGGGTCAACCCCAGAGACAGTTAACTTCAGGGTTGGTCATTGGCTGGAGTTACCATTGGGTCAAATAGACATTTTAATCTTGCTTAGCACCTCGACCCTTTTGACCAGTGAGACAGATCGCAGTGGTGGAATATATAATTTTTTTACTCATTCCTTCTCCTGTCTGGATGATGTCCATGGTTCTGAAGCACTAGGTGTGAAACGGTTCTAGGCATTAGGATTAGGAGCCTGCAGCCACGGTCTTCCTCATGGATTGATGTGACCATCAATGACTCAGATTATGTGTTTAGTGAAGGACCAGTCCATGGATGTGTGGTGATGGATTGTAAAATGCTTCTACAGAAAAGAAAGAGTCAGCAATAGTTCATCCTCTAGGATTTGGTAGAGGATGGAGATCCAATGGTTTTCTCTGTCAAACAAAGGCATCCAGAACAGCCAGGAGGAGAGTTGAGCATTGGTACCAGCAGACTCTGCATGGCCTATGAGGCAAAATCTCTCTTTGTTTACAGAGTAGTCAACAACCAGAAATAGAACCACACAGTGGTTAACCACTAACAAAGAGAGTGTGTTTAAAAGTTAACTAACTGAAATGTTAGTTTTAGTATTAGTTTAAAAACTATTTTATTTCAAACTTCAAAACAATGAAAGGTAAGTAGAATTAATTGGACAGCGGCCCAGTAGCATGACATGACTGCCCACATGTGGCATGATTAAGGGATCCAAATAAAATGTTGCTAAAACACTGGTTGCAGTCTCCTCAATGGATATTTCAGGTTTCAAACCAAACTAACGGGTGTCTTCACTGCATTTTTTTTTGCCCACACTTCCCTCTGGTCTGCATTCGCAAGGAATACTGATGCAAAGGAGGTGCCAGTGAGGAAGTGCTCCAGGTGTAGTGATGGTGGATAGAGAGGCCAAATGTTTACTTCACACCAAATAGCAAAACTACCTATTGAGGTGATATCCTGGCCTGCACAGATACATATATAAACATTTCCTGTAGGTGCCCTAGAGGCAGCCAGATCCTCTGACAGAATGAGGGGCATCAGTGCATCATGGTCCATTTCCTGGTACCATTATTACCAGTACTGGGTAGCACTTCTCGCGTATTCAAAAGAGGTGTGAATGGTTGGTCTCAGTAGACACAAGATACTTTTACATTATTATACATTAAATCTGTACACCAATATGTGATATGGGAAATACAACCTGCATTTCTGTGTCACTTTTGAAGTGGGTGATTTGATTAGTTATTACTGAAGCATATCCACAGCTCCATTTACATGCAATGCATTCCTTCAGTTAATACTGTTGTTAGTTTTGGAATTATTCTCAAATGGTACATGGCAATCTTACGTGCATGCAAATACTAATATTCAAGAGAAAGGTTTAAAAATTGGAGTTTATCATTTTGACTGCCGTTAACCCTGTTTTAGGAAAATGAGACTGAGCAGAAGAAGGCAGAACAGAAATACTCATCAAAAGAAACATTCAGGTACTGGAGTTGGCCATTGTGGGTGTTGAGGAGATGGGGGACCAGCACCCTTCTCCTGAATCAATTTCTCTTAGGCAACAGGAGCTAGTGCGCTTGGCACCCTCTCTGCAGTTGTCTTTAATTTTCTTCTTAGAAAAGCCTTGCCCAGCATCTCAAGAAAAAGGGTTTCCTCTTTTGCTTTTTCTGAAATACAGGATCCCAAAGAGATGTCTGTAGTTGCAAACCCAACACTTCTTAGGACTGAGTGTGGCTTAAATAAGATACAAGGGCTCCCTGGAGAAAGGACAATAATTACTGACTTCAATCAATTAAGGGTCTGTGACCTTTTAATAATTTGGCAGAAAGCATCGGCTGTCTGAGGTGGCCCAATTCCTCAGCAGTGTCAATATGACACTCAGTGTGGGATCTCACCAACAATGACATAAAGGTCATACACCCTGCTGTGCTCCAACAACTGAGCATCGTATAGATGAGACATCAGGCACATATCAGGCCACTTATTTTTCCTGGTCCAACATACAAATACAAGCACATGAAAATGAAAATTATGTGCAACCTGGAGTTGGAAAATTAAGCAACCAAAATAACTTCAGTAACTACATCCATAACATTAAGGCTGCCTCTCCACAGTATTCAAATATTACAGTTAGAATCACAGTGTAGTCTTTTGTGACTTATTTAGACTGCTTTCTTAGAACTTATATATTCCTCGTTCAATGAGGTATAACCCAGAGAGACAGGAGGAAAGTGACTTAACCAAAATTACCTGGATATGTTTTTTTTATGTTGACTTATTTATTTATGTATTTTTAATAAAGTAGCCTGGAATTTTCTGCGTGGCTTGAGTGCAAAGCTCTTTGGTGTGTGTCCTGTAACTGTTAGAACAGCTGCCTCACTTACATTGTATTTGAATCAAATTATCTTAAAAGCTTTCCTTCAGTTTCATTTTGTAAAACCTATCCTTTTAGTTCAAATCACTGACTAAGATGGCAGAACAATTTCTATAAAGGAACAACCTGTGGTGAATTAAACAAAATATACTGTTTTGTTTAAAAACATGTCGTCCTTCCATACCTACTGAAATCTTGCAACGCAGAAATTAAAAAAAAAAACCCCAAAAAAAGACGATTATGTGGATAGCAACTTTTAGAGTGCTTGTGTTAATTCGTTTTAAGATAATGACGATAGCTATAGGAAATTTTAAATAAAAATAGCTAGTCACACATTTTTTTGTGATTTCACATCCGTTTTTATCTTTGCAGAATTTCTAACTCTCAGCAGGAAAGTTTTTCCTGACTGTAACTCTGTCCATCAAAAATTATTTTATTCCGTTGGGTCTTCCATTCCAGAGTGAGATAAGTGACTAGGTGGGTAATTAAAAATGTCCAACTTTGAGGCAGCTACTCATTCATTGTCTGAGAGTGTGCAAAACTAGCTGTTGGTGGTGAAGATAAGACAGAGATTACAAAGCTGGAAAGCAAATGAGGCCTTTTAGGCAGTTTTCTTTTCTATGTCTTTTCCTCTTGTGTGTGTAGGAAATGATATAGCTATAGAGGAGTTTTAAATATCTCAAAAAGCTGCATTCAAATATCATGTTCCATTTGATCTCTGATTTCGCTTTTACCTTTCACATCTGCCTTTCTTTCAAGATTATCACAGAATTTTTATTGTACTACAAAATTCTTAAAGTACTTTTAAAAGATCAAAGAAAACTAAATGAATATATACAAAATACAATGCTATTCCCTTAAAAGTTTTTTTTCTTTTGAAATAAAAAGTGAGACTGCATCTTCTATGCTTTTGTGTGGTCTCACAGAGGCCTTTAACAAATCAAACCCAAAACACTTTCTACCAACTTTGTGTTACAAACACTTTTAGCCACAGAATGCTTTTACAAAAACGTACAATTATTAAGTGGTTCAGCAGATGAACACACCAGTTTGATTTGTATGATAAGAGAAAAAAAACACTGAGGTCAAGCAACAAGCAAACAAAAAAAATAAAAATGTAGCCAAACAAATAACTTATTATCCAGCCATTCATTTACCATTGCAACTATGGCAAAACTAGGTTACTTTAAAGATGTGCAAAAAACTTCATATAGGGAATTTGTACAAACAAGCATTGCTCTTCTTATTAAATATAGCATTTTAATGAGAAATAGATTATTATATGAAACATTCATTTAAAATAAGCTGATAATGATCCCAAAAGAATAGCAAAATAAGTACATAGGCAAGGTATTAGGTGTAAAAATCATTATCAGACATATCCATGGATACATATACAATAAGCAACACTGTGGTAGCATAATGCCATACAAGAAAATGTGCTTGTTTTATGGATCTTGCAAGTGGTTCAAAACTAAATTTTAATATACACTTTGACAATATAAAAACAGTCATAAATGGTCATGATTCTAATTAGATACATAAGACATGAGTGCCCTGTACTTTGTGCTAATGTACTCAAATGGAGGGCCTTTTTGAAGTAGTCTTTGTATTCCCTTTCAATACTGTTATATTTTATAATATTGTTACTGTAGCAGAGCAATGTTACTGTAACAGTGTTCATATTTACAGATATATTGTACAGCAGGAGACAATAAATATCCACCATTACTTTGAGTCATCTGTTGTCTCTGTCTGGTGGTCAGCTTCCCCACATGCGCACACCTGACGGCGTAGCTGCCAGGAGGACAATAAAAGAGTATATTTCAACATGTATGGTCTTAAATTCTGAAAGTAATTCAGTGTCATTCTTCTGTTTAATATCTCAAAGTTTTACTCCAGGTCTAAACATGTTAAAGGGATCAATAACAGGCACTTAATAATAATAATAATAATAATAATAATAATAATAATAATAATAATAATAATAATAATGATGAAATGGAGACAATTCATTTGGATAGTCCAATAATGATGCTAAACAATCAAGAAATGTGTATATATAGGGCCATTTTAGGGCATCACCTTGTCAGCCTCAGCTCTGTTTGATATTTGCCTAAAGTTTTCCACATGCATGAAAATATGCCAATGATGATATTCTCCTGACATCACTGACAATCATAAATGGATGCCTAGTCCATTGTTGCTATGTATGGGCATCTGGAATTATATGACTTAACTTCTTTTATACAGAAACTGAAAAAGTTAGATAAACCTTGGAGAACAGTAGACTGAATTATGGGATTCTGGTAAATTCTGATCATATGTGATTCTACTTGAGTTTGCTCTGAACACACCATTACCATGTGAACATGAACTAACTGTCCTAGTGCTACAACACGCAAATTGTTTTTATGACACAGCCTCGATTAATTCACCAAAACAGAGCAAAGGCTGACAAGCTGTGCTGTTGTTATCCAAACTTATACAAATCAACCTATTCCGCTATTAACAATTATATCTCCTGAATGTCATTTTAGTTTGTAATAATGCTTTATAGTCAGTTGTGATTTAAAAAAACTAAAAAAAGCACCTCCCAGGCAATAAACATGCTTCACAAGACTGGCAACATAATAAGAAAACATACGAGTAATCTTTGTAAAACAAAGTTAGATGAGATACTGATGCTATTCAAGTTGGAATTCTGACGCAGTGAAATCTGAAGCTGAGTAAGTGTAATGACATGTTAGTCCAGGGCTTGGTTTAGGAATTACACCTTCATTGTCATTGTCACCCAGATGAAAATCATAACTCATTACCACTGTCTACACTTACGACTGACCCCATAGACTAGTGTCATTACAATGTAAGAACCAAGTTAGGTTAAAGGAACATATAATTGAACTAAAGTACTAATACTGTTAAACTATCTACATCAAGAGACTAGCACATAAAAAAAATAATATTAATGTTGGCGGAACACTTGGAAAAATATGGATTTTTGACAGCTTTCTGTTTTTGTTTTGTTTTACAGAGTTTGGCTTAGATGACAGCAACTACTCAATGTCCCCCCCCCCCCTTTTTTTTTTTTTTTTTTTTTTAAAGTTTGAACTCCCGAAAATGGCCAGACCAACTTGGTTGTACAACATCTTTGTTAACAAACATCCAAGCAAAGGACTAGACCTACAAAAAGTTAACAGTAGTAGAAATATTTCATCATTGGATTACCCAAATAAAGTTTGACCATTAATACATAGGTAGTGTTTTATATTTCATTTGGATGATGAGAGTTGTTGATGCTTCCAGGAACATGCAAAAAATGTTATTGATTTCATATCGCAAAAGGAAAACAGACATTTATACACATGGCCATCAAAAGCGTACAGATTAAACACTGCCAAAAGGGTATTTTATACTTTAGTATTCAACCATTTCTTCATATTTTTCTTTTCTTTTTTTTTCCCCTGTGTAACAACATGAAAAATCAATGGCTTTACAAGACATTCCTATTCAATATAATATACACTCTCCTCTGTCAACTTCCCTTTTGCTGTGCTCTTATCTGAAATCAGCTGAGGGACTAAAACAAAAACATATAACTTGAACATTTTTTCCATGTGTTATGAAGTGAATAAAGGTTATGAACTTACTTTACTTTATGTCTACCTCAGGGAAGTGTATGGCTTTAAATTGTCTTGCAAACGTGCCTGAATGATGAATGCTTACATTTTGCTCTTGGTGCTAAAAAGCTCCACAAATCAGCAGTCACAACATGTACATTTTGCAAAGCTGTACAAAATAGCATTGATTGTTAAATCTTCAGACCACAATATTGCACTCACGCACCAGGAGGTACTGCCTTGTGGAAAACACAGCTTGAATTTCAAACACGGGAAGAAGCGCTCCAAATGCAAGAATTAGCAAAGACTGGAGTCAATCTCAAATGACACATTCAATTAACAAACAGCAATAAGCATCAAGCCAAATAATAATAATAATAATAATAATAATAATAATAATAATAAAAAGGATATACACAAGCGCACGCTCTCGCATACACACACATTCAACCACATATGTATATATAAACAGCTGGCTTTTGTTTTGACATGACTATCCATTACTGCCCTGCTGTGTGCCTTATGTGTCAGAACAATGACAGAGTGCCTCATAACTCACAAAGAGCAATGCAGATTCACCGTGGGTCTGAAATGTAATAAAGTCTATCAGTAATGTGTTGACTACTTACTCACTAGGGATACTTAATCCTTACAATGTATAAACATTTTGAATATTAAACTGTCGATTAGCTCATTAGCTAGAATGAAGTGATATCTGGTCTGCCCTTGTGTTATTATTATTTCTTTTAAAAATGTTTTTTTTCCTTTTTTTTCAATAAAGAATGGCAGTTTCAGATATAACCTTTGATCCCTCAGAGTAAAATCAAGGCCTCTTTTTTACCAGTACATAAATTTCATGTTTTTTGTTTTGTTTTGTTGTTTTTTTCTGTCTCTTTCTCATTTTAAGTTCTTTTAGGGATTTACAGACATGCTGGGACAAATATGATACAGTCCATATAGTTGTTTCAGTATTCTTCTTTATACGCCAGAAAAGCTTTGCATCACTGCCTTTTCCTTTTTCTCTTTAAGAATTATGCTTACAAAGTTAATATTACATCAAAAGGCAGAAAAGGTCAAAAAATGAAAAAGAGAAAAAAAGTAAGAGTAATATACCCCCATAGTTCATTTGTCGGGTGTTTCTGTTAAACTTGCTGTCCTTATGTGAATGTTCAACAGAGTTTAGCAGTCAGGTGATCAGACTGTTTTAATATCTCTGTGCTGTACATGTCCAATGCATGATTCACTCGAATCATCTCGCTGTTGTTGAGCTTGAGCCTATGCTTTAGCATACAAGAGAAGAGGTCCAGCTGGGGTTTGCCAGGTGCAGAGGGAGGCGCTAGACGGTTTATCCGATCCCTAATGTCCAATAAGAGGAGCATAACAGATGAGGAGGAGTAAAACTGTGTACCTTGTGTGTATGACTGGTTAACCTGCTGCACAGCACTACGAAGCAAGTCTGCATTAAAGCGCAGGCTGTAACCAAAAACTTGGATATCGGAGATTTTTATGTAGATCTGGCGCTTGTTCGGGTCTGCGAGGTCCACCGGGCCCTGTCCTGTATCATTGCGGAGGCCAGATGGGACCTTGGCACGACTACGCAAATAAATGTGCACCGTCTCAAAGAAGGTCTTCCACCGGTTACCCAATACAAGAGTCCAGTTGAAGCACTGGGAGTTCTGCAGCCGTACCTTTTCCCAGCGTGGGTAACCATGCTCACCAAAGGGCATGCTCCAGCCTTCAGAGTGGCTACCACTAAATGGGTTGACATAAACAAAGAACATGGGGTCAATGCTGCTGTTTCGCATCTGGCAGATCTTCATTGATAAACCAATTATCATGTGGAGGTAGTCCATCCTGTTTTTGTTACTTTTGAGAGTCAGGGACATGCGCTTACGCCAGCGTGGGTCAAAGAATGTCTCTAGTCGGATCTCATTACTAATGAAAGTAGTATGAATGTACAAACGTGAATCCATTTTCTGTAACAGGTATTTGAGTTCCAAGTCCTGAAAGTCCAGATCAGTTTCAAAGCTGATGAACTGCTCGCTACGTTCTGAGTCCACATTCTGAGGTTCACAGCGACCACGATACAACTTGTAGCCCTTGTTGCATGAGCCACATTGTGAGATGTTTGCCAGGCTGCACATGGCACAGCTGTTGTTTCCACCTATGACACATGGTATGGGTCGCTGGCACAGTGTGACACCTGTGTGGCACACACACGTCCGTTGGCTCTCCAGGAAGGTCCCCCAAAACCCATTCTCATTGCAGTACAGGAAAGACTGAACCCTGTTGAGCCACTGCATCACAGATCTAAAGAGGCAAAAGACAGAAAAAAAGCATAAGAGCATTAGCAGTGATCAGGAAATTTTAATCTCAATCTAGTGTGACAAGAACAGCGAAAAGAACGCACACCAGTAAATGCCTATAAAGTTAAAATGTATACATGTTAAATTCTCATCAGGAAAAGAAAGTATATTTTCTCTCCAACAAAAGGCCAGCATATTAAAGAGAACCCTGAGGAGTTGATGGAGTGAATGAGGCATGTGTGAGGCATAATTTCACCCTGGTAACTTGGGTTTGTCTTCCTCGGTAGGACTATTACTATTTTCACTTAATTTTGTATTACTGTTTGACTTCTACATTACATTTTCACTTGCTGTGATTAACTAAATGTACTTTTTTGGGTTGTGAAAAAGATCATTGCTAGAGTTAAAACAGATACATCCATAATATTAATTCCAATTGATCTGATATAAGACTAGAAAATGTGTTTGCTTTGCAGCATAATTTACAGTGCCTTGGGGTTGGATAGGGACATAATTTTTAGTAGATAGGGCCGGTTATTTCCCTTTGGTGGAAAGCATTGCTTGATATTCCTGTCTTGTCTTTGCCCCCATCAGACATCCTTCCTTGTCATCCTGACAGTACTGGAACTTCTTTTCTGACTGTAGAAGATGAAATCTGAATTTTGATTTCAGAAAGTATTGCTGGTCAAGGTTAGTTTGACAAGTAAATTATTTTAAGTACTGACAATGATATATGACATTGCCACAAGTGATACCATAACAAGAAAAGATCAACCAAAGAGAACAATGGAAGCACATACTTTGATTTCTCTATGATGAGCTCCAAACTGAGATATGGATTGATTGATAGACAGACAGACAGACAGACTTTATGGCAATCCCTCATCAACATACAATGACACATAACATTTCTTTCCTGAAGAATGCTGTAGAGGCATGAACACAAAAGTAGGTGAATGGGTTAGACAAAGGTGAAAAGGAATAACAATATCCGGTCAAAATGGCAGAGTAAAATAAAGAATACCAGATATAACAAAGAATACTTCTGACTAGAGTCAGAAAACAAACCCAACAAAGACCATGCAGGTGGAAAACCCAGGATCTTCTTCAAAGCAGTGAATAAGCTTACTTGTCGTTGCAATTCATACAGCATACTACTTCCTTGATGATGTTTGGCTGAATTTTTTAAGCTCTCTTACTCACAAAATATTCTGCATGGTGCAAAAGGTTAGCTGAATCTGTGTTATTTTGATACGAATGCCTTTGTTTTCCTAAAATACTATACCTGTGTCAAAAATCTGTATAAACTCTACATTTGTATATCGGAAAAAGTCCTTAGTAACTCTTCATTTCTTCACATTTTGCTTCCAAGAAAGCAGTCTTGAGCAACAGTTCTCCAGGCTTCCTGAAGGTCTTTCAAAGGTTTATCTGTAGACATTGCCTACTTTTTCGATCAATTTAGTACTTGGACCTTTATTTTATGTACCAATTTCAGAGAAATATTTCACTTTGTAACTGTCTACAGGAGATGAACAGCAGCTATAAGCCATGTCCCTAAGAAATAGGAAAAAATCCAGCAAAGACACAGGACCTGAGAGATGCATCTGGCCCTTCAGCTGATCCAGCTACTGGTCGCTGAAGCCTCATCAGAAATGGCCTCAGTGGAAGGGTGGCTGTCAAGAAGCCATTCTTCAGGAGGGAAACAGGGAGAAAAGGCTGAGGCATGCCAAATTACACAAGATTGGTGGCAACAGGTCTGATAGAGTAATAAATCAAAATTTAAAATTTTGATTCAAAGTGGAAATATGTAGAATGGTGGGTGTCTACAGCCATATGTAAAACACAGTGAAGGCTATGTCATGGTTTGCACCTCCAGGCAGCTGTTGTGATCTGGTGCTATATAAATAAAATTCAATTGAATCAAACTGAATGGCTTGGGGCTGCATTTCAGTCAGTGGTGTTGGGAATCTTGTCAAAAATTCCCCAACACCACAGAACACAAAAAAGCACCATCAGATTTTAATTCACCATTTAATACCATCTGAAAACATCTGACTGGCAACAGCTTCATTTTTCAGCGTGACATTGATCCCAAACATACTGCTCATGCAGTAAAAGCATACCTGGATAGATAAACACACAATAGAACAGTCAAGGATTGGCCTCTCCAGAGCCGGACCTCAGAATTAGCAGTGTGGGAACAGCTTGACAGAAAATGGAACAAAAGGTAGCTGACATTTAAAGAAGAGCCTTGGAATTTCCTTCAGGAAGCCTGGAGGACTATTTTTCAAAACTGCTTAAACATTAGAAAACTTGCCTAGTTCAGCTTGTGTTAAAAAAAACTGTACAACAATACAAACTCTATTTTGCCTTGTTTACGGTATTTTTCATGTATACATATTTCAATAAATTGTTCCAGGTGTTTCTTGTTTTCCAACCAAAATATAAACAAATGAGCGTTGGGTCAAAACTTTAGTACAGTATTGTATACTGTATAAACTCGTCATGTCAAATAAAAATCCTATCAGATATTCAGAATACCTGTAAGTATATGTTATTAGGAAAACAGATGTGTTCATTTTCCTGTCTTTGTATGTATAAATGTGTTTATTGTTTGGGTTTATGTAGCAAGCACTAGTAAAGGGACAACGCAGATTAAAATGTATTAAATTGTTTGGTAAGTTAATATTAACAAGTTTTTATTATCGTTACTTGGACTCAGAAACAAGTATACCTTCATCCTTTCAGACTGATTATCACCAGCTATAGATAAATATTCCCCTCTCCTTTAAGTTATATATGTATGTGTTATGTTTGCATTTCTGCACTATGAATGTTTGCATGATCCCAAATTAGATTACAGATTTTACTTCACCTTTTCACATCTAATCTCCTTTTCTCTCACTCCACCATATTGCAAAAAACACGCAGCCACAGCCTTCTCATAAATTACCGATCTAATATCATCTTTGTATTACATATTGGTATTTGCAGCTAAGATCCTGATATTAGATTTGTCTTATTAGCGTTAACAAATCTAATGGAATGATTTCCCTTTCTCCCTTTCTAATCTTTGTTTCACTGAGATACTTGTAATTTAATAGCATTAACTCTGCTGTCACATTGCTGTATTTCTTCTTCCCAACAACAGGTAGCACCTCATAATGCTCAATATTAAAAAGTAGTTTATGAAACTTTTGTCAGTAGCGTGTCATTTATTTTAATTGTTAACAGACAATAAAATGAGAATGAATGTTTAGTCATTTGTGATGTTCGAATTTATGCTTATTTGTTATATTTTATGATACAAATTTACATTATTAATTATATATTATCAGTTATAATCAGTGTTGGGCAAGTTACTTTGAAAAAGTAATTAATTATAGTTACTAGTAACTTCTTCAAAAAAGTAACTGAGTTACAAGATTCTAAAAGTAATTAATTACTTGAAAAGTAACTATTGCGTTACTTTAAGAAAAATGTTTAACCCTCTGGGGTCCAGAGTATAATTGGCCATTTTTAGGTACTTTTGATTTGACCTCTACATTTCACCTTTAAAAACTATTTACTTTGCCTTGTTTGGTATCATTCTTTTCAGCACAACCTCACGTGTCTGAATTTACAGTTATGTTTTCATTTTGACATACTGTATTAACACAATTGATCTAAAATCAGGCAAAAAACATAAAATCCGAGTAGAAAGTTATATTTTTGCTGTAACAACCACAAACATGTTTAATGAATCATATTTTATAACTTTAAATGTAAATATAAATTGTCAATTTTAAAATCCTATGCACAGGTTTTGCAAACAAAGTTGTTTGCAGCCATTTACCTTACCCCTTTTTAATAACCATTCAAACTGTTTACAGAACAATCAGCTGTTCTGCATCAATAAGATGCCACACAAATTATTTGTGCCACTCCAAAAAATAATTTATGTCCACTATAAAGGAGAACATCACAGCCTGATGCCTGCAAGTCTGACAGCAGCAGGTGTATCACTCCTGTTTCTACCTGGAGACAGCAGTCGCCTCATTGTTCTGACACACAACACAAAACTATCCACAATACTACACACTAACTACACAAGACAACACATTAACTACACACTCCAAACACGCTAAACTCACAAATCTCTCACATCTCCAAATTCACTCTCTCTCTTTTTCTGCTGTCTCTCTCTCTCTCTCTCTCTCTCGCCTTCACTCCTGAAACTTCCCCCTCTCCTTAAACAATGTCATGTTGCCATATAATTTTTTGATTGGTCGACATGGTGCATTTTTCCACCAACAGGAACGGGCTGTTTTTTGGTTCATTTGTTTTTTTAATTTTTTGCTCATAAGCAGAGAGTGTCTGCTAGCGCTGTCCATAGACAGTAAAAGTGACGAAACGATTGAGGAAAAAACGCCGCGTATATATTGTTTATCATGACTCTGGTTTTACGTGGCCTCTCAGCACAATTTAAAAACTGGTATATATCACCTTGTTGCTTTGTCATCTTGAAGTGGTCATGTGATTGGCTTACCACGACTACTTTATTCTTCCTCAGTCAAACAGCAGCACTCATGCGATTGTTTTGCCCCCTAGCTCGAGGTGTTGTGCCAAAAAGTAATTGTCTGCCAGAAAGTGATAACTGCCCACGGGAGCGCGCGCAGCTGCTTAAGGCTGTAGCGTCCAGATTACTTACAGCTACTTCTGTGCAACTGATATAAGATGCGGTAAGCTGAAGACAGCTTCAACCGTCTGCTTGTTGAAAAATAGTAACGGACCACGTTTTCTTGTTAGTAACTGTAACCGTGTTGTAATGATAGAAATAGTAATTAGTTAGATTACTTGTTACTGAAAAAAAGTAACGCCATTAGTAACACCGTTATTTGTAACGCCATTATTCCCATCACTGGTTACAGTGTATCAGGTATTGCTTCATAATCCTGAGAAGCGACAGTAACAATTACCTGAAGTATATTTTTTGTCAATTTTATGCATTTCACTGTTATTAAGGCTTCATAATGAAGATTTACATGGCATGACAAAGAACAAAAGTGAAGTCTGAATGCACTAGATAATCTTAAGCCATGCAGGGTTAAAAACCATTTACCATGATCTTTTCCTTAACCTAACCAAACAACTAAACTAAAGAAAAGCAAAAGTGAATCCTGTATATAAAAAAGAAATACAATAGTAGTGGAAAAAGCCGTTCCAGGTTTATTCAGGTTCACAGTCCAGCCACCCGCTCATATGCTTTTAAACAATTGTAAACTTTAACTTAATATCAGCTGAAATAATGTTTATAGGATTTGTTAACCTTTCGCAAACTATTAACGGTTAACCTTAATTTATCAGTTACATATTGATGATGGGTATTATCAAGGTTTACCTTCGTTACGCTGAATCATAGTTTGGTAAGGTTAAAAACATTCTGGGTTAAAAGCAAGCTTGTACAAATACAATTCTTTCTTCAGTAAAATATCTCGGAGGTTGATGAACACTACTCTCAAAGTAGAATAATGCAAAATAGCAAGTGGATCCTTCCCACTAGGGGTCTGATATACAGTATGAACTGGAGAGGGGACAAATGATCTCTCACAAGGGATGTGTGTTGCTGTCATTTCGAATCCCGATGCACCAGTTTTTCATCTCTGGAACCAAGCAATATAGTTTTTTTTCACATCTTCATCAACTCACAGCCTGACTGACATGAAGATGCGTTGGAACACATCTTAAACACACAGGCCTTCAACTTTGCCTCAGTCTCTTCATTGACTATCTGTTATAGTTTGACTGGAAAAAATGGAAGGACTGGAGTCCTTGTTGGTAATATCTTAACGGAAAGGAAAATCTTAATGTTGTACGTATATATGTACTGCAAATGCACACGGTTATAATAAAACCAAATAATTCCTTCATCTGATGCAAAGTTGTCTTACACAAGCAAGCAAATAAACATGCAGCTCTTATTTCCAGTGCCATCAGGCACTCTTGATGCATACTCCATGGACGGGGAAGCGCATACTGCAGCTCTTTGATAACACTTCAGAAGAAACCTTTGCCAACTCTCACGCACAAATGTGGGTGTGCTCTTTTTCTGTCAGTGACAGTTGACAGCGGCTCATTTTCAGACCACTTAAATGAATATTTTACGGATTCTGTTTCCATTTATGTGGTGACATCCCCTACACATAACAGTTTTGGGGGTGTTTCATGTGGAAGCCAGGAACTTTGCATATTTTGCATAGTGTTTTCTGATATTTGCTAGAGTGGATGGTTGAAAATTCCTGGCATTTCATGCAGCGCTGACACAATGGCACATCCGCAGCAAGGCTCTTAAGCTGCAACTGCAGTAGGTGGTGACAGATGTGTGCAATGACCTATCAAGAAAACTCCCACAGCTATTTTTTCCCCCCCTTTTAGATTGCAAAGTGAAATACAAGAGTGAGGTAGAGTGTTTTCGGCATGTGCAAGCCTCAGCACTAAGTTGACTTGATGGACAGAAACAACAGAACCATAAGTTAAAATGTATAATGGATGTCATCCTCACTGTGCACGCTTCAAGGAGCACCAAATAAAACAGAACCCATACATCAATCCAAAAGGGAAATTTCCCTGAAAGATGTCACTCCTCTGCAAGATACATTTTAATATCTTCTTTTACTTTTAAAAAAGCAGATATCCCAAAAATGTTAAGACCAGAAACAGCACCTTAGGCTTGTCCGAGTAAATTCATAGCTAATTTTGAACAGAACATTGAATTAAGTTTTTTTTTTACCCACCTCTCCCTAGGCATCTGGTGGTTGGGATTGTGGTGACAGCGGATGCTGAGGCTGAAGAGCTTGCGGGCGGTGCGCTGGATCTTCAGTCGCTGCACCTCCAGGGAGCTCTGAAGAAGCCTGTAGCGGGCCTGCAAATCCCAGTCGCTGCCCCAGAGAAGATGCACACTGCTGATGGGGAGGAAATGAGTGGAGGGCAGCCTCTTCAGAAATGACTTGAACTCATCTAGGTGACAGAGAGGGAACCGTTAAAAGAACAAAAGTAAACAAAAAAACAGCTGGAGACAACTGTTGTTGTAATATTTGCAACAAAGTACGTTTTATAAGTTATAGTTTCCAAGTTTATATCTTCAAACGTGAGGTTTGACATGGTTTTTTTCATGTCTGTACTGTGCTTTTTGTACTTCGACTGCTGTGAGTATCTGAAGAGAAATGAGACTCTCAGCGCAGTAAACACCCTCTCACTCTGTGCTCCCCGACACCTTTTCAAGATTGCTGCCTCAACAAATTTGTTCCAACCAGTGGTGATGATTGTCCTTGTGTCCCTCTTTCTGCCTCTAAAAATTCTTGTTTGTCTCCTCCATAGACAACTGCTGTTTTCAACGATAGCTTCAATTTTTGGCAACAATGAGCATGAAGATGCTTGAAAAATACAAATGGACAAAAATACACATGGACAAAGAGGCTTTTATTTGGCGTGCTAATCAACTGAGTCAGTTAATTCAGATTAACTCATTGTTCATCCATCCTTAATACTAAGCTCATTAATTAAACATTTTAATTCCTACAGTTTAAACTGAATACAGTTCAAAAGTAGACGAACAACAAGAGCAATAATTTTGCATTTATAGTGTTTGTTATAAATGCAAAAAGTTTGTTAAAGCTATAAACTTGATGCAATAGTCTACCATGAAAAGTATGACATAAATATTATTGGACACAGTTAAAAACTGTTCCACTCTGTTCGTGAACAACAAATCCCATATTCAAGAGATGCAGTTGTACAGCCGAACCCTCCTGCAGTCCTCCTCAAGACAGTTTAACAGAATTAACCACAGTTGAGAACCCCTTTTCAACCATTGCCGTGAAATGTCAGAATTTCCTCCACCCTCCGCACAGGCATATCAGAGCTCCTTTCCTCTTCTTCTTCAAAGAAGCCAGATTTCTTCTCCTCCCCTGTTTTGAACTTGCCATATCCCTCCACCCAGCTTTCAGAAATGTCAGGTACCTCCCTTTTCCTAGAAAAGCCGGGTGTCTCCAGCACTCAGTATTCAGATATATCTGATTCTCCCACCAAAAACATCGCTTTTATTGAGTCACTCCCAATGCCAGTTTAATAGTTGCCAAGTCCTTTTATACAGGCTTCAAAGCCGTCAAGGACTCCTTCCTTGAAAGTGCTTCCACATAGTCCTTATCTTAAGCCATCCAGCACACCTTATCTAGAGATTAAAGCTCTCACAATGTAACCATACTTCACCCATTGTGCCATTACATTTCACTTTGTTGTTTTGTATCACATGTATTTTTCACCAGATTGTACGGATATCCTATGCCATTTGTATAAAAAAGTGAAAATAAAAAATAAAAATCTGAGACAATCAAAGAAAATCAATTGATGTGGCATTAGATAAACTAAACTATGTAGCAGGAGCTTGTAGATTTTAAAAAATGACCTTAAATTATACTCAGATGTAGCACTTTATGGTACTGTAAAAAAGTATTTCCCCTCGTGTTGATTTTGTAGTTTTAATATATTTGTCACACTTAACTGTTTCAGATCACTGGGTAAGTTTAATTATTATACACAGATAACCCAACTAAATTAAAATGTTTTTAATTCATGATTTTCATTTATCAAAAGGACCTAACAAGCCCTACATAAAAAACAAACAAAAAAAAAAAAATCAAATGTCCCCCTTTCTAGCCAGATTCAGACCTGATTACTACCAGCACGTTGAATCAAAGAGTCCAATATAACCTGTCAGACAAAGTGAAGTAGATTTAAATGTCTCAAGAAGCAACACATCATGCCACAATTTAAAGAAACAGCTGAGAAGCAAAGTCATCAATTTGAAAAGGGCTACAAGTCATTTCTAAGGTTTTTGGACTCAAGCAAACCATGATGACAGCCATTATCCACAAATGAAGAAATGATTCAACAAGAAAGATAAGAAAGAGACTGTGGAAAAATGGCATCCATGGGAGAATTCCAAAGTGAAAACCAGAAGACAAAGGCTCATGTCACATTTGCCAAAAACTCATCTTTAGGATCCCCAAGGGTTTTCGGAAAACATACTTAATTTTGTAAAAATTCATTTTGCATTTACTTGGGTTATCTTTGTGTATGTGAACATTTGTTTTGGATCCCATAGGACAAAGTTTACTTCACACTAAAACTGCACTTTGCAATAACTTGCGTATTGGCTCATTGCCTTCGTTTTATCTTCAGCCACAATAATGTCTGCATAGCCTATTTCATAAGGAACAGGTGTAACTTCGGGAATCACTGTAGCTAAATAAGTAGATAAACCAGTTTGGTCAGTGCTCTCACTCAGTGCTGAGGCAGTATATACCCAGATAAACTACCTACATACTAACCACATACAGGCATTGTTTGATAGCCTGACTGTTGTTTTATATCTGAAAAAAAAAAAAAAACTATTGTAAAATCCAAGCATGTATTGCATAATTATGTTTTTCTTGACTAAGTTTAATGAGAGAAATTCACTGAATACATTCAACTACAAATGCAGCTGAGTCTGAGCAATATCAACAAAGCAACAGTCACAGCTAAAATGAGCATAAGCAGAGCAGCTGCAGCTTTTCTCACAGCCAGTAATGTTATACTGCCACAGCTCTGTCTTTTGAAAGGAATGCTAAGCAATAAATGAATCGTGTAGTGTCACATCAGCTCTCTTTTCTATAGTACCTACAGAACATTTCCACAAACCAATGTTGGTGTACCATTTAGTTTAAGCAGCAGAATACTCCAGTGCTGCAAATATTAGCAGGCACTGAATGTGCCCTGTCATTACATTTACACATGCTGAATTATACAGATTGTCTATATCATATGTCAATCTGATGCTTTGAGGTTTTTGAACCTGTTCTCAAGCATTTATTTTTCAAATGTTTAGCAGAGGCCGCACAACTCTTTGTGCTTTGGTCTGAAAAGAAGTTATGTTCTTTTATTTGGCTTCTTCCAGTGTTCTTTCTTTTCAAGTACTTCTTTGAAGATGTACTGCACTCAGTGACCTTCATGACTAACATTAACTTACCCCTATGGTGCATAAATATATTTATCTGTTGCTGGCAGGTTGTATCAAGACACTTTTATTTCGTATTAATAATAGATATACATGGTGCCTTGCCATAAAACAATAAGGCACAATATGTGTTTTTTCTCTGCTGTGTCCAAACTTCTACTGCCGCCTTTGTGCCTGCATTTGCACTCACTTCTACAGACACCTTTACATTGTGTAATTAGCATCTGGTTACGTGATCATTTTGCTATTTACTGTCATTAAAAAAAAGAAGTCACAGTCCCATGTGAGTGTTTTTCTGATCTCCTCCTAAATGCATCGATTTAGTTGAGGATGAAGACTGATCATCAAGATTGCCAAGGCTACTGACCCTTTGCAGCAGCATAATATAAATGTATGCTAGTTTTAAAGGTGCTCGTTATTTTTCATTAATATGGGTTCGGGGGGGGGGGGGGGGGGGGGGGGTTGGAAAAAACACAGAGCTGCCTCAGCTCAAATTTTGATAAGCACTTCAGAATTAAAGGGGCGAAATGTATGACAGTTTGTCTCTCATAGAAAATTGTAAAACTGAACAAAACAAAAAAGAAGAAATTTTAAAAAGATTAATTTTTAAATGCATGGACATGAGATCTGATGATTCTTATCATATTTAGAAGGATATTCAAGCTTACCAGAGCTTTCAAAGTCTTTGTAGGAGGCTGCCCATGACTCATACATCCCCAGCAGGGTGTTCTCCATGATCTGGATGTCGGTTATAGGACAGTTGCATTGGGGATACTCCTCGGCACACTGACAGATGCATTGGTTGTTATGGCACACATATTCCCCCTCTCCATTGCACATAATGTAGCTCAGAGCTGACTGGACAAATTTCTCTTGCAGGTATTCTGGGAAAATAACCTGCAGGCCTGAAAAACAGATAAATGTGAAACAGGGTTTTTTTTAAAAAACACAATGGGATAATAAATAAAATACAGAAGAAAATATAATAGAAGAAACCATCTTGAAAAAGACAATATCTAAAAATATGCTGAAAAATATGAGGTAAATGTTGTCTGTCATGCTGCTGTATCTTGAGATGTATACGGCATCTCTCCACAGACCAAGTTACCAGAAAAGAGGGAAAAAGCAATGAATTGACTGACTGCTCTACTAAGATTGCTTTGTGTCATAAGTACTCATTTATTTTTTCTAAAGGATGTGCTCCAGCAATCTTCTCTGTTCAGCTAGAACTGCTTGTTCTATGGTGGGTCGCTCACGATGACAATGTATAAATCCTTGATTTATGCCTGCTCTTGTGTGTCGTATTGGTTCGCATATAGCAGTGAAGCTATCTCCCACAGCATTCGTTTTCTAGCATGCATGCATGTACTTTACTGTGTCTTACCATTCATACTTGCTTGTGGTTTGCATACCCAAACTATGCAGCATTCTGCTAATTATAGAGAAATCTCAATAGCTGAATGCGTGTTCTTCAGCCCAATTTAGAGCTGAAGCTGAACCTCTTCAGCCTTCACTATCACTGACAAGGTATTTATAATTTCTAGACTCCAAGCCAATCCATATCTCACCCTGGGGATCTCACACAACTGAAGCCTGGACAACTAACAGTACAGGCTTTCTCTTCAGTCCAAGCCTGGGGAAAATAAATCCCTAGCTCTACAAGCCACTGGATTGGAAAAGAACTAAATAGATTTTTTTCCTTCTTGTATGAAACAGAATCTTGGCGAGGCCATATTTTCTTAATGGCTTTTACTTGAGCACAAACAGCGCTTCAGCAGAAAATATGCAACCAGGAACCTGAACAAAACATGTTATTGAATGATGAATGATTGCATTATTTTTGCCACACACATATTATTTTCACCTTTCGGTGAAAACTGAAATCCATTTATGCAAAGTCAACATAATGTTGCTAAAATGAAAGGGAAAGTAAGCATATAATTTCATACTGTGCTCATGAATCATTTTCAATGTGTTGTCAGGGTGTCAAACAGTGTCCCTTATTATGTATGCACATGCAGCAATTAATCCTCCTTATTTCTAGCTGCAACATACTCTACAATAAACGTATAACTGTGTGCAATTGAGAAACAGATTAAGGCCTTAATAAGTGGGATCTAAAACATAAGCTGATTTCAGGTAAAAGAATTAAAACTAATGCACGCTGTGTTTAGTTATTTCAATCTGCAGTGTTTTATAATTCATATAAAGGTTGATATTCAGGGATATTTTTGTTTAGATTATGTTACTTTAGATCAAATTTCAGGTTTCTGCAAGTAGTTTTACCTTTTGCAACAATTTAATTACTCGCATATTCTTTGTCCTAGAGTCTGTACTTGTAATATGTACCTATTTAATAATAAGTGCTTTTCTCCTGCACAGCTCATCAGAACCACTGCCTATCAGGGAAGAGGAGAACAGAAGGAAGAAGGGATGGTGGGAGTAAAGAGGATGAATAGATCATGTCTGACCACAAAAGAGCTGGGTTGCACAGGGCTTTTTCTCCATCAGGCCTGTCTGGATCCAATATTCATTTAGCTTGATGTATTCCTGGGCTTGAAACTTTAATGTGATTTGTGGGAAAATCCAGATGGCAAGTTCACGGATCAACGCTGCTCACTGACAGTGCTGGTGCCAGCGGCCGGGTGCACAATAACACCGAGTGCCTCAGCCCTCCCCCCTTCCCTCGTCTGTCTAACCATACCTCATACCTCAATCTCTGCATCAACATGTACATATTTTCTTTTTCCGATATCACTCTTGCAACAGGACAATTGCAGCAGGAACTATTTGTCTTACAGTTTCTTGTTTTCCAGTCTCTTCTTTCACTGTTTATGTCCCGTTCTCTCTGCCTCCCACAGATCTCCACTGTCTTACTTCATTACACTCACTCCTACTGGCCACACACATGCACATACCCTTTGACTCTTCTCCATCATCCTTTGGCTCGCATTCACTCCATCAATCACTCTCCTCATTCCCGTTTCTTCACCTCGTCTGCTCTCCTCTACATTCTCGCACTGAGCATACACTCAAGAATTGGAAATGTGGTGTCTTGTCCTTCTACTCGTGTGCAGAATGATGTCATGAACAGAAAGTAAATCCATCAGCGTTTGTTAGTGCATTGCAGAATGAGAGAGAGAATTAAAACCCGCAGGCCAAAAATGAAATGAGAAACTAATCAGAGTAAAAACATTTATCTTTGTGACTTACTCGGCTTTGCTGTGTTAGTGCAACAACACGTGAATACATTCAAAATGAATGAGGTTTAAACCTTCTCTCTATGTGGCTCTGAGGCAGGTGCATGTCAAGGAAAACACTACATACTGGAGCTATACTTACCATGATTAAGGAGGAGATGCTGAAATGAAACTGTACTGTATTGGAATTCTTGTGCAGCTCTTTGATAACCCCCAACTTCATGCTCTGTCAGTGCAAATAATTCCCTGCAACCCATGTGCCTGGCTTGCTCTAAATAAATAAATAGCACCTCAAAATGGCAGTTAATCTCATTGCATACATCCGAGGCTGATATATTTTCTTCACGTAGTTTGGAAGATATAGGCCCGCTACCATTCCATGAATGCTAAAATCTGAGACTCTGCAAGTGTGACTTCGCCTTTTCATTGTGTCTTTTTCGAGAGTGCTCTATTTTTACATGGTGATAGATAGGGTGTGTAGGCCGCAACTGAGGCTTGTAACTGCTTTGGCAAGCAGTTGCCTGCTTATTGGAAAGCCACGCTCCGCCTCATAAGTTACAGTTTCATTAAAGATTAATTGACCATTGTGTGGCCACAATTTCACAAAATAATCATTACTTAATCCACTGGTGCAATAAAGTGCATTACTTCAATGGAGGCATTAAATTACCATTGGAGGTTATCGGTACAGCCATGATACAAAACCAAAGACCTCTGAACTGGATAAGAGTCTGTTTCTCTTCAGTCTAGGCCTACCCAGCCATTCTTGCTGATCCTATATACTTAATACACCATATGAGATTTGCTGCGTTTGCCTATTTCTTAGCAAGCTATGAGGTAAAGGTGCAGCTGAAGTAGCTATTTATCCACTTTTCATTTCTTTGCATAAAGCGCTTTAGGTCTCTGCCTCTGTGTGTGTAGGTGTATGTGTGTGTTGGGCCTGACAGAGGATAACATGTTCCACTGGAGCTATTCTAAGCTCTCAGAATATGTTAGCATTTTTTAAAGTTCTGAATGAGGTGTACTTAGCATTCAAATGGATAATGTGTTGGTGTATCTTTGGTGAGTAGATTATCACAGATTATCGTAAGTGTTCTAAGCACTTTAGAGGGAAGCAGCTTGAGATGTCAAAATTTAGCGTTACAGTACGTTTTAAAAAAAAAAAATGTTGTGGAGAATAATTGTTTGTGAGTTTAATTAGTATTTACACATTTGAAATGTTTTTTCCTTCCTTTCCTGTGGTTTTTGTGGTACAGAAGCATACAATAAAATGTGTATATATGAAATAGCAAAAAAAGAAAAAAGATATTTCATGAAATGACAACATACCTTATGATGTACTGAGATGCAAGAGCCTGCAAATCCATGATATGTGTCCGTGAAAAGACCAAACATATGTCCCACATAATATCTCTATATAAGTTTAGCTTTGATGACGCAGGTGCAGCAATCATTGTAAAAGCACAAATTACTTATAAAAATGGTCTTGGCCTTCAGAGCTCGCTGTCCCTGCTATCTGAAAAAAGAGGAATTGCTGAAATTGCATGCTGAAGCAGTTGCTGAATTGAGCAGGGCAGGCGGTCTAGAGAGGTGGATGAGCTCGACATGATGCTGAATTATTGTCAGTTGTGCTGCACACAGAACACAGATATACATGATGGGTCAGAGTAAAAAGTAATTTGGTGATTGCTTTTCTCTGCCCACCTTTGACTTTGTAAACCATCACAACAGGACACCAATGCAGACTTGTAGTGTTTCTTTTTTTCCCCACTTTAACACTTTAACAGTGTTCATCCATTTAAGTAGAATTTAGAAATGATTTTTAGTCCTAATACAAAATCGGCTTCAGCAAGTAATTAGATAGGTGGTTGCTGTTGGCTGCATGTGCACTTCAGCTGCGCTGTTCAAGCTGTTCTGTCATGTGCTGCCTTGTATCCCTGCACAGCAGTTGTAGTAGTAGGCTTCGGCTGGTGAGATATTGTATTAGTCACACAATCGTGCGCATGCACACAGAGAAACGCATACGCCCATGTACATGCGCACGTGCACACCCTTTGCAGCCTCTTGCAGAAATCACATGGTTTACGAGAACCCCAGAGAGGAGGGGGGGCAGACATATGACAAGCTCTGACATTCCCATTTCAGTTATAAAACATACAACTGCCCTCAAAGTGTCACGATGGGCTGTGTACACACATCAGATCAAAAGTCCAAATTTTACATCAAACGTCCCTAAACGCAGACATATTGTTCATCTATTTGTATTGAGAAATGCCTTTTTGCTTTACACTCTTCTTATAATAAATAAACCTGCTGAATTCTAGACAATCTACTGTACAATAACTTAAATGATAATATCAGGAAAATTACAGTTATATGTACTCCTAATAGTCTAACAGCATTAACACAAATGGACATTGCAGTTTCTGACTTCATAGGAAATCATTTAAAGTGTTCCTCATTATTATAAAGTAACTACTTTTCTGTAAATGCACATCAACATTTCTTTCCATTTGAGCAAATACAAAAAGCGTTTGCAAAAGCACTTCCTGTGCTGCATGGGTCTTTCCAAATGCAATAATAAATAAATAAATGAATAAATATATACATACAATTCTAACTGAACTGATGAGAAAAATTCATTTTAAAAGGATGACTGTGTGGAAAACCACAGCATTTTCAAAAGCGGCAGCTAGCAAGACTAAGCAGAAAAGAAAAAGAGATTTATGATCATGCTAGACCAAATCGAAACTTTCACCTGAATGGCCACTTCCAATTGAAAGCTGACCTCCAGGTCAACATGGAAAGATTTCATCAGGTTTGGGGTTTTAGCATGTTAGAGAGAAGTGAAAAACGTGTTCGCAGCCATCCACTTTTAAAATGATCCTATGTTATAGCATGTGTGTTTTGACAAAGGAGAGAGTTGCCTCAAAAATGCATGGGTCCTTCTGAGAGGCAATTCAACAGACATTTGCGACAAACCATGGGGTATAGCCAAAGTTACCCTGTAATTTCTAAACGTCGTCAAATAATTTTAGTTTTGCAGGACCCAGCGAGAAACAGATGAATGCAGCAGGACTACTATCTCTGTGCGTACAGAAAAAGAAGCAGAGCAAAAAGAGAGAGGCTGACTGAGTTGGGGGGGAAGATGATGAAAACGCCTTTGTAGATTTATTGTTGTGCTCCTCTCTCTTTATGATTTACATCAGATATTTTTCTTTAGTAAATTATTCACTGGTAACCAGAACAGTGTGTTTACTAATACACTTATAGTCCCCAAATCAATTTCTCAACAAGTCCATCATCAAAGAAACTTAATTGATTTGTATGCTTGTTTGTCTTTCCCCGTTTGCAGCATTTTCACTTGAAAAGAGGGACAGGCATCGAGCGACAGAGCAATGAGTATCTAATTCATCACTCGGTGCACGACTTGCCTACAGGGCCAGTTTAATTTATTTTCACTTCACCACTTTGAAAACTGTTGGCTCAGGCTATTCTAACATATTCATAAATCTTCCAAGATAGGCTCATGGCTCTTCCAATTTAGGCTCTTGAGGAAACCGGAGAAAGAGAAAAGCATGCAGTGGGGACTGAAAGAAGCAAATTAGTTTGCTTTTGTTTTGGTGCTAATTTATGACAGCCATACTGGAGGTGATTGGATCCTTGCAGGGTAATGGGTTGTGGAGGTTGCTGGGCCTTTTATCGTTCGTTGATGCAGTTAATATACGTTACCAATTTGCAATTTTCAGCCCCAGTACACGTTTTGTCGCTCTGTGTAGGATATCACATTGCACAAACAATATTCTATGACTTTGCCCTAATGCATTTAAAGCTCCTACTGGTTTGCCACTTAAAAATACATTTTCTAAATTAATAAACTATAAATACTATCAGGTGGCAGGGAATAGATTTGTTATTCCTGTCTCGCTACCTGAAACACACTCTGCAAGAGTTCAAGAAAACCATTCAAATCTAGACTATTTACCTACCATGTGTTAATCCCCTCTTTCATTTAATTCTCATTCCTCAGTAAGCTATTTTTACTTCTAGGTCCCAGAGGAGGCTGAAAGTGAGAATTCAGCCAAAACCAATATCATCAGGTTTTTAGGTGTTAGCCTAGAGAGAGGATGAACAAATAAAAAACAAATTGATGAGGAAGAATAAAAGCATATTTAACTCCCAGCTGTAGTAAAACTAAATAGTGTGCATCTTTCAGTCAGATCTAAAATAAAAAACACAAACAAGCCAATTCCTAAAAAGTGTATGTTCCAATCATTCAAAAGATTGTTACGGCCCTAGCAGGGCCTCCTCCTGAAGGTGCCTGTGTGGGCGTGTCCCACCACCTCTTCTGCCTGAGGTGCCACCTTTCCCTGTTACACAGCTGACTCACGTCAGTAATTAAAAGTATTTAAGCCCAGGGAAAGGTGAGCTCTGGGCCAGAGTGCCATTAGTGTGGTTACAGCTTGTGAGCTGTGTTTTGGTGGTTTTCAGCTAGTGAGCTGCATGTCCGTGTTTTCAGCTAGTGAGCTGCTCTCTTTCTTTTTGGCTTACGTTTTACTTTATTGACCAACGCCTGAGTTTTGTTTGTTTTTCTTAAATGGTGATAGCGGCTTGTCCGTCTCTCTTAGTTGAGCTACTTTAATAAAACTCTTTAATTTAACCCTTTTGCCTCCTTGACTCCTTTTTCTGACCTGGACACCTTTTGTTACTTCCCCCTCACCGCCTAGACCCCTCAGGGGAACGTAACAAGATTCATTAAAGGTGAAAGCCTTTGTAGGTTTTATGTTATAATATTATTATTAATTATAATTGATTAGGTTGCAACAAAAAATACAACTGTATCATGCCAAATATTATCACTGTCTGCAACTTAATACCATAATTTATGTTGAATCTATGATTTCATCATGGGTGTCTAGAAAAAACACTTTTTTTATAACTCATCCTCCAAGGACTGCCAGTAAAATACTCCATATAGCATGCACTCAGATGCCAAACCAGGCAAAATGTAATACTGAAACCTTCACAGTGATATTACATTTAAGCAATGGGAGGGTACATATTTAACAGATAAAAGCTTTGCTAAGTCATGCATGAATTTTAATTCTGGTGATTGCTGAAAAGGAAAGTGAGAAAATAAGGAGAGCGAGTACAAGAGTTATTTGAAAAACATTGTACAAAGCAAAACTGTGGGAGAAAACTGAGTTTAGGCTTTGATAGGTAGCTGCCTTGATGTGAGATTACACTACAACATTCTAATCTAAATTTAAGTTAAAGCAAAGGGAATATCCAGGGAGTGTCATATCCGCAATGTGTTATCTTTGGCTCACAGCCCCACAGCTTACAAAGAGCAGACCACAGGGGTGGGAAGGAGGGGAAAAACATTTCCCCTTGAAAATTCTTATATTTTGGAAAGGCAGTCTAGGTGTCTTTAGGAGAAATTTTGACCACAACTAGATTCACTAGCTTGTATATTACTTGCTTCCTTTTGTTTTTTAAACTTTTTTTTTTTCCAAGTCATAGTGTGGTTCTGTCACGGCGGGGTGCGCCGATGTGAATGGAAACAGGACCCAAAGGCAGATGAAGACGAGGAGTTGTAAGTTTAAACAGAAAGCGATCCTTTATTTGGATGATTGCAGGGCTAAAACCAGGAACCTAAAGCAAACTGACAAAAAAACCCACTAAGAAACAAAGACTATGACATACTATGACAAAGACTGTAACTATGACTATGGTGGAAAAACAGGCGAAGACTATGACTGTAACTGTAACTCTGGTAAGATAAACAGACGACCCGACCATGACATGCAGAAAACAGAAGGCTTAAATACACACATGAGGTGATCAGGGGAAGTGGAGACACATGAGGAAACAGCTGACTGACATGAATCTAATGACAGGACCAGGAGGAGTGAAACTAAATACAATGACCAAAGAACACATGACACTGTCAGAATAAAACAGGAAACACTAAAACTAGACATGACAATACAAACTTAACATACCAAATACGTGATGAATAATGCAAGAACTCAAACATAGAAAACCCAGGAACAATAACTGCCTAAACTAAAGGCAAATAGGAAATAACACAAAACTAACAACATCTCAAAAAATAAGAACAATACAAAGAAAACTCAAAGTGCTGGGTCGAAGACCCAGCCTGTGACAGAGCCCCCCCCGTAAGGGCGGATTCCAGACGCCCGAAAACACCCAGAAAACAAACACAAAACCACAACAACCCACCCAGGGCGGGCGGAGGGGGACCAGGAAAGGAGGGCCAGAAACAAAACCACAAAAAACAAAGCATCAGAAGCACACAGGCCAAAAACAACAAGGGCACAAAAGTCCGAGACCCAGCTTCAGGAGGGCGACCATGAACCCGGCAGAACAGGAGCGAATGGCGAAGCGAGTCAGGTGGCCGCCCCGGAGGTCGACAGCAAAACAAAAGGAAGTTCAAACGTTCAGGAGGCCGACCAGGAGGCCAACGGTCCAGCAGTCCAAAATCCATGAGCTCAGGAGGCCGACCCGGAGGTCGAGAGCACAGCAGGTCACAGTTCATCAGTTCAGGGGGCCGACCCCGATGGCAACGAAGTCCAGCTGACGGCCCGGAAAACGGCCGGCGATTCCGAGGGGCAAAACGTGGCTTGGGCGGCGGCAACACAGCCGCGGGACCAAGCGAGGCCGACACAGAAACAGAGGCCGAAGCCGGACCAGGCGAAGATGAAGACACGGAAGCCGGACCGGGCGAGGCTGGAGCTGCAGCAGGCGAAGCACAGGCTGGAGCTGCAGCAGACGAAGCACAGGCTGAAGACTCAGAGGCCGGGCCAGGCGAGGATGATGATGGAGCTGCGGCAGGCGAGGATGATGATGGAGCTGCGGCAGGCGAGGATGATGATGGAGCTGCGGCAGGCGGCTGAACGGGCCCCTCGGACCCTCCAGCTGACGAGGCATGAGGCTGGTGTGGTTCTCCGGAACCACCAGCCGACGAGGAAGGCTGCTGGACGGGCCCCTCGGGCCCTCCAGCTGACGTGGCATGAGGCTGTGTAAGTTGCCGCAACACACAGTCTATATTGGGTGAAATGAGTTTATATGTGTTCTCAGACTGAGGTGTGGCAGAACCAGGCGAGGCGTCGTCCTCAGGCTGAGGCGTAGAAGCAGCAAGCAGTTGTGCAGCAGGTGGTGGTCCTGCAGGTGGCGGCACGGGAGCCGCAGGAGGTGGCGCTGCAGCCACAGGTGGTGAAGCAGAAGGTGGCTGAACGGGCTCCTCGGGCCCTCCAGCTGACGTGGCGTGTGGCTGAACGGGCTCCTCGGGCCCTCCAGCTGACGTGGCGTGTGGCTGAACGGGCTCCTCGGGCCCTCCAGCTGACGTGGCGTGTGGCTGAACGGGCTCCTCGGGCCCTCCAGCTGACGTGGCGTGTGGCTGAACGGGCTCCTCGGGCCCTCCAGCTGACGTGGCGTGTGGCTGAACGGGCTCCTCGGGCCCTCCAGCTGACGTGGCGTGTGGCTGAACGGGCTCCTCGGGCCCTCCAGCTGACGTGGCGTGTGGCTGAACGGGCTCCTCGGGCCCTCCAGCAGACGAGGCGTGTGGCTGAACGGGCTCCTCGGGCCCTCCAGCAGACGAGGCGTGTGGCTGAACGGGCTCCTCGGGCCCTCCAGCAGACGAGGCGTGTGGCTGAACGGGTTCTCCCGAACCTCCAGCAGACGAGGCGTGTGGCTGAATGGGTTCTCCCGAACCTCCAGCAGACGAGGCGTGTGGCTGAATGGGTTCTCCCGAACCTCCAGCAGACGAGGCGTGTGGCTGAATGGGTTCTCCCGAACCTCCAGCAGACGAGGCGTGTGGCTGAATGGGTTCTCCCGAACCTCCAGCAGACGAGGCGTGTGGCTGAATGGGTTCTCCCGAACCTCCAGCAGACGAGGCGTGTGGCTGAATGGGTTCTCCCGAACCTCCAGCAGACGAGGCGTGTGGCTGAATGGGTTCTCCCGAACCTCCAGCAGACGAAGCATGAGGCTGGCTGGGTTCTCCCGAACCTCCAGCAGACGAAGCATGAGGCTGGACGGGCTCCCCGGGCCCTCCGGCTGACACTGAAAAAGGCTGCACAAGCTGCACCTCCGTCCCCGGCTCCAAAACGGCCTGGTATGCAGTCCCACAACAGCTTAGCTGAGCCTGATGGCTAGCATTACCTGTGCAAACAGTCTCTTTACAGCCGGGCTCATGAACCGGAAAAGCAGTGTCAGCTTCTCTAACCTCCGGAGAAAAAACATGAGGAGCCAAAACATAGTCACTCCCTTGCGTTTGTGGTGCGGAGCGTCGGTGGCGCGCACGCCGCTTTTTCTTGAGAGTGGGAGACGGCGGAGCAACGGGTGGAAGTCCCTGGTAACTCCGGGGACCCCCGAGAGCCAGTCGAGTTCCCCGGAAAGGGTGCTCATGCTCTGGAATGAGCCATGGCTTCCACCGGAGCTCCTCGTCCAATAGAGCGCTGAATATTGCCTGACGTTCGTCGTAGTCCAAATCTATGGCGTCCAGCGCTTCCTCGCACTGGACCGTGGCAAGAGTGTGGCAAGACTGTGACGAGGGTGTGGAAACTGATGAGCTGAGAGGTGGTGCCGCTGCGGCGAGTCTCAGCGAACCGACACGAACCGTCTCAGGCTCGCAAGGCAGCGGCAGTGATTCCTGTTCGTGGTTTTGACGCTGCTGCGGTGGCAAAACTGTGCGAACGAAATCCTGCACATCCTCCGACAATTCCGCCGTGTAAACAGGGTAAGCAGACAAGATCTGTCGTAGCTGAACTTTAACTGACTCCTTCTCACTCTCCTGTCTGCATACTGAATAGATTCTCCACTGTCCCTGGAGGATGGTCACACGAGTGCTGAACTCAAAAAAATCCTCGCAGACATCCGCTGGGTCCATACTGGTCGGGTCGTTCTGTCACGGCAGGGTGCGCCGATGTGAATGGAAACAGGACCCAAAGGCAGATGAAGACGAGGAGTTGTAAGTTTAAACAGAAAGCGATCCTTTATTTGGATGATTGCAGGGCTAAAACCAGGAACCTAAAGCAAACTGACAAAAAAAACCACTAAGAAACAAAGACTATGACATACTATGACAAAGACTGTAACTATGACTATGGTGGAAAAACAGACGAAGACGAAGACTAAGACTGTGACTGTGACTGTGACTCTGGTAAGATAAACAGACGACCCGACCATGACATGCAGAAAACAGAAGGCTTAAATACACACATGAGGTGATCAGGGGAAGTGGAGACACATGAGGAAACAGCTGACTGACATGAATCTAATGACAGGACCAGGAGGAGTGAAACTAAATACAATGACCAAAGAACACATGACACTGTCAGAATAAAACAGGAAACACTAAAACTAGACATGACAATACAAACTTAACATACCAAATACGTGATGAATAATGCAAGAACTCAAACATAGAAAACCCAGGAACAATAACTGCCTAAACTAAAGGCAAATAGGAAATAACACAAAACTAACAACATCTCAAAAAATAAGAACAATACAAAGAAAACTCAAAGTGCTGGGTCGAAGACCCAGCCTGTGACAGGTTCTGGACCTAATCCTACCGAATAAAATTACTAAAAAAAAACTGGAAAAAAAAAAAACAGATCACAGGTTTGTGATTGGTTATTTGTGCATATGGCATGTATGCCTGTAACCTGATAAAGTACAGAGGTCTGGATTTAAAAAATACAATAGTAAAACCAGAAAAAAGTCATGATTAAAAGTTTAAATAGAAGAATGAAATAGAGTGGGTTTTCTATTAATGCATCTGTGTTGTAACTCATGTGACCCTGCATATTAATATGATCCTTTTATTTAATTCATAAGCAATTAAAATGGCTGGTCTAGATTACCCTTTTTTCATTTCCGTCTATTCATTCACATAAAATGAAGAAGACGTGGCATAAGCTTCACACATAAATGCCCAGTGTACACAATATGGAATATGATTTGGATTGCTGAAGAGTTAAATTAAAAAATAGCATGAAAAACAATGGTAAAAAACACAGAGTGGAGAAACTGAGAAAAAGGTGAGTTAAGACAAATGAACACAAATAGAATAATAACACAAAAAAACACAAAACTGAGAACAAAATGTACTTGAAAAGTCTTATTTTGGATCATCACAAATGACTACAGTTTCATCACTTACATATTAAACAGAACGCAAACAGGAATTCTGGAGGTGTACCATCTAAAAGTGTCGTTCAGAATTGCTTTCTGTAGCCAGCTCCTTCAAAAGCACTTTCCCCATGCACTTCTAGTGCAGATAGTACAGAAAATATATGTAAACAGGAGAAGCTACATGGAAAAATCATAAAAACTTGAATAATGAAATGAACCACTTTGCGTATGTTATCTTTCTTACCATCCAGACTTCATCAGGATGCAAAAAGATTCAGGCTGAGTCTCTCTCTTTTTTTATTTTTAGAGAGAAGAGATTTTCTCCTGGCATCTCAAACTAACAACTATGCTCTTTCAGTCTTTTTCTAACTGTACTGTTATGAACTTTTAAATTTAACATGCTAACTGAGGCCTGTAGAGTCTGAGAAGCAGCTCTTAGGTTTTTTGCAATTTCTCTGAGGATTGCAGGGTCTGACCTTGGGGTGAATTTGCTGGGATGTTCACTCCTGGGATGAATATTGTGTTAACACACACCTGAATGGTTCAGGCCAGCAAACTGTCAAAATGTCTGCTTTTATAGAGGTGCTCACACTTCCCGCTGATAAATGAATCAAGTACGTAGATGTTGCATGGTGATGTGTATTTTCATATTAGATAGCAGGCAGTGATCTGTGATCTTCCACATTGGCCAGTTGTGACTCCTCCCCACAGTTTAAATGCCAAAAGTTAGCATTTTAGCTAATTGTCTGGTAAAAGGTCAATAGGCATTTGTAAATGAGACACATGGTGGGCGTTCATTAGATGTGCTGAGAGCTGCTAGTGCTTATTAGAGTAGCACTGGACCCAGCCAATGTCATCTTCCTCAAGGGACAGTCTGAGAAGTTCATTTATGGTGTATTGTAAAAAGAGGACAATGCTGTCAAAGCTGTTATTTTTTGGGCCACTCAATGTAAAGGCCAGTCTAGGGACACAGTAAATCTTGCAGAGAATTGAACTGTGTTTGTCTAAAGAGGAAAAAAATGCTTTTGGAGCCACCATGACACTTACAGTCCTCCCTCACAGTGGAGAAACAAGAAAAACATGCTGCTGAGATGACAATTTATATTTCGTGTGTTCTGATTATGTATGTCACTTCCACTTATCTAAATGTCATCGGTATCGGTTTAGCTGAAGGAACTGCAGAACAATGAAAGCAATTATCCCACTGAACCCATGGGGCTCCTGGATTTTATATGCATTGTCGTTTTTTTTCTGCTGAATATGTTGTTTGCTTGATGTGGGTGGTGGGATTAGGAGAATCCAGGATCATTTACACATTCATTACCCCTTCATTTATTAAGAGTTGGTCCGAGACAGGCTAAATCACGGCTACTCACTCAGCTCGTCTCTTGAAAACCAGTGTTCTCCCCACCGTGTGGTACTTGAAACTAGATATAATTCATCACTTCCCACCTGCAGTTGAGACCAAAGCCAGTTCTAAGTGCCTATTCTCCTTCACAAATACTCTTTTGGTCATGATAATGATTTTGGTAATTTACACCAAGACCTTTCTTCTTTTTTTTGATGAACCCTCCACCAAAGAGAGATGTCCATAAAGACTTCCCTTTATATTAATATAACCTAAACTGTTTGAGTTTTAAAGCAACACACTGGCGTGGTTTTTGTTTTGTTTTTAATCTGACCATCATGTGACAAACATTTAAATGACATAATACAATCCTCGTACTAGCAGCAATGTGAAATAACCTAAATAGCCGAACAATAAGTAGTATACCCTAGCAGCCATATATTAGTCACAAAAATATGTTCAGCCATTTATTTGCTCAACTATTAATCAGCTACAGAGCAACACTCCTGGTATTGTCTATTTCTAGCTATACATTTTTTGCTTATTGACTTCTTTTATAATTGAAAAAATAATATTATTTTTATTTAGAATCATGCATGAGTTGTATTACAATTATGGATTGATTGTTTTAATCCCTACACTTTATTTCCACTGTAAAATTACTTTATAAATCCATAATTTTCCCCACATTAACTGTGCTACCCCTGCGTGTACAACAAGTTATTAAACATACAGTCACTGTGCATACATCAAGCAAAGGCCACTGTGCAATGACATCAGAAGACTGCGGGCAGATCAGTTCAGCACCTGGACAAAGCCACAGTGGTGTAACAGCTGCACCATGCATTTAGCATGCTGAACTATGCAAGACCTTCCCTATATAAGACATTGTCTGGACGGAAGGAAGTGCTACTTCACAACCTGCATACGCCTTTCAGCACCCTTTGGGTGGGCCATTTATATGGATACACCATAATAAAATGGGAATGGTTGGTGTTATTAAAGTCTTGTTTGTGGCACATTAGTATATGTGAGGGGGCAAACTCCTCAAGATGGGTGGTGACCATGGTGGCCATTTAGAAGTCAGCCATCTTGGATACAACTTTAGTTTTTTCAATAGGAAGAGGACCATGTGACACATCAAACTTATTGGTAATGGCGAGAAATTTGGGTGTAGTGATGGATGCAGACCTAAACTTAGAAAAACACATTAAGACAATAACAAAGTCAGCTTACTATCACCTCAAGAATATATCAAGGATAAAAGATCTAATGTCTCAACAGGACCTGGAAAAACTAGTCCATGCATTCATTTTTAGTAGGCTTGATTACTGTAACAGCATCTTTACAGGTCTACCTAAAAAATCAGTCAGACAACTACAGCTCATTCAGAACTCTGCTGCTCGAGTCCTCACTAAGACCAAAAAAGTGGACCACATCAGTCCAGCTCTGAGGTCTTTACACTGGCTGCCTGTCCGTCAGAGGATAGACTTTAAAGTTCTGATGCTGGCCTATAAAGCTCTGAATGGTTTAGGACCAAAATACATCAGTGACCTCCTGACCCAGTATGAACCATCCAGATCCCTCAGGTCATCTGGATCCGGTCTTTTATCAGTTCCCAGAGTCAGAACCAGACACGGAGAAGCTGCATTCAGCTTTTATACTCCTTATATCTGGAACAAACTCCCAGAAAGCCTCAGATCAGCTGAAACACTCAGTTTATTTAAATCCAGGTTGAAGACTCACCTGTTCTCAGCTGCATTTGAATAAAGCACCAAATCCACACTTTTAAGCTTAAATTTCAAAACGTACACTAACTACTGATCTTATCTATTTCTGATTTTATCTGTTTTGATTTTATATACTGTTTTGTTTGTTTGTTAAGCTTAAATTTCAAAACTTACATTAACTACTGATTTTATCTACTGTTCTGATTTTATCTGTTTTGATTTTATATACTGTTTTTGTTTGTTTGTTTGTTTGTTTGTTAAGTGGGTTTAGAGCTCTGGGTAGCTCCCCAGCTGGGTCTAGACTGGGTCTAGAGAGTATTTTAAATTCAGGGAATTTAAAATAGAAAGTAGCTCGTCCACAGAAGGACTGGTAGCTCCCCTTACGATAAGGGTTCAGATCGCGCGAACAGGTGTGGGATTAGAGCTCTGGGTAGCTCCCCAACTGGGTCTAGACTGGGTCTAGAGAGTATTTTAAATTCAGGGAATTTAAAATAGAAAGTAGCTCGTCCACAGAAGGACTGGTAGCTCCCCTTACGATAAGGGTTCAGATCGCGCGAACAGGTGTGAAATGTGTGTGTTTAGTTAGTTTGTTTGTTTGCTTGTTTTAATCAATTTTAAATCATGCTTTTTATTTGTTTTTGTTTCTAATGTCTCTGTGAAGCACTTTGAATCACCTTGTTGTTGAATTGTGCTATACAAATAAATTTGCCTTGCCTTGCCTAATGTCACAAGAAAAACAATGGTGTGCTTGGTTTCAACGTAACTTTATTCTTTCATGAGTTATTTACAAGTTTCTCTTTGTTCACAGCCATTGACATGTCGAAGAGGTTAACACGTGAGGAGCGGATCGAAATTGTGTTGATATCTGGTGAACGCAGTAACCGGGTCATTGCAGCAGATTTCAAGACACCCTACGAGACCACCCATCTCCCATGCTACAGTTAGCAAACTGCTTGCTAAGTTTCGTGAAACTGGTTCAGTGTTGGATTTGCCAAAATGTGGACACAAGAAAACTGTCACTAATGAAGAAACATCAGTGGCTGTCCTAGCTTCATTCAGCCAGAGCCCACAGCGTAGCACTCGCCGCATGTCACTGGAGAGTGGCATTAGTCGAACATCCCTTCGGCGGATATTAGCTACTCACAAATGGCACCCTTACAAACTCCAGCTACTGCAGCATCTCAACGAGGATGACCCAGATCGGTGCACAGAATTTGTAGAATGGGCAAAACAAAAATTGGAACAGGACCCCCAGTTCACTCAGAAGATTTTGTTCAGTGATGAGGCAAACTTTTATGTGAATGGTGAAGTTAACAAACAAAACCACCGCTATTGGTCTGACACTAACCCACATTGGATGGATCCTCCAAGACTGTTGGAACAACAAAAGTGATGGTTTGGTGTGGTATATGGGGTACAACGATAGTGGGTCCATTCTTCATCAATGGAAACCTCAAGGCCACTGGATATTTGAAATTGCTAAATGATGATGTGTTTCCGTCTTTATGCACTGAAGCTGGCACGTTCCCTGAGTTTTTCCAGCAAGATGGTGCACCACCACATTATGGGTGCCAGGTCCGAGCATTTCTAGATGAACAGTTTCCTGGAACGTGGATTGGTCGTCATGGGCCAGTTGAATGGCCCCCAAGGTCTCCCGATCTGACCCCCTTAGACTTTTATCTTTGGGGTCATCTGAAGGCAATTGTCTATGGGGTGAAGATACGAGATGTGCAGCACCTGAAACTACGGATACTGGATGCCTGTGCTGGCATTTCTCCTGCGGTGTTGCTATCAGTGTGTGAAGAGTGGGAGAAGAGGGTTGCATTGACAATCCAACGCAATGGGCAGCACATTGAACACATTTTATTTTTATTTATGGTCAGAAACTTGTAAATAACCCATGAAAGAATAAAGTTACATTGAAACCAAGCACACCATTGTTTTTCTTGTGACATTACCGGTAAGTTTGATGTGTCACATGGCCCTTTTCCAATTGAAAAAACTAAAGTTGTATCCAAGATGGTCACCACCCATCTTCAGGAGTTTGCCCCCTCACATATACTAATGTACCACAAACAGGACTTTAATATCACCAACCATTCCCATTTTATTATGGTGTATCCATATAAATGGCCCACCCTGTATTGTAGAAGACAATGGTGTTACTGGACATACGGCATCTTCTTTGCATGAGAGAGCTTTAACCTGCATTTATGGATGGCACAGCGAACTCTGCTCAGAGAGAGTGATTCCTGATAGTGTTTTCTAAGCCCATGCAGTGATTTCCATGACAGAATCATACATGTTTTAAATGTCATGCTGCTTGAGAGACTGCAGACCACAGACACCCAACACTAATTTTCCACTTCATCTCTCAGAAAGGCAAAACTCTTGCTGAATTTCTACATATTCTCAGCATCTTTTTATATTATGGACTATAGATGATGAAAGTCTTTGCAATTTTACACCGGAGAACATTATTCTGAAATTGTTCCACAATCTTTAAATGCAAATCATTGCATTCTGCATTTATTTGTATTTTCCTCCAAGTCCAAACTTTTTCTGAATTAGGATGGCAAAGAGTCCAACTTTTTTGCAGCAGTGCCTCACAGATCAAGATAAAGACTACCTCGATGTTTGTGTTTATGTTGTTAATGACGGAAAACGGCATGTAGGCATGTAAAGTGAAGCCATACCGACTCTTAGACTGCAAACAAATGTTCTTTACAAAAATAGATGGCTACTCTAATCTGAGAAAAATATATTGTTTAATAAGAGACAAAAAAATAAATAAACTACAACTAAACTAAAAAAAATAAAGTCATCTAAACTGAACCATTTTCTTGACAACTATAAGTTGTATTAAATGGTTGGGTCTCATTATTAACATATTTGATCAGCATAGACCTTAAAAGCTCTCTACTGGCCACATCCCTCTTCATGGGCTGAGTGAAGTGCCATCACTTTGAAGAGCACCACAGTTATTGAAGAAGTTACACCATCAGCTGTCCTCTAATTAAAAGCAGAAACAATGATTGCTCTCCAAAGAACACATTTTCAGACAAACTCTTAACACCCCCGCCTCCACCACCGCTCTCTGGTACACATAAGCATACACACTACACACACATACGCACACACACACACCAATATAATTTAGTTTAATAAAAATTGCTAAGCCTGTAACCAATCATAAAAGCATTCGCTTTCTAGTGGAGTTATTATCAAACCAAAAGAAAGAATCTTTTCCGGGCCTGTCATCTATCAATTCTGTGACAAAGCACTCTTCAAAGCACAAGGCTAATACATTTGGTGCATGACAATAAAGCTTTTCCCAAAACCTATAGAGTGCTTTGAGTAAGTGGCAGCCAAGGACTTAAAAGTGTTTCTTTGACAAACCACTTAGTTTTCTGACTTTGGAGAAGGAATAATGATCCCTTCTGAGAGGGAGATGGAGATGTGTGGATTAAAAATAGGCCTATGTGATTTTCAAACTAGTTCTAATAACCTGCATAAACTGAAATAAATCAAAGAAGCAATCACACTTCTCAAACACTTGACCACAGTTACAGAGTCTTTCATCATTCGTTTTCCCCTGGGTGACTGACACTGCATGTAATTCCTCTCTTAAGCTAATTGTTACTTCTGTTAGAAAGACAGACCTATTTTAATTTAAAAGAACATCACCATTCATAGGTAAATTTGCTGTGTGCACTGACCAACGTATGATCCATGAGCAAAGTAGATTCATTTTCAAATACTGACAAATCCTAATGAAAGAAACTCCTGTATAAATAGCGAGCTTGTTCCTATAAACCATTATATGGCTCTAGCACTGTCAAACATAAAAACACTGTCTAAACACCTTGTTTCATTTGTCCCTTTACACATTGCAGCTACACAGAAAGTGCTACTTTGTACTCTCATAACTGATTAGTTTGCACTGTTCAAACAACTGTTTTGGAGACCTGTCTTTGATCAAAGCTTAGAAAGACTTAAGACACAATCACATTAGAACACAAGCGCACGTCTATAACCAGAACATTGTGCTGAAATCCCCAGATGGGAATGGGGAGCAATTCTATCCCCATCCCAGTGCCAATTAAAAAATGCATTGACTTTCAATTCTTCAGAAACCACAAGCCATTTCTTTAGTCCACCTCAGACTATTTCATCTAAGTGTATAGATGTCATTTCATTTTAGAGGTCAAGCGAGAGTTTGACCCTCCTTCTTTGTGACAGCCAGCATTCTGGGGATGAATGTGGGCAGTGTTTACCTTGTAGATGAAGCTTGCTCTCAGGGCTCTGCAGAAGGATTGAGCTAACTGAGTCCAGATTGTCATAGCTACTGCATCCCAGCGGGCCCGTCCGTGTCTCTGTCACCTGCAAGAGAATTAGGACTCAAATGAAAAACACATATCAGATTCACTTTCTGTACTTGTGTGCGTGCGGGCATACAAACGTCTGCGTGCCCGTTGTGTTCAAGTATTACTACACTATTACACGACTACATATCTTTGTTTCATCTATTGTGCTTTCACTGTACTCTGCTCGATGAAGTATTCCTCATTTAAAAGAAGCCATCACACAACAAACCACCCTTTAACAATGTTTAGGTGTATTATTATGTTTGAGCTACTTAGACTCTCATATGTACAGACTGTACAGCATTCACACTATTGTTATTACACCAACAGGCAAATAATGTATTGAGAACTAACTGACTCGGTTATTTTTCCACAAGGCTGATGTTCATCTTGCCACAAGGATGCGATCTTTTGGGGGGGGGGGGGGGGGAGAAATTAAGCTGTTTTGCAGGAGGAATATTTTTGAACTATGGGATTGTTCTGTTCCAAACAACAAAACAATAAACATCTTTATCTATGACAAAAAAATAGAGAACGGAACAAAAATAAAACAATGTAAGCATAACAGAAAGTATTGAAATCAGAAATCTAGCCTGGCTTAGTCAAACCTGTGTCAAGGATTTTGAAAGAATCTTTTTATCTCAGAGGCATAACAAATGAATCAATAAATATAAAGAAATTTAAACAAAGCAACAAAATTTGCAAACAATGATCCACATGTTGCAAGTCCTCAAATTAGTCATTTTTACACATTCCAACATCTGATATGATGGAAGGGCTTCTGAAACTACCCATTTAAGCAAAAAGATCCCTGAAATTCCTGACATAAAAGACTGTTTCCAGTTTTAAATAGTGCAATAATATTTGTTAGGAGCTATGTGGGGTAGAGGAGGCGCAGACAAACCTGCCTTTGAACAGTGAAAAATATTTGGATTGAGAATATATCACGGTTTGGATTGAAATGCAACTTCTTAGAATATTTTACATATTGTATCAATGCTTCATTTTTAGATTTGGTTTGAGATTATGCCAATTTAAAAAGTTTTGTGCCCTTACAAGATTATATATTGCAAACAAAAATGATTTAAAACTGAACTCATTAAAATGTGTGAAAAACAAGGTGAGCTTTTGTATCCACAGAGGGCTTTAGACAGGCTGGGGAGGCTGAGGGAACGTTGAAGACAGAACACAGAGACAAAGGCTACGAGATGACATGGCATGACAACAAGACTGACATCTACAGGACACACTGAGGACAAAACACAGGGGAAGGGAAACACTAAAGGGAACTAAACCAAAACCACAGAGAAAAATGCAATCATAAGTGCAAGAAAACTAAACGAGGAAACATAAGACACTCACACAATAATGATTAAACAAGATTCAAAACACTGGGTCAAGACGCAGAACCATCACATTCATATCTGTTGTGAGATGAATTTTCACCACAGACAGCTTCAGTAACTTATATTGCACATTTGTGTGTGTGTGTGTGTGATTGACAGTGTGATATCATTTTTTCCTGTCTTTAATTTTGATACCATACCAGATGGTGGGCTGACAAGCACGAAATTAGACAGATGTAAATCTACCCCTGGCATCAGGCGGCAAAATCAGAAGACAGACAGGGACAGACTGGAGTAGAACTATATAATCTTCATATTCAATCAATATGCTCTTGAATAAATCTTGCTATATTAGGGCACATGCTAGAGATGCAATAGCTTTTTTGTTTTTGTTTTGTTTGTTCTTCATATTTGACGATAACGCTGACATTCTTTATCTGTAGATTACGGTATGCCATTGTTGCATATTATTTGTTAAAAATATACAACATTTTAATGACTGAAATTAAATGAATGGAGTGTGAAAGAAACATACAGAGATTGGAAATACTATTTAAAAATGTCACGCTAGCATTCTGGTATTGCTACCACCAAATGTTTTACTGGTCTTTTCCTTTAAGATACAAATGGAAAAAAGTGGTTGATCCACTGAAGCTTTACTATTTTAAATTAAAACGCATACAGTACCTGCTGTTTACAGCACTGTAAGTAACTGAACTCCTGCTTTCCAGATTAGAAATTCACATTTTACTGTCTTCATAATATAAGGGCTTATTCCAGTTTAATTTGAATCACATTCAAAGAAATTTCCTTTCAACAAAGGTTAGCATGTATGACTTTTAAAAACTATTAATGAGGTAATAATGATCACCTCCTTGCAGTTTTTAGCCACAATTCATTAGTTTGGTTAAAAGAAATAAAGAATTGAATGGCAAAGGTTTTGAAGTTTTGAGGTGCTGAGGTGCACTTGACTAATGTGTGCATCTGAACTGATAACAGAACGACGCAGTCACACTGTGCCATTCACATTTTTGCTGACCCAGCTCTTTTCCTCCCTTTTTGTTGTTCTTATTGTGAAATGAATGACCTCCTTCAAAAGGTTGTATTGCACGACCCAGGGTGACTGAACAAAGGTGGATATCTGTCCCCTGTCACTTCGGGACATCTCCCATGTGACAAAATAGGTGATTTCATGGGCAAGCTAAGGCATATTTAGATCTTTACTCTCACACAAATTGTGTGCATATATATGAACACTTGCTTCTTGCCATTTTTCTTCACAGCCATTTTTCTATGGAGTTATTTGCTCCAAGAATTATGGTTCCAAATTAAGAGCACACCCGGCTTTAAGGATTAGAGACTGACCCTTGTAATCTGGATGACCTTAGGAGAGCGTAGTGCATTACTTGTTAGGCTCTGTCTTTTCATTTTCTCCACCACACACCATAAGAATGCTATGCACCAGATTATGAAAATGGAGTGTAACGTAATAAAAATACAAGGAGCAATCAAAGGACTGAAGTGGGCCAAGGGGGACTTAGAGGATTTGGATTATTAAGCAGAACACAACAGTGGAATCCCACTGGGCCCGGACTGTATAACAGTCCACAGACAGAAACCATAGTTCTGGAACAACCATCTAATTGTCATCTGTCACCAAGAAAATCATCTAACCAAGTAAATAAGAGATAATGCACAGGAGATCTAAAGTTGCAGGTTCTGTTGGTGACTTAATGCACATATATTATTCCCCGAGCCCCATATATTAAAAAAAAAAAAAAAAAAACAAACCTACGTTTTTCCTGTGCAAAGTTCTCTGTATTTCAAAATGCAAAATATAGCTTCATGATATACATACCATGCAGCTGCAGTACATCAGGTGCATGTAGTATGTGTGGGTACTTGTGGGTAACGTGTGTGTTTGCATACAGTGTGTCTGTGCATTCAGACTCAATCATGTTGCTTGTTTCTTGGGAACCGGTTGCATATGTAATGATCAGTGGCTAAGTAGCTACCCCATGAAACATTTTGACCTCAAGCACATCTGAAAATTTTGATTTGCACGTTTACATCTCAAGCTATGTATTTATAGTCCGTCATCTTTCTCACTTTATTTGATTTGAATTGGCCTAGTTAACTTGCTTTAATTGGGTATCTGCCTTTCCAGCACACAGGCCCATTCACTTCACATCTATAGCTGACCTTTCTAATGTACCTGCCTTTCATTAAGCGCCAACTGGAATTTCTTTAATACAAAGAGGAACATTTGGCAGTTAAAATCATAGGTAAAGGTCATTTCGTGAAAACTGTGCAATGGAAAAAAAGAATCTCATATAAAATTATTATACAAAATAGACTCTAAAGCACTGTGAATTATTAGGGATAAAACACGGAAAAGGTAGCTGTAAAACTGCTATTATGTGAGCTTTGCTCATAGTTTGTGCACACATGTATCAAAAGGTAAATGCATCCATGAGTTTAGGCCAGTGTATACCTATCTTTTTATTAATACATCTCTCCAGATGTATCATAATACCGTCCCCTTATGCCTTGTATTAGATAACTTTGTCATTTGTCACCTAAAACATCTCCCTATCTCTACATATGATTCAGTGTGTATCGACTGCTTCAGCGTGCAATAAAATCACTTTTTGTCAGGTTCATTAAAATTACACAGCATAGGAAGCTGTCATTATTTCTACAATTCCTTGAAGTTGTCATGGGAGTAGTATGATCTTACTTCTATACTGCTATACTGAAAAGGATGTTTCTCTGAAACCAAACCACACATTATTCTAGTCTCCGTTGCAAGAAAGAACAAGGAGAAATAAAAGGTGGTTTGAAGCTATGTGAGATAAGGAAAACAATGTATGAGGCAATAAGATGGGTGAGTGGGACAGGGAAGATTACTGTAAGGTTCAACTGTCTTCATTACACGTCTCTTCTGCTGCACCATCCTAATCTGCCCATCACATGCCATTTTCTTAATGACTTGCTATTTATGGCTACATAGAAAAGAAGAGACGTGCTCCTCTGTAATTCTTCACCCTGGTAGTGAAAACTCTCTCAGGACACTTTTCTGCCTACTTCATATCATTTTTCGTGTGGCTAGAGTGTTCCTCTAAGTCACACTGGAGGCACGGAGCAACCACGTTTTTTTTTCTGTAGTAGCACATTTCCCTTGAACATTTATAAAATTCTCTGTATGAATATTTAAATATCTAAATGTGTCAAGTGTAAAAGACATTATTAATGTAACTCTTTAGTTTTAAGTGATACGGAAAAAAAAAAAGATCAACTTTAGGGCATTTCTAATTATAAACTTGGCACCCTCGAGTGTTGTAACTCAAGCAACACTGAATATAAAATCTGTCATGCTTGCTTGTGGCAAATGCAAATTAGATGTAAACTGCTCCGAACTTGGCTTCTGCAGACGACAGAAATCTGGGTCATATTGTATACATGTTAAATTTCTCTTGCCCTACACAAGGCTCACAAGACTAGACTGAGAGATGAGAAAAAGGATCATATGACTCTTGCTGGTACACTACCACCACCCACAGCACTGCAGCATCATCAGGAAATGTGCATATTGATTGCTGGTGTAAATCTGCCCAGAGTAACTGTATGGATAGGTGACCTTGTGAGGGATGCAGTAAGCACACCCTGTAGGAATGCACACTTGCACACTTCATGCATGAATGACTATAGAGTACGCGACACAGTCAGCCGCTCAGTCACATGCAGACTCACATACAGTCAAGATAGCATGCAAGCACACATTCACACAGCCAGTTCCTCATCATACGTCTTGCTGCATAATCACACATTTCCACGGGAACACACTCATTCGTAAAATTGACATTTTCTTTCTATTAAAACACTCCATTGGGTATCTTATTTTCATTCCTAAATGACCCTCCCTCCCCACTGGAGTCCTAGCTTGCAGCAATGAAGTTCAGCCACACAAAGACAAACAACCATATGTCATCTTTTTTCTATCAGCAAGGTATGATTTTATGCACAGTGGGGAAAAACCTCACTAACGTTTTGTAAGAAGGTCATATAAATACATATAAGTACCTTAAAAATAATGATAGTAATGAATTGATATATGATTGAAAAAATGTTTATACCCATTAATGGCAGCTTTTAGCAAAGTTTTAATAGTGTAACTGGTTGAAATAACATATGTATAAGTTTAGCATTGCACTGCTTTTAGGTAGCATTATTCTACATATGCAGCAATTATATTTATCATATAATTGCTAATAACCCTTACATAGTGCCTAGAAATGTTTATATAATAGCATTTTTAAAGTAATTCATTAGAATTGGACTTTACTTTCAAACTATATTGCTGACTTACACTCATCATAAAGTCTCATTAATGATCACAGGGCATTACAATTACATTAACCAAAAGTATTTTAGATGCCATATAATATCTAAAGAATGAGCTTAAATCTTACGTATAGCCATTACATTTTTTATGAAGACAACTCTTTGCACTGAAACATCCCAGTGGATCACAAACTAAACGATAAACCTAAATAACCATACATGCTCAATGTATGATACAGTTAAACAGTTAACATTTGGATAGATGCTGTGTCATGGATGAAATGCTTAGCTGCCCAAAGGGATTCTGGTCTTGTCTGAAGATGCAAGAGCGAAAGACTTTGAAAGAGGGTTTATTGTTGGGGCACAGATGGCATGAGTTTCAATCACAAACACAGCTGGACTGGCTAGAGTTTCAACTTGAAAAGCGGCTAAATTAAATCTGCAAATAGATCTATGGGAATTGCTTCAAGGGTTGGATGTTGGAGATGATGCGTGTGTGAAAAAGAACAACTGAATGAACTCTGTGCAGCGCATGATCAGATGACTGCCAGAAAGAACAGTGTCGACCCTTACATAGAGGGAAATGGTTAGTAGTGAACAACTTATGCATTGGGGGTTTGGCTGGCATGAACTGGATTCGCTGTCCCTTTAGAGGAAATGGTTATTACAAATTAATAGGATGTTTTTCTGAGTTATCACCTGTATCCTATTTCCTGTCTGTGAGCAGGTATCCCATGCAACCGCCTGTATGCCAGGGTATATTTCAGAAGATGTAAATCTCCCACTTACTGGCTGCACGGTCAAGAGCTGCACTCACATAGCAGCAAGACAGTCTTTTGTCATCCAAGTGTTGCAGGTCATGTTAGCAAATTTCCATTGCTGTAAGCATGTTATTGTCTAAAAGGTCATTCCACTACTGCTTTTTGTCCAAGATTTGGTGAAAAAGAACCTTGACCCTCATAGTAAATCCTGTGAGAAATGGGGGCAAAGGGAGGAAAGCAATTTAGTTTATAGCACAGCGTAACTGTGGGATGTGGGATGACCAGCACAGTCCCAGGGCAGGTGTATGGGGTACATGTCTGTATGTTTAGCTGATGATCTTCTTGGGTAAACGGCTAATGACACAGCTAACAGTTTGTCCACTGTCAAAGCTAACAAGTCATTAATAAGTTAATAAGCCCCTCTGTTTGTTGATGACATCTTTGGCCTTTCTGGCAAACAGAAGCTAGTTGTTTACTTTGAAGTGCTTGATAGAACAGTCATCATTTCCCTGATGGTTGTGATAATGCATAGCCATTAGCTATGGAGTATATATAGGGCACCACCTGGTGAACACATATTCCCAAACAGGAGGATCAACTCACACACTCTAGGTAGTAGAGTCTCTCACACCCAAGAAATCACTATATAGGCCGATCTTCAGGCAGCAATCTCACCTGATGAAATACTTCTTTGATACATCCCCAGGAGAGGGATGGGCCTGGCAATAGCCGCTCATTTGGGATTTGGTGGTTATAGGTGAAGGAACACTAAAACAAAACTCAATTTTTGCATGTGCCTTGCAGTTCTTTCAGTGTCTTGGCAGTAAAGAGATTTACATTGTGGAGCACGTCAAAAGGGTTTCCCATGCATGTACTACAGTGAATACTCAACCAGTAATGTGTGGTGGTGCTAACCACAGTGCCAGGAGCAGTTGTTCGTCTTTACCTGTGTAGTCTTCTGCTGTCTTGCCAGGTGCCTTAAGTTCATGCAATGATCCAGAAAGTGCTGTGTATTGTAATGATAATTGGCTTTGAGCTTGTTGAGAATTTGGGGGGGATTTGAAGAATCATTAGGGTACACACTGAAGGAGTGGGGGGGATATCATGTCTACCACCCTGCGGTCTTTTTAGTAGCAATCTTATACCGTTTCCATTGCTTCTTGAGTGTGTTTCTCTTTATTTGCACAAAATAATCGATCTTGTTGAGCATTTCCCCGCCCTCTTGATAACCATTTCATTCACAAATTGCCACTTTGCTATCTATGTTATAGCTTGTAGTCTGTGGTAGGTTTGTCCCCTTTAATCATCTATCCAAGTCAACATATTTTTCTACATCTTCACTTCAGGGAGTATAATCCATCTCCAACTCATAATAGCTGCATTGGACTCAAAGGACCGGTTTGTGGCAGAGGCTCTAAAATGTCATACTCACTGCACTATGTCACAATTGTGGAGTGGGCATCTGTAAGAATTCAGTGCCTATGTTCCTCTAAGACTGGATGTATACAAAAACCTCTGAAACAACTGACACAAGTAACAGGCTAACTGCCAAAATAAATTGGCAAGACAGCACTTAGCTAAGCCGCTAACCATGCCCCTTTACAGCTAGGCTGGCAAACAAGTTGTCCTACTCTATCTTCTAAACATTTGCAGTTACTAGATCTCAAATTAATTGAACATTTTGAGCTGACATGTATGTAACAGCGGTAACCTCAGCCAAACCCAGCTAAAAGACCAAATGAGTAAAAACGTCATGGAAACATCCATTCGGTAGAGTTTTAGAGACATATAGAATCAGTGCCATGCTGTTGGGCTTTTTTTTTTCCTGTGATAAATTTCACCATTAGACCATGTCTACTTTAGCCAAATGTAACCATTTTTCCATCAGTGATTTTGATTACCAAATTTTATTTAGCAATACAATCAGTGGTCCTAGGGAAATTTTCTTACTAAAGATTAATAGTGTTCTGTGTGTTTTAGTATTCCAACCATTGTAACTTGCACAGCATGTGCAACCTGTAGGAGTCCAATAACAATCAAACAACTGTTTGTATTTCTCATTGATGAAAAAAACTACGTTTATAATGAGGAAGCTTTGCATTAGTGCCTGCACAGATGTCTGATGTCATCAAAGATTGATTGTGATATACCCTGCTGGCTGTCCTGATGTTCACGTGCTGTTCTGCCGCCTCATTAGTAGTCTGATAATGACACAGTTAATCAAGTATTGCTTGCCAAAGTCATACACAGCATAAATTCTGATTTACGGTGCTGCAGATCATTGATTTTCTTTTTCTTTCTTACTTAAAATCATATGAGGATTTAGGTATGGAATCAGTGTATCTGGCAGCATTCTATATCTGTATAATGTGTATACCTGTATAACTTAATAGAGAGTGTATTCAGAGTGTATAAGAGTACGGTGTTTTAAAAATGTGTGCGTCTTATTTCTCGTAGTAATTCTGATTTTTGCAAGTGATTACATTTTCTAGAATACTTTTGTTACCTTTCCTGTTGATATGAATCCTATCAAAGACAATGTGAGTGAGAGTGAAACAAAAACAAAGAAACAACAGCAATGAAAAAGTAGGGAAGAAGAAAAACAACTTTTTATCATCTTGATCAAACTAAATTAAAATATACAAAATAGACCCATGTTCAAGGTCATTTGCTGTCTTCACAGGGAAATTTGTATTTGACTCATATAATAATATATCACGGTAAGAAACACATACAAGACTTTAGAAGCTGTCGCACTTCTCTGGTGATTCTCTGAGCAGGGCAGTCAGGGCACCAGCATCTTTCTCATGAATGCCCGTCACAACGAATATCCATATAAACACTGTTGATGGAGCTGTTCTACTGCTGGCTGAGGGTCTGTCTCATCCTCTTTGTTAAATTGGCTATTCGATTAGGCAGACAATTGACAGAAACATGGTTTTCATTTTAAGAAAATTCTTCATTCTCCAATGTGGAGGACAGTTCTTTCAGTAGAGACACATTAGTTGTCTGTAGCTTTCATAATCATTTCAATTGTGTCTTAAGGATACAGTTGTTTTGCCATCTATCGTTCCAGACTTATACACTGTGGAAATATGTCACATAATACAAATACAATACAAAGCTACTTATTTATTTTGCCCTTCACATTAGAAATTTAAGTATAATATTAAATCCATGAATTCATAGTTCAAAATAATTGATACATTTAAACATGTTTTTAGTATATACAGTGCTTTAAAAAAACAATATTTGTTTGAAGGTACAAAAAGAGTACAAAAAGATAACCCAGGTAAGAATAAAAAATACGTTTTCATGAGACTGTGTGTATTCAAGCTACTATAAATCCTCAGGGTAATAAGAGTGTTAGACAGATGCTGAATGAACTAATAGTGAATAAATGTATTAAATATTGAATCTCACAGAGGTCAGATTTTGAACATTTTACAAACTATTTCAACGGAACTGACTTTCAACCTGCTTACCTGCAGATGGGAAATGTGGAAAACATTTCTGCTGTATTGATGCATGTTTTTTATCCTGATTGTAAGTTTGCACTCCAAAGCAGGACTTACAGCCATACTAAATCAATATTGGAGGAGCAAAGCCCTTGTTCTCTGTGTTTATAGATCCGTGCCTTCTGATGGACTTTGCTTCCACTGCACATTTTGATCACTGTCTGTCTGCAGCCGACGTGACTGGAGAACTGCAATTTAGGCTGCCTTTATTTTTAGTCAAGTAAAAGGAAAATACAGATTCATCCTAAATGCATTTTGTTTTGAATATGTTTTGCATTTTGAATATCAGACAAGGTTAACATATATTACCAATGTTATTAGTATTACTAAAAAATATACAGTATATAATGCTGAATGTATTTTTACATTTTTAGCACATGCTCAGCCACTGTTTTAGGTGTTTTTAACACAGATTTCCCTAAAAACAATACAATTAAGTATGCACCTCTTTACTCTTAAAAGATGTGCAAATGTGTGTGCATTAAAAAGCAAATAATAGCATACAATAGAATATAGTAAACAGCTTTCATGTGAGAGAAAGTGCTCCTGATTTTACATGGGTCCATCAGAAAACAGTCTGCTACTTCTCAAACATGATACTGGTATCATGTGCCATTAATAGGGCTGCCACGAACGATTATTTTGATAGTCGACTAGTCACCGATTATTTTTGCGATTAGTCGACTAATCAGATCATGCATCCATTGGATGTAAAACGTCAACCCGTTCTCACTCCCAAAGCGTAACATTTTACGCTAGGTGACAAATCGTCACCATATTACGTTTTCGGCTACCCACCACGTTCCTAAATGACGACCTCGGAAAAAGAGGGAATATGAGAACCGTCTGGACTGAACCTACACATGTTCGCTCTTTTTCTTCAAATCGCTTAGAAACACGCTATTTAACATCATTAAAGTCCTGGTTAAGGTCAGGAATAAGGTTATGGTCAGGGCTAGGGATAAGGTTAGGTTTAGGGCTGGAATACAGGGCTGGAACGTCTATTACCGCGGGAGCGTCATTGCACTGGATTCCAGCCATAACCCGCCGCGTACCATAAGAACGCCGAAGGTCTCCTTTCGCGTTCCTCAGGAACGCCGCGGGACGTGACAAAACGTCGACATGTTACGCCTCGGGAGTGAGAACGCTCTGAAAACGTACAGCTTATTGCACCAGCAGCATCTCCTCTTATATAACTATCATTAGTTTACAGCTTTAAGTGTTTAAGGTATGTGCCAACTAAAAATAAAGACAAGATGATAGTTTATTAAACTTTTAATGAAATTTGCAGATTGTCTCGGTGGAGTTTAATAAACTCGGCCGTCTGTTCGTTCAATGTAAAACATAACAGGACACTAGAGTAAATTCTCTACCATTTCACACTTCTGTTTAATCAGTTTTCTGTTTGACGTTTGTTCAGCTGTGTAAAAACTATAACTTTAATCTCAGCCAAACCAATTTACTGAGGAACAAATAAAACACTGAAAAAAGCCAAACAATAACATTTTTAAATTATCCGAGTGACTTATATATCATGTTTACCCTGAGTAGCGAAAGACCGCGGGGGGGTTGAAAATGATGTGCCGGGAATAGGCTGTTCTCGCCGGCTCTAGTGAGCCTCGAACCCTCTAGCTATCAAGCTGGTGGGTAACAGACGTCTCCGAAAATTAAATTCCTTAATCGTCGACGTAATCGTGACTAGTCGACTAATCGTGGCAGCCCTAGCCATTAAGACAAGCTATCCGGACACTCTCCAGTTATAATATTCCTAAACAAAAGTACAAATTATAGCCAATTGCTACTCTGTGGAGTAAAAAAGAAAGAAGTTGATATTCTTAAAAAGTCTCCCCCTCACACCCCAAGCACTCTTACTTGCTGGGTGTAACACACCCACTGCAGAAAGGCTGATGCCCAAATAGTTCCAGTAAATCAATATAATAATAAAATAGGAAACTACATGCAAAGGGCAAGGACTCTAATCTAGTCACCACATATTTCTATTGGGGTGGGGGGTGGGCGCAGAGCCATTGCAGAGGGGGTGCGGTATGAAAAGGGGGAAAAAAAATGCTTGGACACTGCTAGCATGGGGCGCCCACACAAACGCAAAGCAGGAGATGAAACATCGCTGAATATGTTTCCAAACCAACTTTATTCTAAGCTAAAGACTAGAAAATATGGTGAAGCATATCTTCGCTTTGGTGTCACCTGCACAAGTGCCGAGGTAGGTCTCCCCTGCAGAATTGGTTTTCCCTTCGTTGGGAGCAGCGCTGGGCTGTTCAAATCACGGACAAACAGTATCCCACATTCTTGATTTTTAGTTCACAAACACTTCTCATAATGACTAACTACTCCTGACATTTTGGAGATGTTAGCTCTTTATACTGTAAAGTTACAGCGGGATCCAAATAACATCAGGCTGATCCTGCCACGATCTGTTGCCCGGTTCAAATCACAGACAAACAGTATCCCACAGCTGTTTATGTTTTTGAACTCATTTTGCACAAAGAGGCATTTTTTGAAAAACGTATTGATAGCAATGTTGAATATTATTACACAGGAAAAAAACAACTACACATAAAATAATTACATCGTGACGCCTCTGCCTTTCTAAATGGAGGGACAGTAACTACGTGTGTATGTAAGCATGTAATACCTGCAGATAGTCAGATTAACAGTATTTTGTCTCTATCTGCCATTCTGCAATTCATCTCATGTAAACAATAACGTGGCGCACAGCCTGACGTGAAAAAAAAGCACATACCTTTGATGTTGCGTGACGAACTCTGTATTCCTCGTCCACACGTAAACGCAAAAAAAGGAGTTTTAAAAAATCTCCGTTTCGGTGTTTCGAAACGCCGTTTACGTGTGGACGAAACAGCTGCGTTTCAGGGGGGCGAACATTTTTCTTGTAAGACAAAGGGGGGTCTAGCAAAAAGAGCTTGGGAACCATAGTTTTAACCAATAGAAGCATGGATTTGTGTTCCATTCTTTTATGTAACTGCTGGATTGCACCACCCACGCTACAAGTTCACTGCCATTCTGACTGTGCACAGCCATGTTTGTTTCACTTGATAGAACAGACCTATTAGGTGGCTATTTTATCCTGTTAAAAAGCAAAAAACATCAATTTAGTGTCTAAGACAACTCATTACTAACCCTCATGCAGTACGTGATAAGCACAAGAAACCCTTCTTGCGTGACATTAGCTCCTTAACTTACCCATCACCAATCCATTCCCACCCCTTTCTCAAGTTTAAAAAAAAAACCCTCTCCTCTTGAAATACGTTATTGGTCCATCGGTTTGGATCAGAAGACATGTAGCCCTCTCAGCTTTCGATGTGTGTGTTTGTGAGTGTGTGTGTGTCTTTGTGTATGTGTGCTATATGGATGGTCTCTCTTCTCCACACGCCCTGCCTTCCTTTTCTGAGAAACTGACTCAGCAGCCACTGTCAGGTCTGCTTAATTTTGTCATGCTTGACTTCCTGCTACCTGGACTCTCATCTGCCAAACCCCCTTAATCCACTTGTCACTCACAACAACAAAAAGCTCAGGATCTGCTCCTTGAATGAAGATAGGGAGGTGGAGCATTGGTGGGTGTATAAGAGAGTTATCCTGCAGATTTTAGTGCAGGTGTGCAAGCACAGGTGCATCACAACTGCTGTTTCAACACTATTTCTAGCCATTACCCAGAATAAGGCAAAGAATCTGTCAAATAATTTGTCAAATATATATATATATATATATATATATATATATATATATATATATATATATATATATATATATAGATAGATAGATAGATAGATAGATAGATAGATAGATAGATAGATAGATAGATAGATTCGGGCACACATTTTGAAACAGGCCTTCACAACTGAAAATTCAAAATTTGTCCAGCTGACCTTGTATAGTTATATCTTTGATGACATTTACAAGACAACATCCTATTTATATATTAGGTAGCATTCGCTGCCTAATTTCTCATCTGCAAGCTTTTTTTTCACTAAGAATTGTGTGATTGCAAATGCCTGGAAAACTAGAGAAGTCTAAATAATTATGATCAGCTGGGCTTGAAATTAACACCAGCTAACTCACTCAGAGTAGATAATATTTGACTGCAGCAGACACAGTTTTACCTCAGGGCATGTTAGCTTCCTGCTCTATTTCCAAACAAACACAACTTTCCTCAGTTCTTTCTCAGATTGGTATGATTTTATATGGTCCTTCCCAATCTACAATTTCTGTTAAATAAACATACGTATTTGTACAGCTGTCATTTCAGGGCACATCTACATGTTTTTACAACTGCTGCTCCTAGCCCCCTCTCCTCACTGAAAGGGTGAATCAGTCTGAATAAACAGTGAGCAAGCAGTTGCATGCAGCAGGCTCACACTACAAATACAGTTGTGTGTTTGTTTTTCCTTTGTTGCTGTTGTTTCAGTTATTCGGTGAACACTGATGAAAACAAATATATTGTCTTTAGCAGTAAAAAAATCATTCCTGTGCACTAATGCACATTATCATGTGTGTATGTGTTGCAGATTATCATCTGACCCTGACTTCTCATAAGCATCCATATAGGAAACTTGTCTGTCCAATCAAAGTGTTTACTACTGTATGTGTATAGTATATCTACTTTCAGTCTTCAGCCTGTGGTGCCATCATTAACACTGGTTATCTATCGTCGTGCTTGCTCCTCTATACTTTGGCAAAATATGCTAATTAAGACACCCTGTATTACATTCAGATTATTTCCACCATCCTTACAATGGCTAATGTATATTCATGAAATGCACTGTGTTTGTGTTTTTGTCTTTTCACTTTAATTTATTTGTATTATGCAACATATGTCTCTCTAGAGGAAGAGAAAGTAAGTATTTCTCTGACTGTCTAAGTGAGCACACATGAAATTCACTTGTCAATTTGACGCACTTCCTTTGCACTGAATATCACAATACATCTATACATGTATTATGAAAAAGCATAAATTCATGCACAACAAATCAGGAACCAAAAATATTTGTATGTGAATGTGCATGTTTAAAATCTGCTAACCTTGATGGCATTGGTGGAAATCTGGATCTCATGCAGCTTCCTCATTGTACCGTCACGGTCAATGAAGTAAGACGAAGCCAACTGATGAAGGGCTTCCACATTCTGAGTAGCATTGGCAAGCTTTCTGTCCAGCTTGTTTTTGGCCAGGTACATTGTCAGTGCCTCCTCCCCTGCAAGTGGCAAAAAGAAATGGAATTATATAAGCATGTTTTTTAAGAACTTTTTAAGGCAATGAAGACATTATTTTTTAATCCAGTGTACTACAAAAGCGAAGCAAGAGCTGTACATATATTGAATGTGAAAGTTGTCATATTCAGTCTTATCTTGGTTGCCGGTGGAGCACTCAATATAACAGAGAAGTCAGAGATGAATACCAATGCTAGGAGCTTTAGCTTGAGAAACCAGATGCCTTAGGTTTCCCAGAACAGTCACATATTTGCTGCTTCATCCCCAGCTGGCACCATCCCCGGAAAATGCCCTTAGATTTACCCCTATTGGGATTGCATTATTTCCACAAGAGGTGTAGTGATATAGAATTTTTACCACAATACCACAGGAATTTCATCCTGTGGTCTTGTGGTAAATATATCACATCCGAATTTTTCTTGGAAAAGAACCCAGAACGGGAAAAGAATAGGCATGATACAAACACACAAATAATTGATTTGAAATAATTGAATGCAAATATTTTAAAAGAAAAATACGAAAAGGGTAAAAGTAAGTAGTGGAACCAGTTTAGCTACCTCAAGAAGACTGCACAAATCCCAGATCCTCCCCCAGTTATATATTTTTACAAAAATACTGTATTCAGTTCAATCACATTACTGATCCTATACTGATTACATACTTCATAATTTAAATGCTATTATTATCAAAGATGACAAAGTAAGTCCGTCTTTACACTTCAGAAAACACTTGAAAAAGAGAAGTACCAGTAAGTGTGTCAACTCACTGAATTCAACCTGATCTTGCAGAAAGTGTCTGTAAGGTCAAGAATATGAAAGTCTAGATCAGCAAAGGGCCTAAATATTTGCAGCGCACCAGACAACCATTTCAGTTTGCATGTCTTGTGCTCGTTTGTTGACTCACTAAAAAGAGCTGAGATGCTCAATCAGTACACATCATATTTCTCAGTCTTTCATTCCCACAAGGAGAAACAGATTCATAAAAAGCAAACAAGCAAATATCAGTTCACTTCTGCAAGCTCACACAATCTATCCTGCAAAGATTGCTGTTCAAATGGCAAACCATATGCTTGGAACTATTTCAAGAGCGTGTCACATATGTTCAGGTTTACAGTGCTGTGAATGGTTATTTGGCCCCAAGCGATGCATTGGAATTGGTCATTTAACTTGTGGTGACCGTGACTAGGGGTGGGTAGCAGTCAGGGCCAATGTCTCATGCCTGGTTAGAGTACAAACACTGAGGGGACGAGGGCCGATTCTCCGATGCTGCAATGCTCTCTGTCCCTCAGGGGTTAGCAAAGTTACTTACATACACTCGACTTACACCACTGCACAAGAATAATAGTCCCACATTAAGCCCTTGATCTGCCATTTTTTATCACTATTTCAACTTAGTGTGGCATAAAGGTCTTCTATACATAAATATTTTGTGGTTATTGCTAGCTGGCCAGGAAAAATCATTACCTCTCTGGCTTTAAAAAAGTCATTTGTGTGCACCTTTCTATAAGTAATACATTGTGCTACATTATTGCGGGGCACCTCGCTGGCACATTGCCAGAAATAATCAGCTCGTGTAGGGTGTATGTGTTTACAGCTGAGAGGTATTTTAAACTGTTTCATCTCAAATCAGTGTTTCCGTGCATGTATACAAGCATGTTTTCTGAATATATTTTTCTTTTTTTTTTCACTTTCCTTGTGTTTGCATGAATGTAGAGGTCATGGAGGATATGTGACTGCCTAGTGTAATGGAATGGTAGGGAGAGCCCCATTTTATGCCAGTGGTACATGTGTGGGAAACCTTTTCAAAGAACCTAAGTGAGTGCTTTCAAATGACTTCATAACCTAGTCACAGATTCACAGGACACACACAAACATACCCTGCATTTGCTGATAGGTGCTGCTGTCTGCAGTTACTTTAGTTACTTCGTTACAGAAAAATTACATCTATTTTTTGTACTTAACTATATATACATATGTTTGATGACAAAAATTGTGTAAATTCACAACCCAACAACTACTTAGCTCTATTGTAAACATCTTACTTCTCTTATGAATAATCTCGTGATTAAAACAGGTTAACGCTTATAATAAAATGTATATGTAACACTCACAACCAATTTTCTACCCTTCTCTTCAGCGGCATAACGCTCTTGCCAGTTACACATTTGCTTCGGGTTTATGCAAGATATATTCTGGTATAATGGAGTAAAAGATATTGTTGTTGACAGAAGCGTTGGCAAGTTTCACTGGGCAGTTTTACTCTACAACCAGAGGCACAGCCATAGTTCTGCATATGAACTTTAGCCTTGGGCAACCACAAGTCATTTCAATAAACTATTTCTTTTTTTTTCATGGCAGAAGATATGAGACACTGAATAAGTTTCATTCAGTCAGTCTGTGTAATCACAACAGAGTGTTGGTTGGCAAAGGAGTCTCCTCAGCTAACATGCAGTTATTAGCGCAACAGCTCTAACAGAGCGTAAAGTAAATGCACTCTTTCTCAGTTAACTACAAATACATTTTTAAAAAATGCACTGTGGTTGTTGTTGTTAATGTAGATTAGTTCTTAGTGGCAAAAGCTAGGCAGAAATGAATGTTGTCAATTAAAGCGACAGTGTTTGCTGTTTTGCAAAATGTTTGAGCAGAACGTGTATTTTTTAAATCCCTCCACACAGATGTATGTAGGACAATGAACTCTCCAAAGTAGCTATAGTTGTCTGCTGGATTTAATTGGATGTGTCTCCTTTTAAGCTTTTTTTCTCTATTCCCTGACTCGACTCAGATGCTCTATAGTTGGCTGTGCACACACCCATGGAAGTCACAGTGAAACAGCAGTTCTCTCACTTAAAGTGGAAAAATGATTTCAAGCATGTGAAGGATAGAAAATGACAGATGTGCTAAAATATATTCCTTACAGCTTTAGCAAAATGCAAATCTGTCCTTCACATTCCCTAAAAGCAATACCTCCTCTAGCATTTATATACAGCCTTACTTTTGCAGACGTCTTCACTACTGACACACCGAAAGGTTGAATTTTCCTGTCAGCAAATGTGCTTCACTTACACTATTGTTCTCAGGCAAAGAGCCTGAGGTGTTAAATATTTGTGCCAACTGTTTTATGTACATATTATTTACTTAATTATTAATTTATTTATTTCATCTTCAAATTCAGTTAAAACATAAACTGAGGTATATTTTCACTTTAACTGCTTCAAGTCTTTTAACCGCAGTGGGCTAAACTCAGATCTAGGGCTGCCACAAACTATTATTTTGATAGTCGACTAGCAGTGTTGGTCAAGTTACTTGAAAAAAGTAATCAGTAACTAATTACTGATTACTTCCCCAAAGAAGTTACTTTACTGATTACTTATTTTCAAAAGTAATTAATTACTTAGTTACTTAGTTACTTTTTAAAAACACGATTTACAACCTGAAGAGGTGATAAAGCGATAGATCTTTCAGCCCAATTCTACTTTTTCTACATAATCCATCATATAAAATGTAATCAAATGGAAAAGTCTCTTTTTTTAACTTGTTTTATCAGTTTTAATCTTTTAACTTTATGCATCAAGCAAAAATTTAATTATATGCACCATTCTCTGACTTGAATAAATTAGTTTGACATTTAAAGCTATTTTCTGCACATTCCAGCACATAAAATAAAATATTTTTTGTGTTTACACTCACTCTTTCAAATAGATGCAAGTAAAACACAGCAGAAAATAAATAAAGTCAAAGACTCAGCGGTCCTGTTGCTCTATTTTCACCTGTAAAGCAGGACTGGGATAGGCGGAGGTTTACCCTGGTGCACGTGTGCCGCGGTCAGTTGAAGAAACCGCGACTTTCTCTGTGAATTTCCCATTATGTCGTTGCGCACTCGGTGCTTGCTTGGAAGTTTAGGGGTTTTTTTCGCTGTAAAAAGAAGTTTTCTTCCCACGCACAATGGACGCTAATGTTTTTGTCACATTTTATGGAGTCAAACTCAAAGTAAGGTCAGTACTTCCACGCTTTAAACGCTGCACGCTCATACTCTCTCCCACAATCGATATGTGATCCATTGTTGATCTGCACACAGCTGTTGTTACTAACGGCACACTCGCTTACGTCACTGTCGTGAGACATTCTCGCAAATAATCATGGTTTTAGTAACGCAGTAACGCAGCGTTCCTACGGGAAAGTAACGGTAATCTAATTACCGTTTTTGCAATAGTAATCCCTTACTTTACTCGTTACTTGAAAAAAGTAATCAGATTACAGTAACGTGTTACAAGTAACGCGTTACTGCCCATCTCTGTCGACTAGTCACTGATTATTTTTGCGATTGGTCGACTAATCAGATCATGCATCCATTGGACATAAAACGTATAGATTATTGCACCAGCAGCATCTGCTCTTATATAACTATCATTAGCTTACAGTTTTAAGTGTTTAAGGTATGTGCTAACTAAAAATAAAGACAAGATGATAGTTTATTAAATTTTAATGAAATTTGCAGATTGTTTCGGTGAAGTTTAATAAACTCCTTGCTATCTAAAATATACCGGGACACCGGAGTATATTCTCGAGCATCTCACACTTCTGATAATCAGCTGTCTGCTGGACGTTTATTCAGCTGTGCAAAAACTATAACTTTGATCTCAGCCAAACCGATTTACTCAGGAACAAATAAAATACTAAAAAAAGCCAAACAATAAAATTTTTAAGTTATCTAAGTGACTTATATATGTTTAACCTGAGTAGCGAAAGATGGGTTTGAAAACGATTTGCCGGGAGTCCGGTGTTCTCACCGGCTCTAGTGAGCCTTGCCCCCGGCTAGCTATCGAGCTAGTGGGTAACAGACGTCTCCGAAAACGTCGGAGCGCTTTTGAAAATATGTGGTGTCTTGATAAACTGAGCAGATATTTGAGGTTTACACAGCTACATTCTCACCTGAAAATATGTTAAACGTTTATTTTGTGACCCAGAAAGAATAATAAGAGTAATATTAAAACTAACTAGCTGCCGCCATTGTTGGAAACTGAGCTGGGCTGCGCTATGAATTCTGGGACAGAGCTACTTCTTCTTCTTCGGGGTTTAACGGCAGCTGGCATCCTTGTACATGCAGTGCTGCCATTTTCTGTTTCAGTCCGTTATTACACTCTTAAATCCTACTACTTATTCCTGCGTCTTTTGGGATCTTACAAAGCTTCAAACGACGCATCGACTATTAAATCAGTCGTTGTCGATTTTGATAGACAACGTAATCGTGACTAGTCGACTAATCGTGGCAGCCCTACACAGATCATATGCTACACTTCAAAATACACATAACTTGATACTCATTAAGAAAAGTCAAACAAACGAACAAAATGTAAAAAATGTGCCACAAACTGAGATCTAATTAAAACAGTCAAAAATGTTCAGACAACAAATGTTTTCCCTTGACGTTGTCAGTCAGTGCTCAGATAAGAATATCTGCTTCTTAGTTAACCCTGTCATTACCACAGCACCATATTTGCAGGCAATTAGTAACACAGAAAGCTAGTTCATTAGCATTCATTAGCATAGCATTGATCCTACCTCTTTTACATGAAACTCTTTAACAACAACAAATATAAATGACAAACTACCCAACTGAATTCATTTTGCCTTTAATTAAAAAAAGTAAAAACAAAAGATATTGAGAAGAGGCTGTGACTATGTACACCTTTTCATTAGCTCTTTAGAGCTCAAAGACAAAGAAAGGAAGAAGTAACGACTCATGCTAGGTGACATAACAATGGTAATTCATTGTAACATTTTCTTTCAGTTTCCGGGTGGGGCGGAGGGGCTCTAATGGCGCTCTTCACACTTGAACACTCAACTTTAAGTTGCCTGGGAGAAGGAGAATTCATTTCTTTCCTCTCAAGTGTATAATGACTCATGAGACCACAAAGTGTAGGTGGCTAAAGAGAGAATTAGCCTCCTCTTCTTACTTCATCTCTAGTATTGAATGCACATTTCTTGGTTCATATAACCATTAATGGGCAATTCCAAGATTGACATAAGAGTTTGCTGACCCATAAATTGAAACAAAGGCCTGAAGGTTAAAGAAAACATGATGATAACTCAGGGGCAAAGTAGATGAGCTCGGGGATATCTGTAAAAATATAGAGGAACCACATATGGTGATGCAATTCAATAACCTTAAGGAGGATGCTGTGGGTGAAAATGATACTGTGGTTATTTTCAACTGTTTTAGCCATCTGATGTACCTGTTGTATTAGGATTCTTCCTAATTTTATTTCACCCCCATATGATGTTTCAGCTCAATATTGTATTTCCAATTTCCAAAAAAAAGGTGTTGCAGGATGAATCACTTTACAGGGTGGGTTATACAATATCCCAGTTCTAACTCTTCACATCTAATATTCATCTGCACAGTGTAACTAAATAATTAAAGCCGACTTTATATTTGAAAGTAAAGAAATCTGCTACCAGATTTATTTTTTTCCCTTAATCCTTAAGCATCAGTTCCACTTGAAGATATCACTTCTGACATACAAATATAGTTTGAGGTTACTTAATTAAAAATTAAATTAAAAGACACCAGTTCTCTCTGAATAATTGATACTGGGGTACATAAATGCACATTTCCCAAGCTTTGTCAAGTCTGGAGCAACATGACCCAAGCCTGTTGAACAGCATCATAATAATGACAAAAGTATAAAGAATATTTTTCAGAGGCATTCGATCATGAGATTACAAAACTGCAGTACAAACGGCAATTTACACAAGTGAAGCGACTACTTGGCAATGTTTCATGCATGCAATTATATAATTCAAGGTTTGAATAACAGAGCAGATTATCTTACTAATTATATCTTTAAAATGCAGTTGGGAACATAATCAGAGTAAGCTGCCTTCATCCATCCCTCCGAGCTTGTGATAAGATAAGACATAGCGAGGAGAAAGCATTTATTGTTAGGCTAGGAGAGCACAGGTGCTTACCTTTTTTTTTTTTTTAGGGTGAAGTACATTCAATATACTTTTGATGCTTTTTTTCTTTTCTTTTTCACTGTAAATTAATTGAATTGATTAATTCTTTAGAAATTAAGAACAGTGTTGATATTCATAGTAACTAACAGTAGCTATAGAATGAATCTTCTATAATATTTGCAATCTACACTGAAATTTGATGATCTGTCATGCTTATAGATTAATCACAGAAGTGCACACTGTGTCCCTTAAAGTAAAGGTAAGTTTGAAGATCATATGTAAGTTGAATTATACTTTTTGCAAGGGTTTCTGATTCAGCTACACCTTCCCTTACACCTTAGCTCTTGCTATGTTTATTTATGTTTTTGGTGCAACAGCAGCTTACCTTCCCTACTAAACTTCTTTGGGATTCCTTTACTAATACCTTTCAAGTGCCCATGTAAAGCATCATCATAATCACATTTATTGGTTTTCATACAGACTGATAATCTGTTTTCTGAGAAAAGTGTTCACTGAAATGATCAATTATCATGAACTGAAAATAGAAATAGAAATGTGTCTTTGTCTCTCTACTTAATACATGTTTCTGAAATTGTTTCCAGATGAAAAATCTAGCAGACAGCATGCCATTTCCATTTGGTTGATTGCCTGCAATTCTGTACAAGTTACTAACCATGGACAGCTGACAAATCAGGACACCTGGCAATTTCCTGTAATTTTCTCATTAATGTTTTGTCTTTCATATAGTCATAAACTGTTTATATATATTCTTAACTCTTTCCCCCCCTGGATGCCTACTAGAGTAACCCTTGTTTCTGTTTTCTGAACTGAGCGGCTGCTGTTCAGACCTGCCTCCAGAACAAAATGACTGGGTGCACTAGTGAAAGTGATTTCTGCCTATACAGCTTACTAGGGCTACCCTTGGAAAAACCTTCTCTAGTGCTCATCAAACCACGTCTTTAATGACACATTCTGAGGTGTCAAAACTCATTATAAAGGACACAGGGGAGGTCGTCAAATGTCATGTTCATGGGAGAAAGAGTTAAAGGTTATATTTTCTCTGTAATGAAACAGCTACACTTTATTGGAAACACTTATGCTCTTGTTTGTTAGTCACTTGAAAATCCCAGCTTTTTTGATTTGGTTGGAGAACATTTTCACGTCCGCTTTCTTCTGCTCTTTTGTGATGTAGCTGCGGCTGAGTTTTTCAAAACCATGAAGAAAGAGTTGACCTCAAGCTGCTTTACTGAGTTGATGTGACATTGTTAGCAAGCTGGTAAATAAATAATCCTGGACAATATTAGGTTGAATTTTCACAGTGGAAATCATGCAGGGGCATTTGATCGCAATATTAACAAAAAGGAATAAAACTTACCAAATACTTGATTTTTTTTGTTATACTGTGTATCATCAGATTTTTTAAAAATACATTACATATGCATGTCCAAAACTCCTAACAGACCTGAAAGACTTTTCTTGAAAGAAATCCTCCCTTACATATAAATTCTTTCATTGACATGAACCTTTTAAGCAAGCCATGTGTAATAAGCTTTTTCAGCCAGTGTGGAAAAACAAGTAATATTGTTAATCAAGCATGGAAGTGAGCAAATGAAACATGTGAACCTCTCTTACCTCCCAGGGTGGCTGAGATGAGAATGTGAGTTCCATATTTCTTAATGATAGTGTCAATGAACTGCTGAGTAGTGGGCCTGCGTCCCAGCAGGCGTACACTGCGCTGGAACTCAGGCATGAGTGGCACAGGGTTCCGAATAAGATCCCTCCTTTCAATTGCAGTGTTCCTCACCTTCCAACGTGCAAATTCCCTGCAAAACACCAGTGAAAAACATGCTCTCAACAACATACCTTATATTACACTACTAACATTAACAATTAACATTAACAATGCAGCTACATTACTTATAGAAATTCTATCTGAAAAGCTAGTGCACACTGGGGTCTTTCATGTGAATACAACTGTATGAGGCAATAAAACATTAAAAAAAATTTTAAAAACAGAGGCCAATAATGAAGATGCACTGTATTCTCTTGTGTTTATTCAGTCTGGCACAACCATGCATAATCATTGTTGCTTAGTTTGTAATCTGACCAGCTTCCTGCGATGTTCCTCTGTAATGCAGTATGTTTTCCTGAAAACTGCTCAAGGTCATTTCCTCTTCATCATGCTCTGACTTAATTCTCAAGAAAGAAAATATAAAAATACACAGTGCACAAAAAAAAAGCAACACTGACTTAACTACAACTCATTCTGCCCTTGATGTTTTCATGTTTTTGCAGTGTAAAAAGATCATGGAGAATAAGTGTGAATGTTTATGAAGCTTGTTTCGGTCCATCGAGACCCGCATCAAGAAAAGATTTCACCGAAAACATTACAAATATCTCTATTCAAGAATTCCTGGTGTATTTTTAACTGTAATTGATTGTTTATTGCTATTTTAATCAGAAATTGCCATTATCATCTTGCATTCTTTCTGCATACATTTCTTTTATGTGAATGTGTATCTAGAGGTTTATTTAGAATTTAGGAAAAACACTTTTTTGATTACTGCAGTGTGTTCTAATCGTCAAATGCTGCAAATTTCCATATGGCTTTGACAGATTACATCATTACATAGTTATGACCTTATTTTCTGTTCAGTGCATCTCTGAGAAACGGCAGCTCTGCCACCGATTTTGTTTGTCATATACTCCATCTTAGATTATTTAAAAACCACGTGATAATTTGATTGGTCTGACATCCAGCTTCTCTCTCTGGTGGAAAATATACGTTTAATGAGGCCACGTTTGGTCCCAGTGCCTCCACCTGTTCCTAAACCCATGAGGATTTCCAGTTTTCTCACTGGATCTTGGAGACCAAGTCCCTGCAGGGAAAACTAATGTCACCTCATTTGGTCATTACCAAATTTCACGAGATCCTAATGACTAAGCTTTTTTTTAAAAAAATTAAAAAACAGACAAACTAAAAACCTCTTGGGTCCTACATGTCTGTGAAGGTTCTCAGGCATCCAGGTCATCGTAGTCTAAGCACCTTGGAAAGAGATTTGGCCTTAACTCCCAGACGCTTTAACGCCCACTCACATCCTGGACCATTTGACCTCAGGAAATCACATGATAGGGTGGGAGGCTAGGTTTTCACTGTGGGTTCATCGGAAGCCTTGGCTGATTGTGACCCATGCCCGTTTTCACACCTTGGCTCGTGTGATTAGGTAGAGGATCAATAGGGGGTCCACGACCCCCTTGGGGACATTCCCATAGGACTTAAAAATCATGGATTCTCCACCAATTGCTCTTAGAACTGAAGAATTGAACTGAACTAAATGGCAGAAACTGTCCTTAGAAAGTAAAGTATTACAAGCTTGATATTAGGAACCCAGGTTTTTGAAACATGCAGATATGGCAGGTGTGTGTAAAATAATGTCAAAATGTTGCCTTTGTTTTTTTTGGGGGTTTTTTTTGTTTTTTTTAGATTGAATACGATAGTATACTGCTTTGTTATCACATTTGAAAAATGCATTGTTGAATGTTCAGTTAAAAAGTAAGTGCTATGAATAAAAATTACTCAAGAACGCTTTATAATAGCCTAATCACAAGCTTTCCTCCTGAATACGTGGGCCCACTCCAATTGATCGGTCACTTAGTTTGATTTTTCTGACATGTAGTCAGCAATGTGTCTGGCTTGATGGAAGCAATTTTTACTACTCTGTTCAGCACTTATTAGCATTTAAAGTTCAATTTCTTTTCTGCCAGTGGACTGTTATGTTATGTAATTCGTAATGTACCAGACATTTCACAGGTAATATCTTGACAGTGTCCTCACAGGGCACATTTTTTTTATACATTTTGAACGCTTCAAACAAATTGAAAAGCATTGCTAACCATATATGTTTATGCATTGTCTTAAAGCCAGAAAATAAATAAATAAAGGTCTTTGCTGCTGATTTGCAGAAGTCTTTCTCATGAACTTTGCAATTCCTTTACGCAGCAAAGACACAAGTGCTCATCTGGCAGGACAGGACACACCACTCAAGCTAGTACATGCTGATTCAGCTTCCACTCTTGTTCCATGACTTAGCTCTTTAAGGGGTACACGTTGCTGTACCTCAAATCTAGAGCAAACTTTTAAGCTGAAATAACTGCAAGATTTTATTTGTAGTTATGCAACTGTGGTACCAAATTTTATCTCTCTCCACTGCCTGCCAGGCTCGCTCAATGTGCCTGTTATTCGTTTCTTTCTCTCTGTCATAGATGTCAGTTGATTGTCACAGAATGTCTCTCATAGTTTGGTCACTATCCATTTTAATATAAAACTATATAAGGCAGCCATATATGCTTCAGCCTTTCTGCCCCAGATAAGAAATGCCAGAAGATGGAACCTACAGCATGACATGATTCAGTGCTTTGTTTCACAGCTCCAAGACCGGGTTTAATGACCTATCAAAGAAAGTTAAGAGGAGATAAATGGTATCGTAGCTGCATGGAAGGAAGACAGGGATATATGTGATTATTGCTTTATGGTGTTTAAGTAACTCATTTGGGAGGTTGGGTAGATTATGTCTGGCTGTATGAAATAAAGGATAAAATATAAGGGATAATGTGGACATCCACAAATAAATACTTAATCTATGTAATAACACTTAGATTGAATGAAACTATAAGTCCAATATTTTGAGTAAAGAAAAGCATACATTGAGGCAAGAAAAGGATACCCAAAGGTTGCACAAGTAGCATTGATTTGTTTGGGTTTCTTGCCTGAAATATTGATATGTCCAGTATGTTCTGTCTGTAATATAGTCTGTTCTTGCTACAGCCAAGGTATAGAGACTGCACACAGACATGAAAACCATCATTTAATGATCAACTGGATGGGAAATATAATATGCAACAGATTTACACAGAATTAGAGTAAAAATTTAACTGAATGAATTAATGAATGAATACATTTCGTCCAGCAACAGTCATAATTTCTGTCAGTTCAATTATATCTGCTTGCTAAAGAAAATATTAATTTCTCATACGTTTGGTCTATGTTCAACCTGAAATATGTTCACATAAACTAATAGTAACCAATTCAAACCAATCAAACAACTGATTAAACTTTATAACTGATGGCTTTTTTCCCTGTAAAATTGGTGCTATTTCACTGCCATTTTTCTGAAAAGTTGACTTTTCTAGCTCTCATCTACAGAGGCAAGTTAATCCAGTCAAGGTGTTCAACTGGAACACAGTTGATTTTATTGTGAAACAGTAAAAGGAAAGTGTATTGTATTTTTATTTGTTAAAAAAAACATTTAAATGTTCTATAATGTTTACAGAAATATTAAAAAAATGGTTTTGTCCATATGGAGAGAGAGATTGGTAAGAACAATGTTGCAGCTGCATTTCTGTGTCCTGTTTTTGCCCAACTTGCAGTTTCCAGGAGATATTTAAATATTGTTTAATTCATCAGGTGGTACATTTAACATTTGATCTTTGTGAATTCAATACTAAATGCCATGAATAAAGCCTCTACAAAATGGAATGACACCACAAAATTCAGCAAAACTATCCTATACATAGACAGCTGTGAAATTATCAGCCTGTGTTGTTGTTTTAGAAAAAAAGAGGTCAGGTCGCTACCATAACTCACAACCAAAATGAACAAAAATTTGCAAGCAAGACCTATTTTTGTTTCAACCTGGTGCTTCAAGATGATAAACCTGGCTAAATTGTTACAAATCAATGCATGTTGGGCTTCACAACAACACTTTTATATGTAAGATTTATTTGCAGTGCTTACTGTAATTGTTAACATAGTATTTATATGTTTTGAATGACTATTAGTGGTATGACTATTATGATGCACCCTGAAAACATAGTGGTGGAAAGTGAGAATATGGCATGTCATAACAAGTTCCAGGCAGCATGTCGTCTGCTTCAATTAGAGTTGGGGGCTGTATTGACATCCACTGAATATTTCCTAAAGCTCTCGCAGGGGCAGGAAAAGACCATCATACAGTGTGTCACCACAGGCACTTAGCTGATTTTGATGCTGTAGCCCAGATTAAAAAACCTTGAGAGAGCATGACAGACATTCAAAGTAGAAGTGTGGAAGCAAAGAATAAAGAGAGACACATCTTTGTTGAAAATATCTAACTAATTGAGTGGGAAACTGGCAAGGCCCATACACAAAATGTTCTTTGGTGCCTCATAAATGACATGGAAAAAACACAACAAAAAGTAGGACTGTCAGTGAAACACAGAGCTTGTCATGCCGTGCTTCCTCTTTCCCTTTGCCCTCCTCTAATACTATAGATCAAAGCCTTTGCAGTCAAATGCATTCATCTATATTTACATCTTGACCTGTGTCAGTGTGAGGTATAAATCACATTTACATCTGTTCTGCTATCTAAAACAAAGTCTGTGTCATTTTATCTTCAATTAAAGCAAACAATACTGACTGATCATGAAACAACAAAAAATCCGGCACCAATTGTAAAAGTGTTATCAACAACTTTATTTGGAATAGATATGATGCTGTCAGAAAGTGTAGCACTATGGCCCTCAGCATTTGACAAACATGATTTAAACTGCAACGATAAAAAGAGGCCAGAATATTATTTTTGACTGGCTATAGATGTTTAACAGTTGCAACTGAGAGTAGTGTGGTGTTTAAAAGAACCCTGCCCACGTAGATATGTAAAGCCTATTATATTCAGACTAATGTCACCAATTAAAATGAAATATAAATAATTCATAGGCAGCTGTGGCTGTTTACGTTGCTGGTATGTCAAATGGTTGCAATGCCCCCAATTTCTTGACCCTACAGTTAGATAAGTATGCATTCTGTTTAACCTTTTCAATTTGAACCAGATCATAACAATGAGAACAACGAAAAAATGAAGATGATCGCTAATGCAAGTAGGCAATAACAGGGCAAAATCTTGGAAGTCTGTTTGGAAACTGTTCCTCTGTGTTTCAGAAAGTGACTGGGTTTGTTGTTTGATGGAAAAAGTTGTTTGTGGCACCATATGGATTATTTTATGTATTCCACTAATGAGGAATTCCAGACGTTAGCATCCGCCACCGTTACATTAAGTGTAAAAGTGTAAAGTGAGCTTGTTAGTCCCCATAGGGAAATAGTTCCTCTGCATTTAACCCATTCACCCAGTGAAGCAGTGGGCAGCCACCAGTGCAGCGCCCGGGGAGCAGTGTGTAGGGACGGTACCTTGCTCAGGGGTACCTCAGGGTAGCCGTTCAGTGGAGTCGAACCCCCGACCTTCCGATCATGGGGCCACCACTCTACCTACTGAGCTATCCCTGCCCCCAATTAGGCTACTTTATAAAATACATTTTTTTTAATGGAAGAGAAACATGCCACAGCTTTTGTTTTGTGTTTATAGATGTCTTTTGCATTATGATGAAGAAGAATTTTTAGGCAGATTTGCCACAATTGTGATGTTTTATGGGTTGATCTCATCAGTCTTCATGATTGGGAGAATGCAGGCCTACAACAACACAAATACAAACACTATTGTTTAGAGATTTATGTTACAACAGAAACGGATGGATATTGCTAAAGAAAACTGCCAAAAGTCAGTTTCACTCTGACTTCACTCACTGTTGTGGTCCTACTCAGAGTAGAGTGAGAAGTCTGCTCTACTGTTTTATCCAACTCAGTTTCATGTTCACATGTGTAACCATGGTCCATAATTACCACTTAATGCAAATCACCTGGCAATTGTATGGCATCTGACATGTCTGTAGTCATCTCAAGAGTACATTTACATACAGATTGCTGAGCTGACTAAACTGGCAGATTGTCAGGTTCCTCATGTTACCATGATCGTTGGTGCACTTTCACAAACACCAACTGGCAGTCTACTGTTTGCAGAACATCAACTAATATTTTCTGTCTTTCATGTTTCATGTGATTTTCAATTACTCCCCCCGAGAGTGCTTAGAGTTTTTTGACAATTTTAGGCACAGTGTTGGTTTAGTTGCTGCCTGTCGTGAGCAGCGTTTGAGCTCTTTTAGTGGACTAAATGCATCAGATGTTTTGGAAGAGAAGTGTCGAGAACGTAACTGCAGGTCTTTTGGAAGTTGTCTTTGTCTACAAGCACTTTCCCACTCTTTTCTCCTCTCCTCTTCAACAGTGAAGCCATTAAGCCTAATATCACTTTCATTTTTAACTTTCAACCAGAAATTATGAGCAAACAAGAGACAGCGTGACTGTTATTTTTTTCTTTTCTTTTTGATACTTTGTGTTCTCTGGGCTTTAAGAAATAAACGCTTTATAACATAAGCAACCAGTTTAATAAGGACATTTTTAGCACATTAAGTCACACTGGTTAGTGCCAGATCAGAAAATTGTAATTAAATTGGTGTTTACGATGTTAAAAAACTACAATTTTACAGCAAAGTATATTTAACAGCACTGTTAATGTGTTTGGTTGTGTTTGATGTATATTGTTGCTTGAAATATGAGGTAACCTTTTTTTTTTAACTTAAAAATGTGTTAACAGATTTTACTTTATTGCATTTGTTAGATACTTACAGTCACTGAACTAAGGCTTTATTTCAAACCTTGTAAAAGACAGAAAAAATGAAATTGAATTGAATCTCAAAGTGCAGGTCTGGGAATACCTCGAATGTCTTTCATCAGTACTTTCAGAAGAACGCATTGCTGTGATAATCCCTCAAATATGACACAGATGAGAGAGCAAGGAGAATCAGTGTCCTGTACATCCATACAGCGTTTACAGTTGTGAAGCTTATAATGGTGATTTTTCAGCAGAGTATGTCAGAGAGGTGATGATTCAACCCTTTGTAATTTCTGTAGCTGCTTTTTGAGGTTATTGTACTGAATTACATCATAAATTAGCAGTAGCTCTATCTGTAGTAAGTCTTTCTATCAAAGACGTGTGTCATTTAGTACACGTCTATTTTGTTTTGAAAATGTAATATTTAGAGTGCTTTGATGCTGCAATTAAACAGCAATAATCACTGCATGAAAGATGCTTCAATCTGAGTCTGTCTGATATTCTTAAAGGGTACAATGTAGATGACAGATATCAGCATTTGTTTGAATAATGAGACATTTGAAATCATCTTTAGTAATTATTCAAATATGCTCAATAATAGAACAAATATTCTGTTGAGTTCCGAATATTTAGAAATCAGTCAAACATGTCTACAAAAAACTCCTTATTTTACAAAAGTATTCTAAATGTTGTTAAATTACACTCAGCAGCCACTTTATAGGTACACTTTCCTAATACCAGGTTGGATCTCCTCTTGGCTCCAGATATGCCTAAATTTGTGGTATACAGTGAACAAAGTGCTGGAAAGCATCACGCAGGTGCTGCAGATTCATAATGCAAATCTCCTATTGCACCACAACACAAATATGCTCTATTAGATTGAGTTTTTGTGATTACAGAAGCCATTTGAATACTGTTAATTCACTGTCATGTTCCAGAAACCAGGTAGAGATTATTTGAGCTTTGTAGTATGCTGTGTTCACCCCACGAAAACAACCATAAGGAGATGGTTATGCTGTGGTCGTAAAAGGATGGCCATGGTCAACAACAATACTATGGTGTTTAAACAATGCTTAGTATTAAAGAGCACAAAATGGAGAGGAAAATATCACGAGCACCATATACCACCACCAGCATCCTGAATTATTGTGACGAGATAGGATCAATTGATGGGGTCCATTTTTTCATGTTGACCCTGCCATCTAAATGTTGCAGCACAAATCAAGACACATCAGACCAGGCAAAAGATTTGCAACCTTCCATTGTCTAATTTCGATAAGTACGAATGAATTGTAGCCTCATTTTCATGTTCCTAAGAAGACAGGAGTGATGCGTAGTGTGGCTGTAGCTCATTTGCTTCCAGGTTTGATTTGTTGTGTATTCAGAGATGCTCTTCTGCATACCCTGGCTGTAACAAATAGTTATTTGAATTACTTTTCCCTTCGTATCACCTAGAACCAATCTACTCATTCTACATTTACCTATAGCATCAACAGAAATTACTGCCCAGAGAACTGCAGCTCACTGGGTATTTTCTGTTTTTCTGACCGTTGTAGATTTGTTTGTGTGAGAAAATCCTATCAGATGAGTATTTTTTCAGCAGGGCATATCAACCATGTCTACATGTCTAAATGGTTGTTGGCTAATTAGATACTTGCATTGAACAAGTTTACGTAGCAAAGTGGCTGGTGACTGCATATATACAGATTTACATGATTTTGTAAATCCTTTTGCTCCTTTGCCTCTGCTGTAATATCTACTGAAAGCCTCCACAGACAGCAATTTCCTCCTCTCACATTTATTCTGGACTTGTTTCTAGTTTCTCACATCACCTTTAACACGCTGCTTTGTTTCACATCTGGTGAGTCAGTTGCTTTGCTATTGTTATCTATAGCCTTGTGATACATGCTGGAATGGTTACCAAAAAAAAAAGAAATTCATATGTGTTTGCACGATGAATAATTGTCATCCAGTGTTCAGATGTGAACATGAAAGTAATGCAATAGGCACTGGAAAATGTCACTGATGTCAGAAGTTACTGATGAGTGCAACGATCAGCAGAATCAGTAGACATCAGAAAAATGTTATTTTAACACGTAACTGAAGAGGGCTCTCTCCCTTTAAGAATTCACTTGTTTTCTTTGTACCTGTCGCACACAACATGAATGAGGTGTGTGATTTTGGGGCTGCTGATGCAGTTTTGTACAAGTTCTTCTTCCTTCTGATGTGAGAAGGAACAGACTGTTTTCAAGCTTTGATAAAGGGTGAACCTTTCAATTTCAGCCGTTTGTTGCACTACTTTGTTTGTCAGGGATGACTTCATATTTGCAGTTGAAAATGATACGTTATTTTGAATTACCTACTTAGGTCTAATTCACTGCTATAAAAACAAATCACTCCAAGGGGTAACAGACTATTTCTAACAGCCAATCAAAGCAAAGGTATTAACTGCTGTCTATCAAATCACTGACCTTAAAGTCTAACTCGAGTCAAGTTATATCAAGATACTTTTGCATGTTAAAAAGAGATGCTTCCTGAGGATTGGAAGGCATGCATACTTACTGTTTTACATGAGAATTTAACAACTACTTTTAAAAATACAGTGTTTATGCAAATGAGCTCCTGTGCTGATAATGAGCTATCAAAACAACCATTAAATGAAAAACAGAACACCAACACAAATAGCAGTGATCTGTGCTCCCAGTAAAAGGAGGCTCTGACATAGGCGGGTCGTTTTGAATTTTGTATAATTAAGAGTGATGAGACACAAGTGAGAAATCTTATCACGTCTTGCAATGTATTTACCTGTTTACACTTACTCTGAACAGAAAGCAAACCCCATATGATTGATGTAGCTTTTTTTTTTTTTTAAATGATGGGGTTTTGGTAGTATGAGCCAAATGACTGAGAGTGGAATAATGCTTATTAAAATTAATGAGTAAATTGTCCTACACACTGGGACTTTGTTTTATAGCATTCTACGCTGTTTTTTTTTACGCCCATTAAACATTCCTGAGACATTGTTGATTGAATCTTTGCCACACTGTCTTTACAGAGCCATGCTCAGCTGAGTGATAGTGGTGCACCATGAGGGCTCAACAGAAAATGCTGGCAAAGTGCTAGGACGGGGGGAGACTTTGATCCAATAATGGAAATTCCCCCATGAATGACTTTGTGAAGCGATTCTGTCTTCCCACACAGTATTGACTTATTCTCTTTTATTCTGTACGTGGTGTTCTCACACAGTAACAGTGCTGCATGATCACATCCACTCAGATATGATATCTTTTCAGTGATATAGGATAAATGTTATTACATCTAGACCAATATGTGGCCCAGCAGGCCTCATGAATGTCCATATTTCAGAGACTGTCTTCTTTGAAGACCACTTGTCGAAGCTATGAACAAGAGGCTTTCATGAGTTACAGCTTGCGGCTTATTTAATTCGTCTAGTTCATGTGATTAACCAGTGATCCATACTTTAGAGTTGATATTGTTGGCGTTTGACCTCTAAAAGGTTGGACACCAGGGTTGTTATCACCCAAAGCTGTCTGTCCCTTTCTCTGTTATGAATTTGCTAAGAGGCTAACTCCATTAAGCTAGCCTCTTTACTGTACTTCACTAAATCTTTGTGCTTACAATGCTCTCATCGGCCACTTGTGCCAGCAGTCCCAGGGTCAGACCTACATGAACTGCCGAACAGATCGGCCATAAAGTATAACACTGTTACCATTCTGAACCTATGTCTTTAAATTGTGGGATAACTAATGGACAAGCAAAATCATGTCTTAACAGTTTAATGTTCTGACAGATGAAGTGCCTAATAGGTTTTATCTATATGATCCAGCTAAACTAGGGTACAAAATACACTAATCATCAGCAGTGCATTAACTCAGATTTCCATGTTTCCGCTCCCTGATGGGCAATGATGCCAAAGTATTATGTAGCATTTTGACAGAATATACGGGAAAAAGGAGGCAGAGGAAGGGGTAGGGAGATATTACCGATAATAAAGAGGCAAAGCTTGGCAATAAATCAAATAGAAAGAGATACAATTGAAGTCCTGCATGAATTTCAACCACTGAGAATTATTCAGAATAGACAAAATCTTAATCCTATGCTCCAGTGCACAGTGAAGGACTATGCAGAGCTGTTTGCTTGTTCTTGATTTATTTATTTACTCTTCAGTACAGGCATAGGCTGGATTTTTCCCTTCTTTTTTAATAGAGTAAATAGTGTGGGGAAATTGGAGGAGTTATACAGAAATAGTGGTATACCATCAGAGAGTTCATATAAAAAACCCAAGAGACTTTTCCTTGCAGATAGATTTAGATACAATTAGGTGTTAAAAGTGAACCAATTAAAATTAACTGTCAGTCTTCTCCCTTCTCTTAGGGTAGTTACAATGCCTGATAATCCAAATGTACGTATGTACTATTCTATGAATGTATATGCCCTCTCACTGGTTGTGGTGTACTGTAGTGCAGCTCTAAAACATTATTGCTGTATTGTAATTATGGTTTTGAATAAAAAAAGTATTATTATTTTTAAAAGTATTAAAGTAGTTGTAATTTGTTGCTATCCTAACTGAATAACAGTAATTTTGTTTTAGACCAAAAAGCCACAGTAGTATATGCATACAGCTAGGTCCACATATTATTTTAGATTCTTTAGACATTTTAGTCACAATTTCTGTTATTACATATCCTAGTTACAGTTAGGAGTAGTACAGCAGACTCTCAGCATTAATTTGAATATTGCATTAATTATAGGGGAATTAAAGTCCTTTTTTATGCACAGTCCCTTAGTTCCAATTCAAATACAATTGGAACAAATTAACATAAGCATAAATACAGTTCTCAGTTTTTTAATACTTTGTCAAGCATCCTTTGCAGGTAAAACCTGCCCGAACTCTAGAACCAGAGGAGATACCCACAATGCTTTTGCTGTCAGCTGTCAGGTTTTTCTGTAGTTTTTAGTCCTGTAGTCAAATGCATGTTGATTGCATGCTCAGTCGTGTTAAATTAAATACTTCAAGTACTTAACTCCTGTGGAATAGCCCACTTAGCGACCTTGCAAAGTTTTGAATTGCTTTTGAAGAACGCTTTGGCTCATTTCCCTCCTATGCTAGGAGTCGATGTCCAGTCAGCTTACTGCATTCGGTCCATAATTATTGTACTGCAGGTTGAATATGTTTTGGTAAAATAAAACCAAAAATTCTCAGTCTCCAAAAGAGGAGTGCTTCAAGATGCAACATCATGCGTGTTCCTGTGGAAGTCATCTGTGTGAAATGTTTGTATTTGACTGGTATTTGACAGTGAGATGAAAAAGTACATAATTAGTTGTGAAAGAAAATTATAAAATTATTTAAATTATAAAATTATATCAGCTGTGATGTGCGAGAGCAACACCCATGCAGTATTAGATTTTTTTATTTCTTCGGGTAGATTTTGCTCGAGCTAACATAATTCAGTTTCACTGTTATTTTTTTCCTTTTTCTAAAGCAAAATCAGCAGTAATCTGCACAGAAAAGTCAGAGAAAGGGAGGATAATGAAATACATGTGTTTTTCCTCAATCATTCTTGTATGATTGTGGAAATGATTTTTCATCCATTCTTTCCAGTGAATGTGCGGCTGTTGGAATAAAGCCTCTCAGAAAATCATTTGACTCTGTCATGATTTTATTCACTTCGGCGTCTGCAGAATAATGGGCTGACCCTAGAAAAGAATCTCAATAGTTTGGGTCAAAGTAAGGGGGAAATAAAAACTATAAATTGAATTAACTTGTGACCACAATAACAGTTAATGCAATGAAGTCTGCTCAGTGGCAGCATAGTGAGAATGTATACAAAAGTTATTTTTAGTTGTTTTTTCATAGAAATAAGTTTCAAAGCTATGAAATCATACTCTTTATTTACTGAAAGACAAAAATAAATAAATAAATAAATAAATAAATACAAGCTTTCGAGGGCTATGCCATAATACCTAAATTCCATCTCTGTATTCACATGTAAGCTTCTCTGTTAATAACTATTAATTAGAGCATATCAGCAAATGGAACATGATTGTCTAAATGGAATATGATTGCTGGTATAATAGCTTTGTTAGTACACTTTGTAATTGTGATGAGGCAATGAAATGAAAATTGATCTAATCAAAAACAATCTCTTAATTCGCTTTAATCTCAAGAATTTGATGGGACATTGTGCCAGAAGCGAACGCATGGGTGAGTGACATGAGCATGCGTTTGAATCTAATTAACTGTGTAATGTGAGAAGTACTGCTGATGAACTAGTCTCAATGTGTGGGCAGGGAAGAAATGGAAATTATTACTAGCTCACGCAGCATACAACTGGATGAGAGAGAGCGCTTGCACAGAAATGAAAGCCATATAGAATCTCTAAATATCTTCATAGTCTTATAAACACATTTTCTAGATTGCTATCCTTTGTTTGCATATGTATCCACCTGACATATAAAGTCCCTTTGTATGCAGATAATAAAACACTTCATCATCTGCTCTATCCTGTAAACAGTGACAAACAGTGCTCCCCCACTCTACACGTAATGAAAACCTTCAAAGGTCAAAACATTCATGCAGTAAAAAGAATCAGCTGGTATTGTTAGATGTCGCTTACTGTATCATATCCATTTACTGCTGAACTCAGCTGACCCCATATTAACTGTCAGTCACAGCTCAAATTAAAAAATAAAAGCATTATGTTGATGGTTTTTGTGGACTGCATTTGTTAAGAGTGTAATAGATAAAATTACTAAGCTAATTCATTTCTGTAATCCCAATGATCTTTTTACCTGCTGGAAAAAAATATTGCAATTTACCTTCCTTATTCCATCGTAATTTCCGTGTGAATGAAGAATTTGAAACCAATTTGAATACGGTTTAGATTTTGCCTTGCAGTGATATAAATAAGTGATAAACTGTTGCCTTTATGAGAACTGCAAATTAAACTGTGACGAATTTTGAGGCAAATAAGATGTTTCAGGATATTTTTTTAGCACTTTGGCCACTATTACGGCTCTAAAAATAAAATAACTTTGAATTAATATCACCAGCTTTTAGCATTTTATATCACGTAGGTTGACAAACAACATTCTGTGACCAAGGGAGGAAACAGATAAACAAAATAGATCACGGGTTTTATAGCGACATAACAACATGCAGGAATTAATCCTTCTGTGTCCTTTTTTAGACACTTGACCTCCAGTTAAAAGTACTTTTCTCCTGCGCTTTGAAATCATACTTCAGCTAGATATCATGTCACAAGCATGCGCTTGTCAGTAGTCTTTAATATCATTGCTGCTTCACTGCTTCAAGTCTGAAAATGAGAAACATGTCATTACTTGTTAAACCCACTTATCAGGCCTTTGCTATGTGAGCCCCAAGAGATGAAAACAACCTTCCAGAGGTTGTCAGGTTAGCTAACTCGGTGTCCTCCTTCTAAAACTTCCCTTACACACACATTTTAGTAAAAGAGCTATTCTTTAAAGCAAATGGGCTTTGGTTTTATATTTGTGAAGAATATGTACAACAGCATGCTTTCCCTGTGCACAGATGCTTCAGCACCTCAATAAATGCATGAAATTAACTGATTTCCCTTAGGTCAGCTTAATCTTTAGACTCTCTAACGACAAACAGCGCGTACAGTTTTATCTACAAACGACAGAGAAAATCTGAAGGTATTTATGTTTTCTACTGATTATAAAAAATAGGCTGAATGTTACAACATTAGGAGCATTTTAATATAAGAAATAATATAAAGACTAAGTACTGACAATATCTAAACAGACAGTTTCATTTCCCAGCAGTATATCCAGTCTTTGAATGATCATGAATCTAATTTGCAAAACGGCTACTTTAAAAATAAATTGAGTACATGCGTCCACTGGTGGTGTATCCCCTGGATCACCATGCAAACTGACACAATATTGCAGTAGGTAGCAAATAAAAGCCCACTTGAAAATAATTTTAGACATGTAACACACAGTATAAGAAAAACCTGTGATGCTACATTTCTAAGACAGCCCAGATAACAAGCCCAACAGAGTCAGTGTTTTGCTGCAAGTGAACTGACTCAGATGTTCTGCAGAAGGCTGAGAATAAACCTTTTTTGTGTTTGTGTAGGTCACAAAAAAAACAGTGAAAAAAACAACACCAAAGCCGTGTGCTGACTACAGGACAGAGGGGTAGCAGAGGAAAGACACCTCTGATGAGGTGTTTTAGAGAGGCGATGCTGTGCACTGGAACATATTGAGGTTGTGCATTTCAGATATTCAGACTTTATCGTACAGTATTTATCTCTTGTTTGTTAAGTGAGTAATTTTGCCTGCGATTATTGTTGATTAGAACTATTATTTGCAAGATAAATGGCAAATAATCTTGAATTCATTCTAGCATTTGAAAAATGCAAAGATACAATGACGATACCAAAATATTATTTAACTGTGTCAAATTCCGGTTCACTCAATAGAAACAAACTACTGTAGAAATAAACTACTGTCTCTGTACACACAAATGTTTTCTGTTAGTTTGCTTGATTAGAGCTTTAGAGCTTTTCTCTGTATGTTGAAGGCTCTTTGTAGACTTTATATTTGACTAACATTTCTATCTTAGCTTGATTGTGCTATCCATGTTTGCTCTGTTGCATATAAGGGATTGGATTTTAAATTCTTAAAACACGAATGAAATGTTTCAAAATGCAGTTGGTGAATACTTTAAGTTTATGAAGTTTATGAATCTTACAGCCAGCATTATGGGGCGATCGTGGCTCAAGAGTTGGGAGTTCGCCTTGTAATCGGAAGGTTGCCGGTTCGAGCCCCAGCTTGAACAGTCTCGGTCGTTGTGTCCTTGGGCAAGACACTTCACCCGTTGCCTACTGGTGGTGGTCAGAGGGCCCGGTGGCGCCAGTGTCCGGCAGCCTCGCCTCTGTCAGTGCGCCCCAGGGTGGCTGTGGCTACAATGTAGCTTGCCATCACCAGTGTGTGAATGGGTGGATGACTGGATATGTAAAGCGCTTTGGGGTCCTTAGGGACTAGTAAGGCGCTATATAAATACAGGCCATTTACCATTAGTGAGCCGTGTGCTTTAAACTGAAATCCACTTCCCAGAGTTTGTGTCCTGGAACTTGCATTAACCAAAGTGAACAGCTTTCTTTGAGCATCTAGTGTGACTAGGCAGCGTGGATCACTATATCAGAAAAACAGTCATTCGATGCATGGTTGCGCTGTTATCTCATCTTCAGTGCTTGTTGCTGCCTGTTGATGTTATATTGCCAGTCTCAAGGGAGAGGGGCACAGGCGTCCCACACAGTGAATTAGTCAGTACTTAACCCTGACAGTTTCTTCTAGCCTCCTGTTTCTCCTCTAATTACCATCCCTTCCTAGCCAGTAATTAAGTCATCCCACAGCGGGGGCTTTTTACCACTAGGTTGGAGAAGGAAAGTGGCATAAAGTCCCTCCCCAGATCAGCTCCTGTTGATTTTCCCAAACCTATATAAAGCTGAAAAATGCAGATCAACGCCCAGTTTCTGCAGTACTCCAGTGATTGTAATTGCAATAGCCCCAAGATGACTTTGTGTTGTGTGTGTATGTGTGTGTTTGTGTCTTCCAAGTGTGTATAAAAGAAACAGATTAGAGTAGAGGGAATAAAAACAGATTAAAGTTAAACTGATATTTTCTGTGCCCCACAGTAAACAACGCTTCCAGTGTGTCTGTCACGTAAAAGTTTTTCAAAAGAAGTTTTAAAAAGAAAATAATTGCTCATTCGATGCACAACAGTGATAATGGCAACTCGAGAGATTTTAGCAGTGCTGGATTTTCAGCTTGCCTGATTGGCTGAGACGAGTGCTTGAAATCCAAGTGCTGGAAGTCGTTACTGCTTCAGTCAGCAAATGGGAATTCGTGTATGCTGCCAAAGCACGAGAAGGCAGCCAAAATCCTTTTGGTGACAACATGTTTGTGAGTCATCTAATTTGCTCAATCACTAAAGCATCACTAGGAAATGTGAAATATTTATATATACATTACAGCATTTATCTGTGATTTTTTTTTTTTTTTAACGTAGGCAGCCAACTGTGGAGAGCTGTCAGAAAGTGAGAGATGACTTGCAAGTGGAATCCATGGCTGGACTTGGGGACATTGCCATTACATGGTCAGCATCTTAAACCTTGAGGCCACCTGGATGCACTTTTACTGTGTTCTGCTCAATGACAATACAATAGAACAGGTGACATACGGCTTCAGACTGTACACAATAATACTGCAAAGGTGCAATATAGTGCTGTTCAATTGTTGATTAACAGAAAAAAAACAACACTAAGCTCTCTTTTTGCTTCATATTGCAGGTGGCATTGTTATTTATCTTATTATGTTTTCTCATTACATTCATTCTGTCTGCGCACACAGTGTGTCATTATTAGACGGTCTCTGTCACTGCCTCACAGCTAAAAACAATAAATGAGTAGCAGTTACATGAAAGAAGTGTACGTGTATTGGTAGAGAAGTGCATGGATGAATAGAGATAGCCGAAACTCTACGCAATTTTCTCCTGGTCCACAGAATCTGTGTCTAAGTGAATGTAAGTTTAAAAAATTTTGGCAGAAGAAAAACCCATCATTTTCTAAGTAGAACCATGATTAGATGCAGAGAATGTGTTAATAATGTAGGCTTTGGTTGTTGTTGGGGTTTTTTGTTTTTGTTTTTTTGAGTGCTGCACTTTGCTTCATGGTATTTGTGAGTCATCTGAACCACTCCAGTGCGTCTGTGTTCATCCTCACCTTGACTATGACCTCACTGCCAGTTTACCTGTCTGCTCCCCTCTTCCTTGTTTTGATACTGAACTCAGCGGATCCCCTTCAGTGTCTCTAACACTTATATACATTTTCTTTATCACACACTTTTAGCACCTTCCTGTCTCCCTGCCTAATGGCAATCCAGACCCTCAATGTCTCTGTCCTCTTTCTTCAGTCTGTTTCATCCTTCCTGACTTCCCGTCTGCCTCCCTCCATCACTTCCTTTGGCTACAGCATGCTGAATTAAACATTTCTGCAGCCTCTCTCAGCAAATCTGCCGACTACATCAAATCCTCCTTTGCTCACTCTATCCAATTACAGATGGCTCATCCAAACTAATTCGAAACCTGAGTCGGACAAATGTAACACCTTTATATCTTTTTAAAAAACAAATGAGGTACATATCAGCACATTTAAATATTCACTCTTGATGTATGAGTTAAGTTTTCCTTTTAAAATGTACAAATGTTAAGATATTGCAATTGGAAAAAAAAACGTAGGGGTGGGAGTGTGGTCCGAGATTCAGAGCTTTCTGTTTGATGAACTGTTTAATTTTAGAAACGGAGGAAAATGAGTTTGGACATGCAAATTAGAATAGCAGATTATTCATTTTAGTGCTGATCAAGTGGTCGTCTAAAAACTGATTACATTTAGGAATAATTAACACCATGAAGGAAATTTCCTTTGAGAAGTATTCTTGGTAAATTTAATTAAATAAAAGCCTATCGTGGTTGCAAAAACCCTAAATCAAACTAGCCAAACTGGGGAACATAAACTTGAAAAACATAAACAAAAACAAGCTATGATGGTGATCATGGCTCAGTGCAAATTCTTTTTAGTTGTTATGTTTGGTATGGTGAAATACATGATATTTAATGATAACACAGTTGAGCTCCAAACTACTCATATCATTAAATGTGTATCCTTATGTTATTAGCTAGGATTAGTAAACCATTAGTGACCTGACATTAGACCTCGTATAATTCAATAACATTTTTTCACTCAGCAGTCAGCTCTCTGAGATTCCTCAAACTATTTATCTGCTTTTGTAGAAAGAGTTTCGTACAGTATGATGGACAAATGCTTTAGTGGGAAATTTTGTCATATTTCTGTACGACCTTGTAGTCAAAGTGTTGTTGCAGACTCACTGTGGAGATGTGTGTTTGTCTAATTGCCACAGTAACATGAGAGTGCTGCAGCTCCGTAACAAAAACAAAGCATGGAAAATAATAATGCCATTTGGAGTGCACAGCACGTAATATTGTCTCGGAACAGTCAAAATATGTGTAATGAGTCGCCAAAAGGGAAATGAGACTCGGTGAGGAAATCACACATGTAGCTATGACACTTTGGCGCAAGTAGTTCTCCAAACCAAATTTCCAACTTGGAAAGCATGAGGATCTCTGGGAAATTATTGCCATTGAGCTCCTGCTGCCACAGGTAAGGAAAAGAGAAGAATTGCTACGTCTACCAGATGCTGGTGGTTTGTCCAGATGTCCAGATTTACAAGCAGCTTTTACTGCTGGATTATCTTAACAGTCAAGAATCTCATGAATTAAGGAACAAAGGAAAAACACTTGCAATAAGAGGCAAATACTTTCATGTTTTCACATGAACCCAAGCACACAACTTTGGACAATGTGGAAAAATTCAGGTCAGGACACTGTTTGAAGTTGACCTTTTCACATGTAGCACACAACAGGAGATAATGTGCTTCAGAGGCATTCTCACTACTGGTTTAGGTGCCCACCAACAAGCTGTAAATTCTTTAGACACTCACTCAATAGGGTATTGCGCAGACTTTGTAGGCAGCCGAAAGCAAGTTTGATTAAGATTCAATCTGACTGAGCAGGACATTTCTTAAATAGAGCTTTGACCGATGATGATGAGACAGATGCAGGGCTGGAAGGGACGAAAGTACAGTGAAAGTGGGTTTTATAGTGTTTTTTTCAAAAGGCTTTACTAAGTCAGTATAGAGACAGAGTACAACAGAGGAGTGCAACAAAGAAAATCTAAATTTCCTTTGTGAAATAAGTTATAATACTTGTGTTCAACATTTTTGAATCAAAGTCCAAAGATTGAACTTCTTTTGTTATGAGATTTTAATTTAATTTAGCATAATATTTTCGCAGGTCATTGCAGGATTTTGATCGGATCCTTGGATACATTTTGAGGGTTGCTGAGCTCTGACTTAGTGACAAGAGAAGCTCTATCAGACCTCTCTATTCATCCTGCACAGCTTTTCAGAGTACAATCTATGAAAGCCATGCATTTTAATAAATATTTTTTATTCTAAATAACAACCCTCATCCTGCTTCTTTGATTACAGTGCAATGCTGATTTGAGGCCTTTAAAATGCATTAATGGCTACCAGATTTGCATTTATATTGGATTTTTTTTCCCAAACACACAAGAACCTGAGATTGAGCTCTGCGAACAAAGACCAGACAGAGAACACGCATCATCTGAAACACATTCGACCCTATAATAGAGTACAAGCAGGAGCACGAGTGATGCTAGTGTGAGCAAAACAGGCCATCGAATTTCACCACTAACACCTTATTCAGCTGAGCTCTGATATAAAAAACTGTATGCAGCCAGCAGTTAAAGTGGCTTTTTTGACCAAAATACAATAAAGGAAATATATATGACAAAGAGTAAGATTCTGTTTAAAGACTGCAATCAGCAGGGAGAGGGTGGCGACAATTACTCATACAAAGAACACTCCAATAATTTCTTTAAGACACATAAGTCTAGAGGGAGCAGATAATTGGTGCCTTCCGGTGTGTGTGTCTCTCCCCTTGAAGCGGCAATGACCTTTTCAGAGCACTAGACGCAGGGCTGGAACCTTCTAATTCCGTGTTTATCCTTCAAATTAGGCACACTGCCCATGTTATTAAAGATGGGGGAGATTTGTTTGTTGCTGATCAGGTTGGCATTGTCCACACCGCGTGCCTCCGGGGTAATCTCTCTTGATAAGTGAACCCGAAAGGAATGGATGCTTTGTCTCTCTGCAAATCTGATTCAACCACTTTCCACCACTAAATTGTTGAGGCAGAGAAAGTCCCCGGGGAAATTTACAAAGCGATTCAGTCCTCATTGGTTGTTAGAGCAGAGCACGCCTGGGCAATCATGTGCCAAGCAGGACCAAGGCTATGTATGATTTCATTCCAAACAAACACTACATCAGTCGATGTCACTCCACCTTCCTGGTTGAAGATGCGCTAATCACTGAAATTATCTGAAGGTCGAGGTTGGAATGATTTAAAGCTCTTGACCTTTGGCAACAATTTCATGCATTCCTCTTAGATACTTTGGGGTTGTTTTTTTTTGCAAAATGTATATGCTGTGCCTAGAAGTATTTCTCATTTTTGTACACTAATAGGCATCACAAGATCATTTAAATGTCAGACGGAAATAAAAAAGATCTATCAAAGTTTGAATTGTTTACAGATGCCTCGTATAGGTATGGATAGTTGATTGTTTTAATGAGAAACACATCATTTTTTCATACTTTAGGTTTAATTGACTTGTCATGATGAAGGGGATATCTAGAACTCATGGCTGAATTTGATGCCACTAATGGTTTGTTAAGTGTGAAAAACAACAGGAACCACCTGGGCCCACCAATAGTCCCAGAAGCACCTGACGTACATACACACACTCTGTTTTAATAAATCACTGCAGCATCACAGACAGGACTCGACGGCTGTACAGTGTCTGCGGAAAGCAGCTTCTGAAGTTTTGCCTCTGAGATTCATGTCTCTGTGCAACATCCTGCTCTGTCAAGTTACGCATTATGCAAATGCATTGTTTACCATTCATGTGACAATATCAAGGAGTGAAAGTCAGTGGGGACCAAGGGCTGTGGCAAGTTACCAAGTGAGACGAAGGAAAGCAAGACAAGCAAGTCTGTGAAAGAACTGCCAAAGAATGAGGCAAATGATTCTCTTACTCTGTTTGCAGTCTTTCTATAATTCCGACTTAGACTGTAGGGGGATGATAGGAAATCAAAGCACATCATTCTGAGAAAGATAGATTTAAGCCATCCGATTTTTGTACTTTTGCTTCTTTGTGTGAGCACTGAGGAGGCTGGCGATGTAAAGCAACAGAATGTATGTTGCATGTTATGGATTATGTTGCAACTAATGAATGTCAAACTCTATGATTTGGGCATAAATAAGTAAGTGGTGCAAAATTAATATTTAATTGAACTGAACTGATTTGAACTGGGCTGAATCAAAGTGAACTGCAGTGCAATGAGTTTAATTTAATCGAGTGAATAACACATTTTTGTGGGCCTAATTGCTCAGTCAAACTAGAATAAAAATAGAATATTAACATTCGTGAGAGTTTGAAAAATTAGTGGTTGTTTACAGAATTGCTGGAATTGCTGAGGTCCTGGGACAGATTGGCAACTAGTCCACGCTGTACCCTCGCCACGAGGTTAAGTATGCAACACCCTTAATTTCTGGGTGATCGCTTTTGATCGCAAGGTGATTGCCTAAGTCACCTTTGTCTGAGGCATCTTGTCTCCAAACGGCTGCGGTCTAACTGAGGGTAAATGCAGCAAATAATGACCATCTAATTCATAAACACAGACAGATCTATCAGACAATCGATGAGTCCAGCTCATCTGTGACATAAGTCTTTGCAATAGGGGACTTGACCTGGCTGCCAACTAGTTGTTATATTCCTATTTAAAGCAAGCTTGCCAAGCACCTATGTCCTCTTGCAGTTAAATATTTTTGCAGTTAAACAAGAAGTTGAAGAAATTGAGCTGATATTTCTCTAATTATGAATAAGATTCGACTAAATATAACGGGGAAAATGATTCATTATTCCCCTACCGAATTTGTTAGTTTGCCCACTTACAAAGACATGAACAGTCTCCAATTTTTATGGCAGTTTCACTTTACTAGTGAGAGGCAAAATATTAACCACAAATCCAGAAAAAGCACATTACATAAAAATTATAAATTAATTTGCACGTTATTTAGTGAAATAAGTATTTGGTCTTTAAGAAAACATAGCTTAGTACTTTTTGGAGAAACCCTTGCTGGCAAGCAAAGCAGTAAGCCATTTCTTATAGTTTGTCACCAGGTTTGCACATATCTCAGGAGGGATTTTGGCCCATTCCTCTTTTTGATACTCTCAAAACTCTCCCTTTAGCTTTTTGGCTGCCCCTTGTCAACTTCAAGCTTTCACACCCTCCTTTTGTGTTCTGGCTGAGAGAAATAGGTTTGTCATCCAGGATTTTATGGTAGATGGCCCCATCCATTGGCCTCTCAATGCAATAAAGTTGTCCTATACCCTTATAAGAAAAACAGCATAAGGTTTCCACATTTGTGCTTGACTGTGAAGGATAGTATTCTTTGGGTCAAATTAAGCATGTCTCTTCCTCCCAACATGGCGGTTCAAGTTCAAGCAAAAGAGCTCAGTTTTGGTTTCATCTGACTGCACCATTTTATCCCAGCCCTTTTCTGAATCATTTAGATGTTCACTGGCAAGCATAAGACAGGCCTGTACATGTGCCTTCTTGAGCAGAGGGACCTTGTGGACTTTGCAAGATTTCAACTAATTATGGTGTTATGTGTTATGTAGTTCTGGGATAATCCAACACCTTTCTCACATTCTCATGATCATCCTCACCCCATGAAGCAAGACCTTGAATGGAGCTCCAGAATGAAGGTGATTGACGGTCATTTTATGTCTAATTCTCAACAAGCTTTTTGCTGTCTTTGAGCACATTACAGCCATGTGCAGGTCTACGGTCTTGTCTCCGACATCCTTTGACTGGTCTTTGGTGGTGGAGAGGTTGTAATGTAAGAAACTGAATCTGTTGACAGGTTTTCTTTTATGGACATAATGAGTTATGAATCAAGATGATGAGTATCTGTATTTGACTGATTCTTTGTGATCTGTTTATCACACGGGCACACGGCCAATCTGTTGGAGCCAGAAATCTGTCTGGTTTGAAGGGGATCAAATACTTACTTCACTCAATGACATGCCAATCTATTCATAATGTTTATGGAGCGTTTTGTCTGGGTTTTTGGTTGATGTTCTGTCTGTCTCAATTGAAATGAAACTACAATAAAAAAATAGAAACTGTTCACTTTTTGTAAATGAGCATGCTTACAAATTTATCAGGGGATTAAAAAATCATTGGAGGTTTTTATTTTACCAGTTTTATAAATTATTTCGATTATCATAAAGTTAAAAACTTGTATTTCAATTTACTAATAAAAATGGCTCGCAACATCACACAATAATTTCACTATTGCAGGAGAACAGTATGGAAAACCTAAAAGATTATTTTTGCGACACAGGTGGTATTAGTTACATTAAAATTAAAAAAAAGTGCTCACTGTGAAACAGACTGAACCAGCCATTGCCTACATTTAAAAAATAATCACAGAGTTACTGTAAAAGTACAGCAGTCAAAGTTTATCACACCATTCACATCTGCCTCTACTTTACCTGACCTGCATCTCTGTCATCCACTGTCCACACTGCTCAATCCACACCCCTCCTCAGCCAGGCTCATCAGGCTGAAACCCATCCGATTCGGCTGCTCTGCTCTGGATTTCACTCTTTATTTCCTAGGATTAGTACTCCACACTCTGGACTCTCTGCTCAGTTCAGCTACAGTTCCCCTGCTGCTCTGCACAGCCGGTAACTTGCCAGGTTCTCCATGTGTACCGTCACGCGCACCCCCACTCTGACCCAGCTCAACATCCCATCGGTGACCTGTTTTGCCCTGCAGTAATTATTCTTCTTTTCTCTAGATATACACTTCGCACAGTCTTGTAAGTTTATGAGTAAGCAATATATGTTGCTAAGCAGTTTGGCATGCCACAATTGCTGTTTTAAATTAATTTCTGTGGGGTCAAAATAACGTCCTTGAAGGTTCTAGGTACTGTATGTAACTGAATCACTACAGGTGAAGTAATATTGAAATATATTAGCTTTAATTTGTATCTTTTTTTCTTCTTTTATTATTATTTTTATTTTTATATTATTTTGTATATGTGGCTGCATTTTTTCTTTTTATCCCACAGACCCCAAAAATTGACTTAATGATAAATAAACTAATTTTAGGAATAGTTGTGCAGTATGTTGATGGACTAATTTTAAAATATCAATTCCAACCCAGTTGGTATTCCTATATATGTAGATGACAACAAATTTACAATTTCTAATGATTTATCACAATTAATCACCATGTGATTCAATTCAATTCAATTCAACAGTAACCTCATGACCCTTTATTTCTTAACGCAAAGACCTAAATATATTATAGAAAAAAACCAACATTCAGATGACCCCCTGTCAGTAAAAACTTGGTGATGATGGGAAGGAAAAACTCCCTTTTAACAGGAAGAAGCTTCTGCTAGGATCTTGCTCAGGGACGGCCAATCATATACTGCATTCGGTTTGCGGTGAAAGGAGGATGACAGGACAAACAGACTGGATGTAAATGCCAAGTTTTGCCTATGTTATTGTAGGGTCTTTGCTTTACAATGAAAAGCCCCTTGAGACAACTGTTGCTGTGATTCAGTGGTATGTAAATAAAATTAAAATAAATTACATTGAAAATTAAAATAAAAATTCACCAGAAACTGATAGCTGACTGACTCCATTCTCTTGACTTTTTTGGTGTCTTAGCACGAAAGTCATTTTAAGAATACTGCTTCAACATTAAAAACCTACTCTGTTGTCTACAGTGTATTGGTCTACAGTAGCAAGCTAAAGCAAGGAGTCTTATCCGCACTTCATTAATATAATAAAACAATTTCACGGGGGTGAGACTGGCTGCATCTAAATATAAAAAAGTACACTTAATGGGTTAAAGATGTACAGAGTTCAGCTTTTTGCAACTAAAATCTCAAAATCTGAAAATAGCAAAGCCGTAAAAAGACATTCCCCTAAAAAGCATGAGTGGCATCAGTACACAGGCTGAAAGTGAACTCACCTATAAATTTTATATCTAGTCGTAAATCCTTGGCGGAATCTTTCCACAAAGGACAGATAACTCCGAGAGTGGTGGAAAGGTCCGCGGTCAGAGATGAGCCAGTCATATTGCTTGGTGACATGTTGTTCAGTGGCCAACGGATCCTGGCGGGAAGACTGAACTGTTATATGGTCCCATATAAACAGGAAGCAGATGACCTCAATAAACCTCCAGTTCATGCTTTTTTTTAAGCCGCTCTCTGTTCATTCTCGCTCCATTATGTGGAGACCTGATGGGAGAGAAGAGCAGAGGGAAGGGGGGGAAGGAGATGCAGAGAAAGAGAGTTGTTACATGACAAAGTCTATTTTAGCGGTACAAGAAGATGTCATAGAGTTAGGTTAATTGTCTTGTACCGAACAAATAAGACAGTGCCCTTGTCATTGTCACTTCACTGTGACATGGTGTATATTTATTTTCTGCTCTTTCTTAGCTTTGCGCCCCCTCCATGTCTGGATTTTTTTTTCTTTGTTCTTAGGAAAACATGCACATTCTGCCTCTTCATACATAGACTGTTTTTTGTTTTTGTTTTTTATTAACACTTTCTCCAGTTATGTAATAGCTATCATTATAATTTCTGACAGGGTTAGAGGCAACTTTATGACTTGTTATGACACTCATCCACTAACATGCAAGACACTCATCCACTAACATGCAAGATCAACATCTCCCTTTGACCAATGGTGGCAGTTATTACCAGAAGAAACTTTCAGTTAGACCACTGCTTTTGTCATCACACAAATCTTATTATTACATATAATGTTGTTCTGTAAATATGTCACAAACAATACACAATAAAAGCAAAAGAATCAATAGGAAAAGTTCATCTAAAAGCACCAGCCAGAAACCTGCCTCTCATTGGGAAGCATATACATAACATGTGCATGCTATAGCATTACTAACCCAGTTTAATACTTAAATACTGTTAAATTAAAAGTGGAAAAAAAAATTTGGACATTAAAAATTATTCATTTTCTCTTTGTACTCCTTGTGCTTTTGAATGAAAATATCTATTTGACACTGAAATTATGCCTTGCAGTTTCCGATAAGAAAAAAAAAGATTTTCATCAGTAATTGCATTTAAGAACTCTGGCCCCTGGCCGTGGAGCAACAGTGTGCTATTAAGTGCTACTCTATGCAAAAATTTCCCCTCCCTTCATGGTTTATTACACAATAACACATCATAAAAGAGCAGGGAAAATTTAATGGGCCTAATCTTTTCCAGTTAAATACATGATGAACTGCTTGATTGCCAAAGTTAAACTAATCATAGTATACGGATGGGGAAGGTTTTTTCTTTTTTTTAATTATTATTATTATATTTCTTTTTCTTCTGTCATGTCATGGCTCAAATTAGCACGTCAGTTAAATTAATTCTATATTTTTTATTATTTAAACAATGTTTCATCTCCTTGCAAAAATACTTGGAAGAATCAGAGATCATTTGAATATCAACTTATATAACTAGCAATAATCACACTGCCATATTTGAAGTATAAGCTGATTGTAATGAAATTTCAACTTTCCTCCAATAACACTTTATTCCCGCTTTAATAGCAGTCATGTTTTATGTTAATTACGTTAGACTAATTTGAGCTTGGCTGTCAGAATGAAACAATATAATGAGACAGAGAGAGGAAATACTGACCAGGGATTAATACTTTTGTGATTGTGCTAAAATGAGCAGTGAGCATTTTTGTAATGCCATGTCAAAAGAAAATGTGAGATTTTTTTTTTAATATATAAATTAAATTTTTTAAACGGTTTATAGGAGTGCTGTCTGCATACAGCAGTCTACTTTATAATTAATAACAATTCTTTAATGAGTTATGAGTTATATTGTTATCTGAGAACTACATGCACATCCAGTACAACAGGCCAATAAATAATGGAAATGACAAATCAAAGTTTCTCCATTTTTAATTGCTAATGTAGAGACAAATGCTGTTTGCATGATGCATTTTCATGAAAGTTTGTGCGTAGCTCTTTGTGTACATTACTATGGTTGGAGAGTGCATTGCTTCCTTCACAAATGTGTTTGCTTTTGAGTTATTCATATACATAAAATCAGTGGATATTTCTCCTATAAAGTAGCTGGTATAGTGGTTTTCAGATAAAGGCTGACCTGCTGTGACGGCTCTGTGCATAACGCTCATGGACGTTTTAAAGTTTTAATTTATTACTAATTAATTAATTAGAATTAATTATATATTCTGGTCATGAATGAATCAAAATGCGACTAAATTGAAAATTGGTAGAAAGTAATATTACTATTATGTAGTTAATAGGAATATTCCATACTGTATAGCATGTGTATTTTCTATATACTGTATATACATATAACATTTCATACATGTGTATGTATATGTTACATACACCAAACACAGCAAGCATAATTTGTTGAGGATTTATGAAGAATCACAGGATCACTGTACAGTAAAAATATACATCTTCTTCATGTACAGAATTCACCTTACACGTCCTTATGTGCCTATTTATTATATTAATGACTAACTGGTCGTCTTTCTCACTATTACTTACTGACTTACTGCAACACTTGATTTAGTTACTTTGTGCTCTTAGCAGTTGCACTACCATAAAAACCATGTCTACAGCTGACCCAGTACTCTGTCATTTCCACCACCTGGAGCATTAGTCTGAAACCTCTTAGTGAGCGCATTTACATTCATATGGCCACCTGACAGAGTAAATCCTCAGTCAGGTTTATTCATACGTAGATGGCTGTCTCTCTTGTACTACCAAAAAAAATGATCTCACGACAGATTTTTTTCCTGCTGGCTTTGTGAGTTTCCCATCTGAACATTTTCACACTCTATACCAAAATGTACCTGATAAAACTGAGTCTTGACCGAGCACGAGTAAGTGGTTATACTAAATGCTGAGTAACTATGTATAGTCGGTCAATTTATATTAAATTTTTTACGATGCTTTTTATTAGTAGTACTGTGTTAAAATAATAGTTTACGCATTGACTGTGTGAAGCCTTTAAAATGTGAGGGCCGCACCTTCATGAATCAGTGCTCATTGGTGAAAAGCAATGTCCACATGGGGCAAGGTGATGGACTTGTGGTATTTGAGGGGCTGAGGCATGTGGTGCAGTGAACCAGCTGCACAGCTGGAAATGTGATGGGATTAGGAATCAGATACACTCTTTTTTGAAGGTTTAAAAGTCTTTCAGTTTATATATGAAAGCTACAGAGAGCATTTTCCACATTTCTCCCATGAACACGCTTATGCTCACGTGCATGAAATGCTGATTCACAAGGAGCAAATCAAAGTAAATAAGCCACTAAGGACGGTGATGTTAAATTAGCTTGGGAGAAGATAACATACTTGGTTAATCACTATTACCCAGGTCCTAAGAGAACTGTTCAGTGTAGGAAACCGATGAATGTCATCACAAGGAGAGCCAAATAATTTGGAAGAGAACCACAGGGAGGGTTTAACTGGATGGGGTGTCAACCATCCAGTCCCTCATTGACAGAGAGATACTGGATGCATTTGCATGCACTAAATTCTGTGAGGGAATATGAGGATTTTGAGAACAAATATCAGAGATAGCCTTAAGGCAAGAAAATACAAATGGCACGTTGTCATACATCACAGAGGTCTGGCTCTAATAACTTACTTTTAGGATTATGTTAGACTGTATTTAAACATTACCCACAAGAGAAAATAAAACATCATGGCCTCACTGATGATTTTTTTCAAACATCTCATAACGATTCTCCACGTTTTGATGTAGATAGATAGTAGAGGTGGGAATCACCATACATCCCACGATACGATATTATCACAATACTTAATGCACGATACGATATTATTGCAATTTTTAAAAATATTTTGCGATATTCAGATTCTGTACATAAAGGTAAACTTTATCAATATTCATTTTATCTAATAACAAAGTCTCACACTCAGTCTTTCTCTCATTTCAGTCAGTTTTATTGTTGAAAACTGAACGGTTTGTATTACAGTCTAGTCCAACTTACTATCTGGTACAATTATAGCTATTCTGAACTATGAAATTTGTGAAAACTATGCAGCCCCTTCAGCAACTGAAGAATTTGAAAGTAAATTAAAACAAAATATAATTTTACATTAAATAAAAAAGTTTTAAACTTAATTAAAATAAAACATGTCTTAAATGAAAATAAGTAAACTGTCATGTTCATTGCTGCCATAAAAAAAAGTTAAACACATTTGGACAGTGAAGGAATGTCAGGATTCTTGCTCAGAAAAAGGATCAACATGCTCTGAAGTCAGAGCATGTTCCAGTCCACAAAAACTTTTTTGTAACATTAGCAAACAAAATATCACGATACTACACAGTATCGATTTTTCCCCCACCCCTAATAGATAGATAGATAGATAGATAGATAGATAGATAGATAGATAGATAGATAGATAGATAGATAGATACTAGTTTCAGCCTTCTGAATTGGTTTATTGATCTGGTATCTCTACAGCTGGTACCATGGCAGACAAAAACAATGCAGACAGAACTACAGATTGTTAGTAGATTTCCAGCATCCTCGTGAAAACACCAAAAAACTGAGTACATAGTATGCATCTGCACAACCATGGTGTTGCTCCTTCAATCTTGTTGATTGTTCAAATCGAATCCCAACCACTAGTAGCTCTGAATTATTCCAGCCTCCTCACCTGTGCTTTTCATGGGCTTGGTCACAATTCTTTTCCCCCTAAAATCAGCCATCATTTCCTCTTTCTTGTTATATTTAGGAGCAGACAATCATACTGTCTGAGTCAGCACTTTAAAATTGTTAAAGAACTTCAGCAGATTGGGGAGTTATAATAGAAATCTGAGATGTACAAAGAAATAGAACCGAGGACTGAGCAGTCCCAGTGGCACTCCTGTGTTACTAACCACCACGTCAAGCTGGCACTTCCCCTGCCACACAATCTGAGACCTGTCCAACAGACAGTCCGCAATCTACAAGATAGTAGATTCACTGACCCCTATCTTGCGTAACCTCTGACTCAGTGGAAATAAAGGCACTGAAAGAAAAAAAAAGGTGCCATCGTTATCACTGATGTTAGAGTCACCATGTTGCTGCATGTGACAGGCAAACCGGAGATGGTCTTTAGCATGTGGTCCAAGGTACGACAATTTTAGTCTCTTTGATACTTAAATTACATTTGACTTTAGGGCAACTTGATGCAGGATACCAGATATCTATGCAGCACAGAAGTTTAGGACACTGGGACTGATAGAATAAGGGCCTGTAGCCACGTGCCTGAGGAGGTATTAATACAGAACCTGAGCTGGGTCTTCTTGCACTACTGCATGGGAAGACCCAGTTCAGGGTCCTGTGCCCTTGTAAAACAGACTCAGCTCACTGATTCAGTCCAGATTGCATTGCTGATGCTCATACTCACAAAAAGAAAGCCATATGAAAGCCGTTAAATGGCAGAGGTCACCCCAACTGTCCCATGTCACTTTGATTATATATGTATGTATTTCTTTGTTAAGAATCTGGGCCTCACATGCTCAATACACATGCAACTCTATTCCTGTACCAAGGGTCACAATTTGCAGGGCTGGCCAAGTCAATCAATTTTAATCCATGAATGGGAGCAAATTACATTTGTTCTCATGTCAAGAGTGCTTGTAACTGATGAAAAGATGTGTGTACCAGCAATGCACTTATGCATTTATGCAAAGGTAGAGCATGAGATCAAAACAAATGGCAATCTAAAATCATACTCACATTTGCTTGGTCATCTGCGCAAATAGGGTTTGTTTTCACTTTCTGTTATACTATATATATATATATATATATATATATATATATATATATATATATATATATATATATATATATATATAATTTGAGGTATTTATATATATATATCATTTGAGGTATTTATTTTTGGGGTGGATTAACAGAACTGAGAGGGGAAGAGACAGCGAGTGGATCACGTTTACCCTTGAATAGCAGGGTAAAAAGGGGAGGATGTCTGCTTCAGGAAATCACAAGACAGGACAAGGGAGGCTTGTTTTCTCCATCCTCTTTTTAAACAGCCTTATTCATACTGCAACTCCTCCTCCATTCTGCTTCTTTCAAGGGGATTCAATCCCCATTCTGGTCCCGTCACTAGCTTTGCCAATCAATTCCTCTCTCCCTAGTGTGGGGCCCTAAGTGTCTCTCTTTATTCTATAAAGTTCATAAGAATGGGGAGGCTTGTTCTGCTTATTTGTATTCTAAATCCCAGGGAGGCAAGAGATCAGGATAGAAAGAAGCCTACTGCAGGGAGACAGGTAGACTCACTGGAATTAGAACAGATAGTGTATTCTGTATTTTTACACTGTCCATTGTTCATATGTGACATCTTGTCACCAGTATGTAATATTTATTTTCTACATTTTCAGTCAGAGGAATTGTATGGATATTAGCAGATGGGATTCTCTCTGAACTCTTATCAGCACAGCTGCCTCAGAGTGAATTTATTCCCAGTGATACAGGTATAAAGCGCGTAGTGAAGCAAAACCTTTGACGCGAGGTTATGGATGGCTGGCAGCCTATGAATTTTTATACTCCTCTGGGTTATTTTACCATAGTTCATATTAATATGACCTCAATGGGACCAAAGGGTATGCAGGATTCATGCTGGGGAATGACAGAATGAGGAGTGAGAGAGCAGAGTTGCATCTATATGCCAAACCACTGTCGTCTGAATTTGGAGAATTATTATTGCAGAGCTCACAGTCATGTCTGGAAAGGCGTGGTAATGGTCTGCCACTTGCAATTGCTGGGAAGCAACAGAGGAATGGGAGGAGCAGCCGTGGCTAACTTCATTTGTACTGGATTCTTCCCCTCACCCAATCTCTCGCCTTGGTCCTTCCGTTTCTTTAAAAAGGACTGCAGTGGCACCCTGACCTTCAGAAAACATGGCTGAGCAAGCAACACTCTGTTTGATAATTAAATTCTCTGGTTGGTCAGCAACCAATCAGCTCAGCTCGGGGATCAATGGCTGATTTTAAAGAGCAAACTAATTCACTAATGGTCAGAGTTATTCCAATTTACCTGGCTGCTGAATTATTGTGTCCACATCTATTCTGGGAGGGGAAGGATCAATGCAAACAGGGGAGAGGAGTAGCAGAGGAGAGCATCCGTCATGTGATGTAGTGCACAGAGCGTGCATCGAGGTTGATTTGATGACTGCCCAGCTGAACAGAAGCTATGCGGGGGCAGTTTATGAGATGTTTCTAAACAGGGAATGTCTCTGTCATAAAGCAAGCTAATTAATAAGGTTTCAGTTTAAGTGTGAGCGCGAAGACCACGGATGGTCTTAGACACTGGGGTGTGTGATTGGGGTGTCAAAAAAATTAAGCAAGCTGGCAAACCACAGGGCATAGAAATTTAGCATGAAATAAAAATGGAATTCATTTACATCCTGGGGGATTCTGAGCAATGGAAATAAAAATATTGTGACAGTTGAATCATTTTTTTTCGCTCTGGGTTTTTTTTTTCCTTCACTCATATTAATACCTTACCTTTCTATTAACATTGCGAATGGGAGTGCTAACATGATTATCAACAGAGTATGTCTCTTAAATAGCACTTTTAGACAAAAAGGAGCATAGCATTACTGATTTACTTCCATGTTCATCTCATTCCAGGAAAACGTGTTTTAAGCTGATAGGGAAAAACAGCAGGATTCTACCTCTTTAGCCAGAATCACAGTCGTTCACCAAAGAAAATTAGATGGTACAACATGCGAGCCATTTGTCACCACATCCACCACTGATGTTGCTGGCTACTGTGGCTGCATTACAGATGAAGATTGATCATTTGTCAACTTGCAAATTGGCTTTCAAGTGCTTTCTCTAATTACTCTGTGGTTTTATTGATGAGAAACCACTAACTGCTTTCCTTCGATTTACCTCGCTGGGCACAGTCGTTGTTTTGAATATGTCGTCTCTCACCTTCCAATAAGCCTTTAAAGGGGAAAATAAAAAAGGGCGCAATCCTCCAAGCGTAACAGAATTTGTATGCTACTTCTTGTTCAAAAGTTCGACTGAAGGGATATGAGAATGAAGGCAAAAATGCCAGAATTAATTTCAGTCCCCGAGCTGGTCATACTCAAAATGCACCCAGAGGAGCCCCTGACATGAATCAGAGCCTGAACAGGAGTTGCTGGGAGGATGTAAATGACACTGTTCGCACTGCAGACCTTCCGTGCTCATGCATGTAAATGTCAAGTGATGTTATCCACTGTATGGTTTCCAGTGACTAGCCCTAAAAGGTCTAGACCAAAGCAATGGACGAGCAGGGAGGAAAAAAATCTCTTAGAAGGCTGTTTATCTGAGATCAGCTCATATAAGCTGCTCTAAGATAAGAGTGATGTAAATCTACCTAACCTGCTATCGTGCTTTACTGTTTTTTCACGTATGCACACATTTGTTTTACTCAAAAATCTGAAACAATTTAATTTATGCATTTATTTGAAGAGAATGACCGTAAAGTCTCACCGAATTAAACAGCTGATCCTCCTTCGTTGTTTCTCCGTCCTGTGACTGATTTGTCATAATTGCCAGTGACTGTAACATTGTTTTTTTCCAAATCACACTATGAGGGTAGGGTGCGAAGAAGTGTTGTTGCGAGGCAACTGTGAGATTGCAATTGGATCGCAGAACTGCATTTTATTTTAGAAAGACATATGTGAGGAAGTATCATCTTATCAAGGTGAGAGCATGATTTCCTCATCCCATTTCAATATGTGTGCTACAGGACTCTGGCAGGAAAAGTAATGTTTTCTATATACTTTATCACTGTGGTCCTTATCAGCTCTAGCAAAAGATTAAGCTCAGACAGAATGATGTGTTTCACTCTTAGTCCCGCCACCCCACCTTAACCTCCTAAAACTGTCTTTTTCTACTTACAGATGTCCATATATCAAGTTTGCAACAAAAAAAAAAGAAAGAGAAGAAAATGATTTGGCAGCATAGTTCTAAGAGTTAATGCTGTTTCACCTTTTCACATCAACATTCCTCTTTTATACTTTTTTTTATGGGGAGCTTCTTCTGAGAGAAATGCATAACAGCTGCTGTCCTCTCAAGAGAATGGACCACTGGCATTATGTGGAGAGAGGTTTACTCCAGCTGCAGTGGGTTATTTTTGTTTGCTCTTGCAATCCCCATTTGCTCCCTGCACTCTGATGCAATGCCATCTCTGAATTTATTGACCTCATTTTCTTTCCATTTTGATGTCGACTTCCTAATTCAGTATTCGACAAATTGTAAATCACGAGACTTTGGCAAGAGTTCCCTCTCTGACCGGCAGCCTTGCTCTTCAGCAGCAGAAGGAATGGGACATTTAGGCGACGGTCACCGGTCCTATTGTTTCTAATTCAAATCCATATATTTGTGTCAGGGAAGGGGGAAAAAGGAGGAGGAGGCACAGACTGTGTTCCATAAATCAGCAAAATCTGCGGAGACGTAGAGCAGATGGTGAAATTTTATTTTTTTTAAAAAAGTTATCCCATCTCAATTCATTGCAGATTAAGCACTGCAAAGCTAAACTGTTCCATATTATGCATGGCTTGGGTCAGTACTATTATCAAAATTCTAAAGATATTTTTGCTCGGTGCCAAGCTCGTTCTCCCACACAGTTCGAACGAGCCTACCCACTGCTGAGTGAACTGTATTAATCTATCAACATACATAATATATGGCTTTTGTTGGATTCTAGCCTCCAGATGAACTGGACGGATTTACCATTTGACCCAGGGAGTATTTATAGTCACTGTCCTGAAGTAGGGGCGCTTAAGTGAAGAAACGGACTTGAAATATTTGATATAACTGCAGAACATTTCCATTTGCAGATGTGAATATCGTGAAGCAATAAACAGAAAGGGAACATCACTGGTATGAATGGGGTTAAAAGGATATACAGCTTCTGTATTTATAACGTTTCAGTTTTGCTCTACTTCAACCTGTGCTGATACTTGTTGTCACATGATGTGTTTGGGGAATTTGCGGGGGGTTACAAAAATGAAATAAAGAAAGGAGTGCTTTGGGAAATGCTCTATCACATACACACACTCAGTCATGCAGTGTATACAGCAGATCCCCATGCACAAAGGCATCCCGAGCAGACATTTTCAGGACTGATATGACTAAAAGGATAGTGGAATTTTGCTGAGAAAAGCAATTTTCTTTCCGCACCATACTTCGTCTGCTCTTCTTGGGAGGTTATCGTTTGCAAAAATGTGCCCTTGATATGGGTTAGTGCAGCCAACATGTACCTATTCCCCATGTTAAGTTTGAAAATAGAGTGCTCTTGACCTCTTGCCTTTGAAATTCTTCCACTGTCACTATATTCCACTCGTAAGCTGTCCTCTTTTTATGCCGTAGCTCAGAGGCTTTCGCTACAAGGTTAGCGTTTTATTTTTCCCATCCTCCTTTGCTTCTTTAGCCTCCTTCCTTTCCAAGACAGATGCAAACTTTGTCACAAGCCTTGTAAAATGCATGGCTTTATACACCTATTCAAGTCAGCTGTTGTTATATGCACCTCAATGCATGATTGCCAATAACAGGATTTCCTTTTGCTGCTGAATAATTAACAGGCCTCTTTTGCCAAAATTGCGGTATGAGCCTCAGAAGAACAGGAGTAAATTCCTGAGGTCTTTTTCAAATGTTTACATTAAGAAAAGACAGGAAGTGCTTCTTTACGATTAAATATTTAATGAGTTGGTTTAGATATAGGTAATCCTTTCCCTATAGGGTATAAAGGATTTAACTCTGCTAATAATAATTAAATCAAGGATACAGAAATTGAAAAGTCAGCCCTCTCTTTAGCGATGGTTGAAATGACAGATTTTTATATAAATGCATCAAAAATGTTTTCATAAAGATCAAAATCTAACAATAGACGGATTGACACATAAAATATATTTGCATATATAGAAGAAAGGAGAAGGAAGGTCAGCTGACACAAACGAGGCACTGGTAAATATAGATGATGCTCTCATTCAAGTAATAAATTATAAAATGTGCACTACTTTTCCACAGATAAGTAGGTTTTACATTCATACAGTAGGTTTTTCTAAAACATTCCAATAACACCATAAAATAGGCTAGTTGGAAAGTCAATGGTGTTTTCTGCTAACAACCTTATACCCAGTTAGGGCAAGGAAATATGGCCAAAAATATTTATCATAATATATATTTGAAATTTTGAGGTAAAGATATAACCGACGATATAATTGAAGCAAGACAAAATACAACTCCACAACTTTATTAGTGCAAAAAAAACCCATCAATGTATTTTCACTTAAACAAACAGCTTTTTTATGTGCATTAAAGTTATGTAAAGATTTAACAGTACAAATGCAAATTCCTTGCTGACAGTTTAACCAAAAGGCATTTCCAATGGAAACTGGCTGACATATCCTCAGCATAACCATGTATAATATCCACAAAACTTAAAAAGAGGTTATACACACACATACGCTAATATTATGTTGAAGCACTGTACGTATCACTCCGCGAGGCTCCTGACTACGATAGCTGTAATGCTCCGACAATCCATCAAGTGGTGCGGCTTCGTAGCTTAGCAAAGTCCTACTAAAACGTTTTTTGACAAATTTTTGAGCGCCGTGTACCACATAAAATTGGTTCGGTAATAACGACGGCCTGCTAGCATGCTCTACCAAAAAATGTGCTTTGTTGTGTATCTGACGGACGAAAGCTAAACTAGTTCCACACCACTGAAGTTGCACCATTTTTACAAACCAGTTCTGGTTCATCTGTTTCATTCAACGATTCGCTTTCGCCCTTCTCATTCTCCGTCGCTGCCATGCTTTTTCTGCCATGTGCGTATGTAAACAAAGGCACTGCGCATGCACGTTTTAACCATATTTTATCGCAATATTTCATTTTCTTATCATTGCCTAACATTATACCGGTATTACCGTGAACGGTATGATATGGCCCAGGCCTATACCCAGTCATTTATTTTTACAGTTAAAAAGAAATGTTTTTACATAACTGCATATGTTTCTACATCTATGACGTCAGCTACAGAGAAAACATTTTGCTTTATTGAAAAATGCTTTGCTTTTTTAACAACATGCCTAAGTGAATTCCACAGTAGCAGAAAAATGGTCTGCAATTAAAAACAAGCTTCTTTTTCTTGCAATCCTCTTTTTCGATTGAGCGCTTTTTGTGTTTGTTTTGGCTTTTGCAGGGTGTGTGTGTGTGTGTGTGTGTGTGTGTGTGTGTGTGTGTGTGTGTGTGTGTGTGTGTGTGTGTGTGTGTGTGTGTGTGTGTGTGTGTGTGTGTGTGTGTGAAGTACGTGGTATAACGGTCTGGTATAACTTATGACTGGAGAAGCAAGCTTGTTTTGGTAAAGTGGAAAAGAGGACATGGTAGTCACTCAGAAGGAATGACCTCACAGTTGAACGTGTTAATCAAGAAAACACTGATTAGTGATTAGCTCCCATGTGGGTAAGAGAGAAGGAGTGAATTTTAGGCTTGCTTGATTGGATGATGAACTAAGAGGAGTTTGCCTCTTGAATTTTAAACGGATAGGATAATGGAGGGAGGTGGAAAAGAACGGATGTCAGCTGAGAGGTGTGGCTTAGAAGGAGTACTAATGAATGAAAGAGTAGCCTAGAGGTGAAAGAATTAAAAATGAAGTAGTCTCCTTTATTAAACTTTTGCTAAGCTCAATTACAGTGATGAAAGACTTCCCTGCTGAACCATCTGAACCAAAGAACGGGGGGAAGCATCAAAGTAAAAGCACATTTTGTGAAATCTCACCTAATCCCAATTATACATTGACAGGTCACAATCCACTTTTCTTTCAAATGTGATTTGTTTTCAAGAGTTACATTCAGATTAGTGTAGTCAGATTCCAGTCCAGGAAAAACTACAACGATTGCACTTTTATTGCTCGCAAGTGTGACTTGAATGTGCCATGTCGCCTCTTCCATGCCCTACATTGTTGTCTTGTTGGTGTGCTGAGAGCACAAAAAGCACCAGAGAGGATACTGCACAGGCAAGCTTCACCTGGACTGGCCTCTCCATCATTAAAATTAACTACATCAGCTCCATCAGCAACACACCACTGAGCTGTTTGGGGATGATATGCATTTTTCTGCTTTTTGATCATAAGTAGGTACAAAAAAGTGCTTTTTTTGCCCCCTAAGACTCAACCTTTTTTTGTGGCACGCACACTGTACAGAGTGTATAGTAATTTTGTAGTTGAGTGAGCAGTGATACAAAATAAAAACGGGATCAATGAAACACACACTGGTTCATGACAAAGCATAGACAAACACCTACATGGATCATGTGATGCATGATGAAGTAACACAAATTTGAAGTTCCCATATCAATAATAATTCTGTTGTCTTTGATTACTTTAGGAAAAATTATTGCAATTATTGAAATCACCTCTAAAACTACAGCCACATAGGTTCTGAGGTTAATTTAGGTTCTGGGGCTTTGTGAAAAACGAATAGTGCCTAATTGTGAAAATAAATTGCCAAATAATCAGTGTAGCATTACATACATCACTGATTTGATGGGAATTTATATTAAAATATGTTCATATTTAAAGAGGCTAATGAAAGCATATGAGAGTACTTAAGTATTTATAATGCACAGCACGCACCATCTTTTTGTCAGGATACTGTTTAATATAAACACACACACACACAAACACACACACACACACACACACACACACACACACACACACACACACACACACACACACACACACAAAAACTCCCCCTGTCTGGCTCTGCTTGTTGGACTTTGTAGTGGTTGTGTGCTAAAATTGCATTTCAGCATAATAAATAGGCCCACAGTGTGGTGATCTGGGATTTGAGTTTTTTTTTATTATTTTAAACACTTACTATTATATATCTGTCTTCTCTGTCTAAAGAAAATGTTAATACTGACCCAAAAAAATCCTGGCATTGATAATTTCATGTTACTCCACAATTAGGAGAGGAGTGTTAATGGAGTGAGGTGCCAGATTGGCACAGCATCGGCAGCACTGCACTCAATTGAGGAGACAAATTATTCATAGTAAGAGACTCAATCAATGTGTATTTCCAATGTCTCTGATTTTTTTTTCTAGAAGGCAGTAAGTGTATCGCCCTCTGAAGTGTTTCAGAAATAATCAAATTGGGTATGGTTTGATGTATTGTTTCCTGCATATGGATCGACATACCAGAGCAATTATCCTGGAACATTTTTTTAAAAATGAGCTGTACAGTCTGGCTTCTTGGGTCTGAATGTGAAAATGGTGTTTGTTTTACTGAAGCGTTCAGTCTACCAGGTGTAGACTTGAACTCAGATCAAAAGAGGTATTAAAATACAGCGTTTAGTCTTGTCTGGATCGCCATCACCTGATTATGTTATCTGATACACAATCATCCCAAAGCAAAGTTAAATTACTTCCAACATTGTCTAGACTGTGTTTGACTCAGTGTAAAGCAAGCCCAGAGGTGACAGCACAAAGACCTGCTCTACTTAACTACTATAGTTCACATTTTTCACATCCTTTCCCAACCTCTCTCTTACACACACAAATATATATATATATATATATATATATATATATATATATATATATATATATATATATATATATATATATATATACAGCTTCACTTCTGCACAAATCCTCTGAAGTTTTAAAAGCCAGTTCTGTATATTGTCGACACTACTTCAGCCTCCATCTCATGTCAGAGCCTCTTTCCCTTCCTCTTACTCATGTATCCCTATACTCACCTTTTCTGTCACCCCAAACACCCCTAAAATCAGGTGAGAGGTCCCCTTCAATTTCTCTCCACCTCTAATAGGCACTTCCTTGTGTTACATGATCACTGGGTGTCAAGATTAAAGAATGGCTACTGCTTCCCAGGGCAGACATAGATGGGAGACAGAGAAAATAGCACTCCATAATTACTGATAAATCGAGCACACAGCCTCCTCTCCTTCCACTTCCTCCCTATCCACCTGGCCCTGATGTCAATGTGAGGGGCTGAGCAAGTTAAACCGAGAAAAACTTGACCACGCCAGCCACTTTTTTGCACTGCTGATATTGCAGTTAAGTTCAGGCAATTCAGAGCCAATTGACTGACTTGGAGCTTTTATTCACCCTCCAATCATCACTTCTTTGAAAAGGGACACACAGTACTGGACTAAAACAGCTGCAGCCAAAACACAATGCCACCAGTCTACAGCCTGGGAGAATATACCACACTACACTCTCAACCAAACACAGGTAAGCTGCCATACAGCACATTTTCCTTTAATCTCTGACGGGCTTATAACCTACAGAGAATGATGAATGCACCACAGATCAAGCATTCCCCTTTACTAAACACCACACATGTGCATTGTAAGTGACAGTCGCTGGAACCAGTGGTAAAAGAATAAAGAAAAGGCCAGATGGCTGGGTCTCACCCCACCACCAGGCAGTTGTGATGGATTCCCCAGTTGCAACCCGTTGCCATTGTTTGTTAGCAATCCTAATAGAATTGGTGGAAAGCAAAGCCTTTTCTGCAGTGACAGTGTTTTGCTTTCTAATAGTATTGTATAGTAATTTGAATATTTATTTTAACAGGCAAGGAACCAGGTGGTAATAAGACTCTGGAGATTAAACATTTTTCCTGTAGTAATGATATACATGTGCCACAAAGCTTTATCCCAAATAGCTTAGTTAGGCAAAATCAGGCTCACTTAATAAGTGTTTGAGCTTTATTAGACTGATCGTCAGTCTGAAGGGCCACCTCATTTCACTGTGATATACAGCTTAATTTGATATTCATCTGTGCCACTTTATGCTTAGGACAGGGAGGAGTGATCAAGACCTACATGAATCGCTGAATAAGATAATTAGATGTGGGAGGTTAATTAGCGATATGGAACCAGGCATTTGAACTTCCAAGTGCCCCAGATCTGACTGGTAACTTGTATGTTAGGAAACAATACAGCTGACTAACCCTGAATTGTTTGGCAGCATAATGATGTTAATGATAAATGATGTGATTTACTTTCATTTACATGCATCAAAAGAGAGTAAAGTGTGAACTATAAGTACTCTGGCATTTTAAAGGATGCCTCCCTTTCTCTTGCACTGACCCTCTTCATTGCTATCGATTTTATGCCATGTGAAAAACTGTGCAATGGATCTGGGGAATATATGACAGTGAAAAGAGCAGTTGCTGCCGCAGAGCATAAACCTTTGACCTCAGCGCTAAGGACTTTCATGGTCAGAAGGAAATACCAAAATTACTAAGCATAGAGCTTAAAACATAAAAGAATACATCTGAACAGCTCCCCAGTGTGTCCCATAAACGTATCCTACAAAGTTTGCAGATAATTATATTCAACATCTGTTTATTATCGCTAGTTCTCTGGCAACACTTCCCTTTCTACATTTAGATACCCAGATGCTTCATCCTCCTTTCCAGAAACCATGCTGACAATTGACCTAACTGTTTTTCCTGCAAAATGTGGGTGCTTATATAGATTAATCTTTGGATTGAGGGATTAGAAAGAAAACAACAAAAAAATAACACACAAAAAAAGCATTAATAACACAGCTGGTTGTATGTCTGATTGACACTCGTCACATAATGATTTATGATCAGGAAACCTCATCATCATTTGAATCCATTGGCTACCTTTCTAGAGTTTTTTTGGTTAGGTATAAGAAACAAGTTTACTTTAAGGATTTGGAAAACATCATGGCTTAGACTGAAAAACAGCTTAACATCAACACTTTTCCCAATGTAACAAGCTTCTCAACTGTTGTCCTTGTTTCTATGGTGACTCTCGGAGCACCGATGATAATTATTCTAAGAGGGCGCACATTAAGCTTAAATGTGACACCAATGGCTCCTGATCAAGTGGCAGTATCTGACCAGTTGAGAGCAAGCCGAGCTGGAAAATAATACTTTTTCAATAATTGTTTAAGAAAGAGGCACTCCACCGTGTCTGAAAATGAACAGTGACTTTTTATTAGGGAATGAAAATAAGTTGTTAGATTTATGCGTTTTACAAATACGGCCAAATCAAAAGGTTGTTTTTGAGTGGAAGACTTTTTCTTGAGAAACTGTGTTGGTTTAAGATACTTTCTCTATCTCAACATCTGCCTCTTTGCTTCTTCTTCAGCAGGCACAGCATTTGGGATTCGGTAGGGATCATTTTTAGAACTTGCTTTTATAAGATGTTTAATCCCAGTTCATTCGATTTCAAATGTAAAATGTCATTAAAAACCTAAGCATTTTTTTTTTTTGAAAAAGAAAAAAGGTACAGCTTTTTGCCTTTTAACCCCAGTGCATTTCTTGTCCATCTTTATTCCGTCCCTTCTACAACTTTTAAATGTCACTGGAAGCATTTTAAAAGCAGAGCATTTAATTTGAACAAGGTCTTTAATTTTGAAAACTGACTCACTATGTAATTCCTGTGTATGATAAGTAGGAACACTGCGTAGCTTGGAGGAGGGGTAAAAAGAGCAAAGGTGGGATAAGAGGCATGACATAACCAACCAATGGTACTGTTACAACTATTTGCATCTCAAGCCACCTTAACAGTTATTTGTTAGCTTGTTAACTGAAGTGTATCAAGCAGCCTTAAAAGTAGGGCTGTTCGATATAACGAGATATATCGGATGACGATATAAAAACGTCTATCGTTTCATTTTACGCTATCGTTTGTTTTGTGGTGTCGCAAAAAAAAAAGTTTACGGCAATATTTTTTCATCGTTTTGATGGTCACTGTAGTGGCTATATTAATTTCTTAAAGTTCTCTCTTTCTCTTATATTTAATATAACCACACTACAGACGGACAAGCGCCTGTTTTTATGCATTGTGGTTAGCAACAACGACGGTAAGAGCATCACGTGTCCGCTTGTTTATGTTCCATATAAACCTTTCACAATAAAGCTCAAGATCCTGTTGAGACTTTTCAAAATAAACTGAATCACGTGAAAGAGCAGATTATTTATGGATGAGAAGTAAAAAAGAGCCGCCAGGTGCTAAAAAATAAACCTTTTTTTTCGGGGGGGTTTTCGTTACATTTTTGTGATTTATATCGTTATCGGACGATAGAATTCTTATATCGGGATATGAGATTTTGGTCATATCGCACAGCCCTACTTAAGAGCATCTAGGCACACACTACCTGTTTAACAGAATGATGCCCTGCAGCTAGTCCCCAATTTATAAATTCCAAAACATGCATTCAATTTAGCAGGTTTCACTTGCTGTCTGTAAATGTATGCATTTCAATGCCATGGTTACATGGCATGTTGGGTGTACACAGTAACCTTTTTAAAAAAAAAAAAAAAAAGTCAAACTATAAATAAAATATGAAGTATTTACCAAAACACAGACAGCATTTAGAGGCCAAGTAGAGACATAATATATTAGGAGGGCATGCAGACAGAAAGAATCCTGAAATATGTCAGGGAAATGAAGATGATTGTTGTACTACCACTGCCCTCAAATACCTAATCAACCGTTAAAATTGAAAATCTGATGTGGCGGTTACTACATCAGACGGTAGTCAATTTAGTCTCACAGGTTTTAAAAGCTGTGTTGAAAAGTTTTAAACCTCAACCTTACTAGATTTTAATGGCAATTCTGTATATGTTGTTTTTAAGTCCCAGTGACCACTAAGTTATAGCTTTTTGTTTCCCATTCATTTATATACAGGCATCAAATAACCACCTGGATTCGATCCAAACTGGCTGCCGAGCTCCAGGAGAAACTTCTGGAAGGGCTTCTGGCCAAGCAATACCACCAACATATAAAGGCCTTGAACATGGCATATTTTATTTACTAGCTTTTAATCATATTCTCCATCTTGGGGCAAAACTGGTTCATATTTAATAATCCGCAACAATATTGTAGCCTTCAGGTGCAAATTTGCCTCTAAAACATAAGTAGTCATCGGAAAAGACAGGTCATTATAGGAATCAGATATTTATTTATTCTAAATTAATGCATCCAGTAAATTAAATATAAGAATTCCATGAGTGATAAAAGAAAAATAAGGCCGACCAAATGTAAGAATGCCAGTTAAAGATATGAGGTTGCAAGAGCTAACAGAGAAAATGCCTTAAAGGCAATGTCAAATGATAACAAATATGCATAAGTCTGTAGTCAATCAATGTTTTCCATGCTAAATGTGACAGGAAGTGGTGCTTAGGCAGCCAAGCTCTCATGCCAGGAATGCAAATGTATGCATTGGGACATGTAAGATTGACATTAGTGTACACAGAGCTTCTATGTTTAGAATTCTAATTAATATACAGTGGGGCAAAAAAGTATTTAGTCAGCCACCGATTGTGCAAGTTCCCCCACCTAAAATGATGACAGAGGTCAGTAATTTGCACCAGAGGTACACTTCAACTGTGAGAGACAGAATGTGAAAAAAAAATCCATGAATCCACATGGTAGGATTTGTAAAGAATTTATTCGTAAATCAGGGTGGAAAATAAGTATTTGGTCAATAACAAAAATACAACTCAATACTTTGTAACATAACCTTTGTTGGCAATAACAGAGGTCAAACGTTTACTATAGGTCTTTACCAGGTTTGCACACACAGTAGCTGGTATTTTGGCCCATTCCTCCATGCAGATCTTCTCGAGAGCAGTGATGTTTTGGGGCTGTCGCCGAGCAACACAGACTTTCAACTCCCGCCACAGATTTTCTATGGGGTTGAGGTCTGGAGACTGGCTAGGCCACTCCAGGACTTTCAAATGCTTCTTACGGAGCCACTCCTTTGTTGCCCGGGCGGTGTGTTTTGGATCATTGTCATGTTGGAAGACCCAGCCTCGTTTCATCTTCAAAGTTCTCACTGATGGAAGGAGGTTTTGGCTCAAAATCTCACGATACATGGCCCCATTCATTCTGTCCTTAACACGGATCAGTCGTCCTGTCCCCTTGGCAGAAAAACAGCCCCATAGCATGATGTTTCCACCCCCATGCTTCACAGTAGGTATGGTGTTCTTGGGATGCAACTCAGTATTCTTCTTCCTCCAAACACGACGAGTTGAGTTTATACCAAAAAGTTCTACTTTGGTTTCATCTGACCACATGACATTCTCCCAATCCTCTGCTGTATCATCCATGTGCTCTCTGGCAAACTTCAGACGGGCCTGGACATGCACTGGCTTCAGCAGCGGAACACGTCTGGCACTGCGGGATTTGATTCCCTGCCGTTGTAGTGTGTTACTGATGGTGACCTTTGTTACTTTGGTCCCAGCTCTCTGCAGGTCATTCACCAGGTCCTGGTGGTTCTGGGATCTTTGCTCACCATTCTCATGATCATTTTGACCCCACGGGATGAGATCTTGCGTGGAGCCCCAGATCGAGGGAGATTATCAGTGGTCTTGTATGTCTTCCATTTTCTGATGATTGCTCCCACAGTTGATTTTTTCACACCAAGCTGCTTGCCTATTGTAGATTCACTCTTCCCAGTCTGGTGCAGGTCTACAATACTTTTCCTGGTGTCCTTCGAAAGCTCTTTGGTCTTGGCCATGGCGGAGTTTGGAGTCTGACTGTTTGAGGCTGTGGACAGGTGTCTTTTATACAGATGATGAGTTCAAACAGGTGCCATTCATACAGGTAACGAGTGGGGGACAGAAAAGCTTCTTACAGAAGACGTTACAGGTCTGTGAGAGCCAGAGATTTTCCTTGTTTGAGGTGACCAAATACTTATTTTCCACCCTGATTTACGAATAAATTCTTTACAAATCCTACCATGTGAATTCATGGATTTTTTTTTCACATTCTGTCTCTCACAGTTGAAGTGTACCTCTGGTGCAAATTACTGACCTCTGTCATCATTTTAAGTGGGGGAACTTGCACAATCGGTGGCTGACTAAATACTTTTTTGCCCCACTGTACATGCCTGCTGTTATACCTGATTTTGGGCCTCAGGAATTCAAAAAGATGCTTAATGTGCAAGAGACAAACACACACACACACACACAAATTCTGTCACAGGCAAGGCAAGGGCAGCTATATAAAAAAAATCTATAGGTTGGTACTTTTGTGAAAATGCTGTCAGGTCATTTCATGTGCTACTTCTGGAGTAGCCCAACGCCTTTTACAGCTCAGAGTTGTTGAGGAAAATGAAAGCTGTGTTATCCAACTAAATATGCTCATGTTGTTTAATGACTTACATTTAAGGGGAAACACACTAATGCTGTTATTGCACTTACCGGCCACATCATTAGATACACCTTACTAGTACTGCATTCAGAACTGCCTGAATTCGTCTGCCATAGATTCAACAACGTCCTGAAAACATTTCTCTGAGATTTTGGTCCATGTTGATACAACAGCATCACACATTTGCTACAGACTTGTTAGCTACACATCCATATATGAATCTCCCATTAAGCCACTTCCTATAGGAGCTCCATTAGATTGAGATCTGGTAACTGTGGAGGCTATTTGATTAAGCTGAGCTCACTGTCATGTTAAAAAAAATGTTTGGGATGATTGGAGCAATCTAACTGGTGCACTATGGTCATGAAGGGATGGACATGATCAGCAACAACACAATTTGTGGCATTTAAATGGTCATTTTGTACTAACGGGTCCAAAGTGTGGTGAGAAAATATCCCCCACACCGCCAGCAGCACCCTGAACTGTTGATACAAGGCAAGATGGATCCATGCTTTCATGTTGTTCATACCAAATTCTGACCCTATCATCCGAATGTTGCAGTAGCAATCAAGGTTCATCAGACCAGGCAATGTTTTTCCAGACTTCAATTGTTCAATTTTGGTGAGCCTGTGCAAACTATAGCCTCAGTTTCCTGTTCTTAGCTGACAAGAGAGGCACCTGGTGTAGTCCTCCACTGCTGTACCCAAGGTTTTGTGCATTCAGAGATGCTCATCTGCACATCTCGGTCGTAACAAGCAGTCATATGAAATTTAGTAAACATAATAGTAAACATTGAGTTTACACCAAGCATATTTTTGTTAGTGAATAAATAGACCTTTGATTTTATATTTCAGTTGTTCAAAATTCTTGAGTCATTGTTTAAGTATGAAAACAAACACAAATGCAGAACCAGTAGATTTATGTAGGAAAGGCATAGCTAGAAAAGAATATAAAAAATCTTTTTGCACCTCATTTTCAATATTCTCCTCTGATCAGCGATCTGCTGGTGTGTAGGTTGCCACTGCCCAGGGCTGCAATATAGGTCAGTGATGCTGCGATCTTCTGGCATTGGCCAACAGCACATTGACTCACCAGCATCACAAAGGTCATGGGGTCAGTCCATGACTCCACTCTCTCTCCAAAAAAGCCCCCACTGTTTAATTTTTCAAAATTGGGCCATGGTAAATCTACTGAGAATGGCAGCTTCTAATCTCAATTCAAGCTTCACGTGATAAATGCCATATAATTTGAAATGCTTGTTTGAAATATTTTTTTATCTTCTTAAGAAATAATTAGGGGGTACCTAAAGTGCTCCAGTAGGGAGTACTTTACACTTGTTAGTCAGCACAAGGAAGGATGAAAAAGATTAAAACCTTCTCTGTGTGAGATCCAATTAACATTTTTTTTCAGAAAGATTATCTTCCCGTGATTGTTCACATTTAAATTATGACTTTTACGTTGATAGGCAATTCAGTGGAACAATTGAAATTGTATGTTTGTTTATCCATGTGAATGTGAACTAGAATGTGAATTCGTTATTTATGGCAGGAAAACTGAAGGTTCTTTGGGTGACTTTAGCCTTTTGTGATCATTTTTCATGGGCGAAAATACAAGTGGTCAGGCAAGCGGCTGTGACACACTTCAAAATGACTAAGAATCTTTTTGTAAATTTATGGTCAATCAAATCTGACCTGCTCAGTCCTTTAAAAGTTAGTAGTGACAGTTACAAATGAGTCACACAAAGGTCACACTGATTGCTTTTTCAACATGGGTTCAATTTTCTCAAGATGTTGAAATCTGCATTATAAGCTTTCCCAGAATCAATTGTGAAAGACAAAATCACAGTACATTTGATTTGTAGTTAAAATATCAGCATTGTTTTGCTGAAGGTGTGACACACAAGTTATATCTGCATGCATACAATGACTCACATCATCCAAACAAGTAATGTGGATACCTGATGGAACATCCAAGTATAATTTATATTTAATAGTTTAAGTAGTTGCTTCTGTTCCCTTCCCATGGTATAAAGAGACTCCCATCTTTTAGGCATTAATTTGTTTTGTATTCCCAATATGTGAAAATTTGGTTTTAACCCAGGTAGTGACAAGCTATCAGGGGGATATCACCAAAACCTATACTTCAGGTACCTTTCAATGCAAGTATTTAAGTGCTTTTTTTTAATCAAAAAGTAGGCTGCTTAATAGGAAAAATGTTTATTAAGCTGCAAGCTATTAAAGCAAAACAGTGAACCATATTAAGCTGAGGAGAAACGAGATGGACAGTAATTCTCTATGCCTAATGGTTTTGTGTTATAAAGTACAGATAACTCAATCCATTCTTGATATTAAAAGTATTTATTAATGCAGCTTTATTTAGTTATCAGATGTGGCTAGTATACACCTTAGAGCTGAAAAAACAATAATTTTTGTAGGTAAGCACGTACGTAAACACATATGACACGTCAACATACTGATAGAGAACATATGCCACACCAAACTCAATTATGGAACACACTTAACAGCAAAAGGCTGCACAGTTATGTTGCTGCCCACAAATTTACCAAGGATTTGCAAGTGAGGAGGAAAATCTCAGCAACAAAACAAAACTGCCAATTACTGGCCAGAGCTGCACATTATTGCTATACAAACCAGACCCAGAAGCTATACTGGGAGGTTTGCATTTTGCAAAATACCTCAGACACATCTTCTAGACAAGAGCAGATCAAATTATATAGCAGCGGTAACATGGGAGGCTGGAGTGAAGCAAATTAAGTTAAAGGCTCTATGTATAATCGTCGACCAGTGCAGACCTCTGCAAATCAAAACATCTTTCTCCTTCTCCACAAAAAAATCAAGTAGATGTACAACACTGCTGTCACCAAGCCAGCAAAGACCAAGGCAATGTCAGGCAAAATAAATTACTGTAGTTATTACTGTGTTGTCCGAGTTATCATATTTTAGGGAGTAATAACTAAGCTTCCTGGCAGTGTTTAATGACACATGGGTCAGGGTTGCGGAGGCTCAATTTAGCATCACTTTTCTATCTAGTGTCTCCTACTTGGCAAACACCAAGTGCTAGGTCAAGATGCATGGTGTGCAGAGGAGTGAGAGTGTTTTAACCCAATATGAAAAGGCCACTTTTGCACTTTTGAAGGCAAAAGCACTGGGAGCAAGTATATGAGAAAAACTGTTATAGGGATTTTTATGCCATCCATGCTAGCATTCCACAGGTGATCTGCAGAGAGTGAGACATCTTTTTTGTGAAAGCAGCTTGTGCAAATAGAATTGATCTGTAATGATTGTTAGAGCTGCTCAGCTGGTCGATTGGCTATATCTACTAAATTATAAGTGGCTGGGAAACAAATGCTTCATTAGCAGCCTTTAGAGTGGATCCTTTATTCTGCAACTTTACCCAATGAAATATAGCCAGATAACCCCAACTTCTTTAGTGTTTATGTTTCCTAAATGTTTATTCAGTCTTGGCTCTAAACTAAATGACACCAGTGTTAAAAGAAGACGCTTCAACCATCCACATGCAATATCATCTAAAAATGGTAGGCTCACTTGTTTACATTAGGATAATGACAAGTTTAGTTTTTGGTACTTGGGGCTTTGAGTGTGAATGTCTCAGAATTAGCATATGTCAATATAGTTGGTCTAATAAATGTTTTATAAGGCAGCTTCACCCGCTACAGCAACAACCAGAAGCAGCAGCTACACCCAGACCAAAGTCGATGTGGAGCCTCCTCTTCCCTCAGTGCATAAAAATTGTATCACATTGGATTTGTCAAATTCCTTGCTTGGTGGATGAAGTTAATTAGCATTAATATTCAATGGTGCTTGTGCACAGCGGCTGATTTAGGTATCTTTTCAGAATTTATATGACTGAAAGCAGGTAATTTGCTTCAGGTCTGTTGTTCATTTTAGTATAAAAAAATAGGTTAAAATGATTTTATATGCTGCCAACACTAATTTCTAAAAGTTTTAAAAGAGCACAATCAGTACACATTAACTAGTGAATTAAATCAAAGGATGATGCCCTGATCTTTTTTTGCTCATCACCCAATTTCTTTCTTTCAAAATTTTATGCAATCAAGATACTCTTTGGTATATCTATCTGCCTATCTATCTATCTATCTATCTATCTATCTATCTATCTATCTATCTATCTATCTATCTATCTATATCTATATCTATATATATATAGATATATATATATATATATATATACACACACACATATATATATATATGTATGTGTGTATATATATATGTGTGTATGTGTGTATATATATATATATATATATATATATATATACATATATATATATATATATATATATATATATATATATATATATATATATACACACATACATATATATATATATATATATACACACACACACACACACATATTATATATATATATATATATATATATATATATATATATATATATATATATATATATATCTATATATATATATATATATAAAACACCCAGCACGCCCCTGCGGGCGGTTTATCCTTCAAGCTCGGGTCCTCTACCAGAGGCCTGGGAGCTTGAGGGTCCTGCGCAGTATCTTAGCTGTTCCCAGGACTGCGCTCTTCTGGACAGAGATCTCCGATGTTATTCCCGGGATCTGCTGGAGCCACTCGCCTAGCTTGGGAGTCACCGCACCTAGTGCTCCGATTACCACGGGGACCACCGTTACCTTCACCCTCCACATCCTCTCCAGCTCTTCTCTGAGCCCTTGGTATTTCTCCAGCTTCTCGTGTTCCTTCTTCCTGATATTGCTGTCATTCGGAACCGCTACATCGATCACTACGGCCATCTTCTTCTGTTTGTCTACCACCACTATGTCCGGTTGGTTAGCCACCACCATTTTGTCCGTCTGTATCTGGAAGTCCCACAGGATCTTAGCTCGGTCATTCTCCACCACCCTTGGGGGCATCTCCCATTTTGACCTCGGGACTTCCAGGTTATACTCGGCACAGATGTTCCTGTACACTATGCCGGCCACTTGGTTATGGCGTTCCATGTATGCCTTGCCTGCTAGCATCTTGCACCCTGCTGTTATGTGCTGGATTGTCTCTGGGGCATCTTTACACAGCCTGCACCTGGGGTTTTGCCTGGTGTGATAGACCCCAGCCTCTATGGATCTTGTGCTCAGAGCTTGTTCTTGTGCTGCCATGATTAGTGCCTCTGTGCTGTCTTTCAGTCCAGCTTTGTCCAGCCACTGGTAGGATTTCTGGATATCAGCCACCTCCTCTATCTGCCGGTGGTACATACCGTGCAGGGGCTTGTCCTTCCATGATGGTTCCTCGTCTCCCTCCTCTTTCTTGGGTTTCTGCTGCCTGAGGTATTCACTGAGCACTCGGTCAGTTGGGGTCATCTTCCTAATGTATTTTTGGATGTTCGTTGTCTCATCCTGGACTGTGGTGCTGACACTCACCAGTCCCCGGCCCCCTTCCTTCCGCTTAGCGTACAGCCTCAGGGTGCTGGATTTGGGGTGAAACCCTCCATGCATGGTAAGGAGCTTTCTTGTCTTTATGTCAGTGGCTTCTATCTCCTCCTTTGGCCAGCCTATTACCCCAGCAGGGTACCTGATCACGGGCAGGGCGTACGTGTTGATGGCCCGGATCTTGTTCTTACCATTCAGCTGACTCCTCAGGACTTGCCTGACCCTCTGCAGGTACTTGGTGGTTGCAGCTTTTCTAGCGGCCTCTTCATGGTTCCCATTCGCCTGTGGGATCCCCAAGTACTTGTAACTGTCCTCTATGTCTGCAATGTTGCCTTCTGGTAGTTCAATCCCCTCAGTTCTGACTACCTTCCCTCTCTTTGTTACCATCCGACTACACTTCTCCAGTCCGAACGACATTCCAATGTCATTGCTGTATAGCCTGGTAGTGTGGATCAGTGAATCGATGTCTCGTTCACTCTTGGCATACAGCTTGATGTCATCCATGTACAGGAGGTGGCTGACAACTGCTCCGTTCTGTAGTCGGTATCCGTAGCCAGTCTTGTTAATGATCTCACTGAGGGGGTTCAGGCCTATGCAGAACAGCAGTGGGGACAGAGCATCTCCTTGGTAGATCCCGCACTTGATGGTGACTTGTGCTATGGGCTTGGAGTTGGCCTCTAGTGTTGTACGCCACATCCCCATTGAGTTCCTGATGAAGGCTCTTAGGGTCCCATTGATCTTGTACAATTCTAGGCATTCCAGTATCCAGCTGTGGGGCATTGAGTCATAGGCCTTCTTGTAATCAATCCAGGCAGTGCACAGGTTGGTCAGTCTGGTCTTGCAGTCTCGGCTGATTGTTCTGTCTACCAGTAGCTGGTGTTTTGCGCCTCTGGTATTCTTGCCAATTCCTTTCTGTGTCCCGCTCATGTATTGACCCATGTGCCTGTTCATCTTAGCCGATATGATGCCTGACAGGAGCTTCCATGTAGTACTGAGGCAGGTTATTGGTCGGTAGTTGGAGGGGACCGGTCCCTTCTTGGGGTCCTTGGGGATCAGGACCGTCCGGCCTTCAGTTAGCCATTCCGGGTGTCTCTCGTTAACTAGCAGCTGGTTCATTTGTGCTGCCAGACGCTCGTGGAGTGCAGTCAGCTTCTTCAGCCAGTAGGCGTGAACCATGTCGGGCCCTGGTGCTGTCCAACTCTTCATACTGAAGACCCTTTCTTGGATATCTGCCACTGTGATGGTTACTGGACCCTGTTCAGGGAGGTCGCTGTGGTCAGCCCTCAGATCCTCTAGCCACTGAGCATTGCCGTTATGGGTTGCATCCTTCTCCCATATGCTCTTCCAGTATTGCTCCGTCTCCAGCCTTGGTGGTGCTGTTCTCTTATTGTTCCCTTGCCACTGAGAGTACACCTTTGCTGGTTCTGTGGAGAACAGCTGGTTTATTCTCCTGCCTTCTATCTCTCTGGTGTACCTCCTCAAGCGGCTGGCCAAGGCTGTGAGTCTTTGCTTGGCAGTTTCCAAGGCCTCAGGTATGGACAGCTTGCTGTATTTCTTAGGCACCTTATTTGTCGCACCTTTCTGCAACTCCGTTAGTTGGCTAACCTCCCTCCGTGCTACTTTGATCTTGCCCTCTAGCCTCCTTCTCCATGGAGGGTACTGCCCCTTGTCGCTGTTCAACTTGTAGCCAAGCATCTCACTGATCACTGTTGCCGTATTGTAGATCAGCTTGTTAGTGTCGGTAATCGTGGTTGTAGGTATTGCCTGTAGTGCTGCATTAACATCATCTAGCAGACCTTCTGAGGGAACTTCACGTAATCTTGGTAACCGGCTACGCGGGATCCAGGTTTCAAGCTTGGCCATGATCCTATTTTTCAGGTCAGTTCCTCTCGCACTCAACGATCCTTCTCCTATCGCACTTGGGGCTATGTACCCAATCTCGGGTGGGGGTGATGATATCTCCCCCCTGACCTGGCGTCCTGACTCCTCCTTGCCGTAGCATTTGTGTTGTACCTCGTCAATCTCTAGCTGTGAGAGCAGTCCCTTCTTTCGAATGTTGGAACACTGAGCTACTAGTTGTTTCGCCGTCATTGTGGATGTTGGGTATCGAAGAATCCATAGGTCCCTCATCCTATTCATGTAGCCCCTTCCGCCGGGGTTACTTGCATAGTAGCATTCCAACAACGCCCTGTTTTCGTCTCTTGCCCACCGATGCCTTCTTGTTCCAGTAGCCCACTTTTCGTCAGGGTGCCCTGGTTCCTCAACACC
>NC_137930.1:21528006-21610902 GCF_963969265.1 Rhamphochromis sp. 'chilingali' | reverse complement strand
GCAGGAGAGAGCTGGTGCCAGTACAAGACTGGTACTGTTCTCTATCCAGCACACAGACTGTTGGAAAAGTAATATCCTTATCTTTACACAGAGTGATAAAGAAATGCTGTGCACATATGGTCAATGCATTAAGTCTGTAATCATTTCCTCCTAATTATGTTCATGGGTGTTTATTTCCTTGTCTTTTAGAATCACAGTCACATGATTTGCAGACAATTTATCAGTAAGTTGCACTGCCAAGCTCTGTAAAAGGACCTCTGCTGCTGAATGTTCTCTTTTCAGTCCTTGAAAGCATTATCAACATTTGGTCATCTAAAGCCACGACACAAATATAGCTTTAAGCCACTGCAGGCATTTTCATTTTGGCAGCGTGATTTAGAATGCTTTCCCTCTGAATATGATTACATGTTGCCAGCATTTTGCCATTGAAAAGGCCACCAGATTGAATGAAGCATTCGGAATGAGGGAGCTTTTCTTCTGCAATTTCCGCTGCCAGTGCAATTTTCTATACTGTACATGCAGAGAAGGCAGAACAATATCACAGAGTTAAAGCACTTGCTTTTAGTGTAATGCTCATTTGAGAAAAAAAATAATAAATAAAGCTCAACTTACATTTCAAATTCAGTATGCAGGGTTAGTTACAGTGGGGTGCCACACAGACCCTTTTCTAGCATGCTCATCAAAGGCTTGATTGTGCAGTATAGACTGAGATCCTGCATTGTTCATTAGGGGTGGGTTCTTATAATCGATTCATCGATTAAAATCGATTCTGGCTTGGATAACGTAAAATCGATTCATTAAAATCCTGAATCGATTTTTTAATATAAATTTATTTTGCCCAAAATGCCAGAATCTCAGGTGAAATCTCACAAAATTTCAAGAACCACCAAACAGTTAAGACAGTAAATGAGAGCAGGAACACGGATTCTGCACAAAGACTTAAACACACAGCAGGACCCGCGGATCAGAATCAGTTAGATGTTGCTTTTCTCACAGTCGGGGCTGAAAGCCGACAGCTCGCTGACTCTGATCTGTCGGCGGGTCCGCGCTTTGTGTGCACGCCCTTTATGCGCCGATTCTAAAGCTGTTAGTTTGATCTCTCTCCAAACAATATTGACCGAACCAGCAGCAAAAGAAGATCCAAACGCTTCACATAAACATCGTCATGAATTCACTCAGACTTTTACTGTTTTGCTTCCACTGCGATGCACAGCTCTCTCTCTGTACTTCAAGAACAGTTTCCCTTTCTTCATTATTCGCTTGCTTGTTACGCACAAGTCTACTGTTGTTTACAGGCTGTCGGCCGCTGTTTTTTCCCTTTTACATTCTTCCGAAAAGAAAACCTCATTTCTGCTGTTCAATACTGAACAAATTTAAACTTTTTAAAATTATTCAAAATGCAAAACGCTGTGTCTCTAATAAAACCGCTGTAACTTCAGAGGTGATGTTCATATGTTGATTAATGGTTTTCTTTCGTTTTTGATGTACTGCAGAATATTTTTATAAAATCCCAGGCCAGGAAAATCACCTTCATGTTTTTCTGTGTTTTATCCTCAGCTACTTTGACACAAAGGCCTCTGCTGTGATGCTCACACCTGTGATAAAGTCTTGCGTGTGTCAGCTTCCTTTTTATTGATACAAAAATATGTAAATGTACTGATCTGAATTATAATATTTCTGACTGTCAAAATTTCCCAGATTTAAATCGAATCGAATTAAATCGAATCGTGGATCGAATCGATTCGGGGCCTTGTGAATCGGAATTGAATCGATTCTAGAAATCAGTGACGATACCCAGCCCTATTGTTCATTACTCATATGTGTGACTTCAGCATTATGAAACTAATGCTTTGCACTCTCGGCCTGGTAATTATAACTGCAACTGCGTTTTTTTTCTGTTTTCTTTTTTTTTTTCTACGTACATTTGATCAAGTTCCTTAAAGCTACTTTGGCTAGCATTTCAAAAAGAAACATTGACAAACAAAGCAAAATTTGCAGTGGCAGCCGTGGAATTGCAGATAAATGTTTCCGGACTAATTTCAAACAGAAGCTGCTCCTCTAATTTCATAGACTTGGTATCAGTATCACACACAGTAATCTTGCCTTTAGCCACACAATGACACCTATAGTGTAAAAGAGCATGAGCTCCCCTCGCAGTTAGCCGGTGGAACAGCAATCAAAGCAACTTGAGGGAACACGGAACGGCAACTTTGCCTCACTGGTGACACGCGCGCGCGCACACTTACAACAAAACAAACACGTACGTGCTGGCTCTCATGTACGCGCACCCTCATGCGTCCAAAGCTACGTACAGGACGGGCCATAGGCGCGCACAAACACTGATCCATATCAAGCAGTGAGACGAAACAATGGAGAAATATTCATAATAATTATTAATAACATGCAAATAAAAACACTAGTAATAACAGAAAGAATGGACGCGATTTATTTACTCTTTATTATTATCATTATTATTATTTTTAATCCGGGGTGACTCTCATTTAAAGTTAAGAGCAAATGCAGCTTTCAGAGTGAACTAATCATCGCTAGATCTGGACTCCAAAGAGAGAGAAAAAGAAGCTTGAGTACAAATGTTGATGCTGACTACTGCAGGCCTGATTTACACCCCTACTCTGAATGTTGCCCCCCGGACTGCCACTCACTGAAACAGGTCTGCGTAATGTGCCAACCCCGAATACTGAGATCATTGATTCCCTCAGTGTTTCGTGCTCCTTTTACATCCGCACTTCTGCAGCATCACCTGGGGAAGATGCTGCCTCACAACGTGCAGCGAGAGCGCAGGCGAACGCATGCAATTTGTGAGAATAAGTCATTTTCCTGGTGGTCTAAAATGAAGGCTTTATACGGCAAATTGTATCAAATTTAATACCCTCCGAAGGGCTACGTCGACATATAGTCCGGGCGGAGCTTGATAGGTAGCTTCGCCGTGAGAAAGAAAAGGGGGAAAATTACCTCCATCCTGAAAAGGACACCACCGGCCACCCTAGTTACATGCTGACCACGCAACATCGCCATAATTGTGCCACAATATAGCCCTGCCTACCAGACCACTTCCTCGTGGTTAGTGATAAACAGGAAAAAATATACATAAGATACCTTCACATTCTGTTAGAGGTCTAAGCCAGCATATACCGTACTTACCTAAAACTGACTCTCCCCTCTTAGCTGTATTTGTGGTCCAAGATTTCTTAGTTCTCTCGCCAACAACTTCTGCTGGAGCATATGTATCCAGTGCTCATGCTGGTGGCTCAGTCGGTGATGTTGGATTGCGGATGATTTGGCAATCCTTTTCATGCTCAAGGGAAAAAAATCATCCGTTTCTGCGTGGTCTCGTGCATTGGCGCGCAGATGAATAAAGTAATGAAGTCCGTCAGGAGGGAATGGAGAAAAGGGAGCTGTAGAAGTGGGATTTATGTCGACGTGTTTGAAACAGTTCTGCTCTCTTTTTTTGTCACACTAGGAGCCGTTTGCGGGTAGAGAGGTGTGGATGGATATCTAGGAAGGGAGGCTGGGATCCACAGACGGAGGGCGAGAAAGGGGAGGTACAAAGAATACAGTCTCGTATTGTAGAGGACGGTCATGGCAGGCAGTGAGGGGTGGGTCTGGACTGTATGAGGCGGAAGGCGAGGTAACTGAGGGTGGATGAGGATAAGAAGCCGCGTCGTGACTTTTTTCAGCTGATAGGTATGCTAATTCTTTACACCGAGGCTACAGGATGAGCACCATAAATAGCCTGGTCATTGCTCATTAAGGTGTCAACATTTGGGTACGGTGTGGGCTCAGAAGGACACAGGCTTATTAAGCATACAAGGATTTTTGTTGGGTTTTTTCGTTTTGTTTTTTTGAGACAACTGAAAGCGCAACAAAGTGAGAAGGCGTTGAGTTGCGCAGAAGGTGTCACACAATGCCACGTGCAGGCTGTGTTCTTTACATAAAAAAACAACGTGACTGTATGTCTGTGTTAATGTGAACTTATGATGACTTGCTGAGAAACTCATCTTCATAAAAATTCAGCATAGCTCTGTGGACCCCGTTTCACGTTGCATTGGAAGCGAAACCATGGCAATTTATGCACACATTTTTGTGGAGCATAATTTGCTCTGCTGTCCCAGGTGCTGAAACACAACTGAAGTGAAGTTCTGGTTACTGTCCATGGTTCTGAAAAGCAGCAGGGGAGATTCTGTTGTTCTGTCGATGGCTGCGAAACCTGCTCAGTAGATCTGTGGTGATGTGTGTCAGGTAATAATGTTAACTCAAAGTGGCAGGTGTCATGGCTGCTGAATTCATTAATGCAAACACTGTATTAAACGTATAAATTCACTTCATTAATGACTGATAAGGTCATGGCTGCTCAATGTTGTGGCTTTGACAGACAGTTAGGGCTTATATTCTATAATAACACTGTGGGGGCTACATCAAATTTGTATAGGCATGTTGGTGTTAAACTAGGGAACCCCTGGCATCATTCTAAAATCCTTGCTATGGTGCTGGTGAGTGGTGTATTCTGACAACATATGGTCAGCATACGCATGACATAAGATCATATTTCCTTAGACCAAAGGCTTAGCCAAAAGCGCTCTACTCTACTGCGTTAGATATTACATCAAAATTATATCAGCTTGTACCTCACTTCATGAGGATATCTCCAGCACTGCTAAATATAGTGCAGAGTAATAGGTAGAATCTGCAGTCAAATTTCAAAACAAAGACTTTTGAGAGGTTTTACAAGCCATCTACAATTCTTAACATAAAAATGCAACAAATCCTCCTCAGGTCATTATGTCTTCTTCTACATCAGCATTCATCTTAGAACAGCTTGCTCTGTCTTTCTGTCTCCTTCACATACATTTTTACTGCTGAGATTCAATAAATATAAACATGAACTGTGCATTGAAGCTGGTAACATAGCTGCTAAAATTTTTGCCTCAAACCATCTTTGGTCAGGTCAGATAAGGTTACTTAATATTTAAGGTACCTTGTGGGCAATTTTTTTCTTTTGAATGTTAAAGGTTCCATTAGTTTGGCAGTATCATCCTGATTTAGTGGAAATATGTATAGGTGTGAATAGATATAACCTGAAAAACCACAGATGGATTATGCCTGATTTATTCGGTCGAACCCACCACTGTACTTATTAGTTAAGTTTACTCTTTCTCTCCCAATGTAATAGTTTTCAGAAATGCAAAGCACAAACAAACAAACACACACACACACACACACACACACACACACACACACACACACACACACACACACACACACACACACAAAAGAAGAAATGGCATTAACAGCTTGGCATACTACAGTGTGTCATAGGAGCTAATACTCTATTTGATAATCCAAAACGGATACTTTAAAAGTATATCTGACACAGGTTATTAGATGTGGGGTTTATGTTTTTTGTTTTTGTTTTTTTTTTTTGGGGGGGGGGGGGGGTCGATTTTGGAAGCTCACAGTCTTTATTGTAGCTCAAAGCTGGAGCATGTCAAATGGATAACTTTTAAACTGATTTTGACATCACTATATCCACTGCTGTCACAGAGAGTTTTGCAACTCACTAGCTCTCCAATGGTCCACTTGCAGTGAAGTACTTGAAGCATCCACCATCGGCTAAAGAACCTGGCGGGTCCAACATTGCGTGGAACTCAATGAGGCTAAATGGATAAATGGTGCCATTACAAAGTCATTAGCCTGGAAGTGGTGGTGACACGTGACAAGTTTCTTTTGCAGTTGCAGTCATAAAATGCTCCAGGGATCATTGATGTTACATTTCACGATTCAATTGATAATAGCTTTTAATTTGAAATTTCCCCCCTTTCCTGCCAAGATTTACTGTCACCAAGGGAAATTACTGACATGTTCAAGACGGCTCTTACATTTAATTATTCTCATTTTGTTTTGAAAATCTGGATTCCTGCTGTCTGCGGTGGAGTAACACTATAATATCAAACAATAACTGAACAACTCACACCTTTTGTCAGTGGTTACGTTCCAACAAAGTAAATATCAGCCAGTCTGGGATACATAAGCCACCTGATTTTCAGTGGTACTTACTGAAAGTGTGTAGTTGCATACTGTATTGCTGTCAAAGCTTAATCAAACACAAGAAAGCAAGCAAAGTGCTTGATGTGGATTTGTCGGTATGCATTATTCCATGTGTTGCTGCAATACTGCAGACAAAAGCTGTTTTGTGAATGCTGGTCATGAATACCACACAAAAAAGTACCACTGTTGCTTTGGGATTTACCTATGATGAAATATGTACTACTCTAGAGTGTTTGTGTGACTGGGTCATGGCAAGAGTGTTGGATAGATGCATATCTTGAGTTTCCCTACGTCCATAGGGTCAATGCTAGCAGAGCTGTTGGCCTACTGTAAAGAAAGAGGCAATGAAAGAAAATCAATCTTTTATTTGAAATCTGTGGTCAGAAGAAAATTGTGTCCAGCACAGTAACACAATATCTTGGAATCAAAATGCTTCTTAACAGACTTTATGTCAAAAGTAGTTTGATTGAAGACTCAAATTAAACCGAAATCCAAACAAAATTACACTGTGCAGCATTTTTCCATCTGCTTTCTTGTTTCGTTTTATTTGTTGACTTCAGATTTTCTCAGTAAATTACATGCAATTTAAGCATATTCGATAAATCCAGGCACTTTTGGTCTCAGACTATATAAATCCCACAAGAATAAATATAATCAGACTTTGAAGACAAACACAAACACAACATACTAATATAATTATTGGGTCACAGAAAATCAAAACCGTGGATACTCAGAGAGAAAAGTCCCCTTTTCTTGGTGTATTGAGATCAGTTTTGTTTTTGGAGAAAAAGCAGTTACCCAGTTAAGCTTTTTGATAAGATTGTTGGCAGAAACTAAACTTAAGTTATTGCCAAGTGCAGATCATAAAAGGATATCACTCAACATTCAATTCCTTCAACTCAGTCTGCTTTAACAGTCTGTAATTATGAAAGTTATGGAATCACTGACACATTCTTCAATAATGAATGGTGAAAATAAAGAAAATTTACTTAAGGCTTTAAAAAATGTTGTAATTGCATCTTTGCCTTTGACTCACGTTTAAGCTTCATTATTTAGGTATGGAGATTGTGCCAATGTCTTTAAAGTTTGTTTAAGTAATCACACGTTTAGAAGAAAATCAGCAGAGGTGTGGACTCGAGTCACATGACTTGGACTCGAGTCAGACTCGAGTCATTAATTTTATGACTTTAGACTTGACTTGAAAAAATGTTCTAAGACTTGTGACTTGACTTGGACTTTTACACCAATGACTTGGGACTTGAATTGGACTTGAACCAGTTTACTTGAAAAGACTTGATATTTTACCCCAAATATAAAATTTAACATGCATATTATATAGAGATTGAAAATGTGACGTCATTCACGGGTAGAACCGCAAAGGATTCTGGGAACTCGTGGCAAGCGGTACTAGCGCACGCAGGCTTTCAATTAAAATCAGTTACACAGTGATAAAAAGAAACACAAAAATGTCAAGAAGCTGTTGTATTATTAACTGCAATAGCCGGTCGCATGACAGCCACGGGAAGCCGACGGGTAAAGAGATCGGTTGTTATCGGATTACGTCGTTGAAGAGAAATTGTTCGAGCCATGTTTCCAAAGTAACAAAGACGCGACGGATGGCCTGGATTGCAGCCATTCAAAGATCAAATATAACGTCCCAGAACACTCCAGCTCACAGGTTAGTCTGCTCCAAGCATTTACACGAAGGTCAGTGTCTTTTAGTAGTTAATACGTCATTTTCATAACATAATTGGTGATATAGGTTACAAGCAAGTCTGGCGCTGAACAGAAATTGTCGCGCTATGCTCCTTTGTTTATTGTGCATAAATAGTGAATTGTCCTGACACAATATTGCGTTTCGCTTCTGTTATTATGGTACATTGACAAAAACATATACTTTTATTCACAGGGTAAAACAGTTGTTTTGTATCACTAATTTTCCAGTACGATTACAGCATACAATATTATTGTCACTGCTACATTTCTGTGATGCTACCAGAAATTATTTCCACTACTAATTAATTACCGTTGAGCTCAAAGGTCCTATTAATAAACGGTTAAGGAATGTGTATTTATGACGACGATTTGTGAGACTGGTAAACTTATGATACGTACGATGGTCTTTACTTTCTACACGGTGCATTTCAAGGTCCTGCACCCATCCGTCGGTAAACTGTACCTGGGCTTGTTGCAGTGACCTGAAGTTACTAAACTTCACGAGTGTATGCACTCACTCCAAGAACCGTATGATTATAAATATGCATATAAATATGCTACAATGAGATAGCTGACTTCATCTAACTAGCAAATGTTGTCCAGGCTACGTTGGTGATACAGTTTTTTTTAATGTGTATGATATTTTTGTCATGCGATTTTAAAGCTGGTCCTACAACCGCATCCAAGAATAACATGCAGCTTATCTCAGAACTGTCGGTGAAAATTATTCTTGGAGCTAAGTTTAATTGAGCTGCATTTTAAAGAGGTGCAATTTCACAATTTGTGTATATTTTCTAAGTTCACTATTTTGTCATGTGTTGAGAAAAACACAGATTTTAAAATTACATGGTCTAATATTTACATTTAGCATAACTGCAACATTATTTTTTCGTTTTTTTTTTTTAAAGACTCGAAAGGACTTGAAATTCAAAGTTTCAGACTTGTGACTTGACTCGGACTTTTACACCAGTGACTTGAGACTCGACTCTGACTTGCCTGACATTACTTGAGACTTGACTTGAGACTTGAGGATAAAGACTTGAGACTTACTTGAGACTTGCAAAACAATGACTTGGTCCCACCTCTGAAAATCAGCCCCCTCTATTGTTTCTAACTATTGGCTTCATTGGTTTCATTTCTTCCTTTTTTTCTCCACAACATTAGAAAGATAGTTTTCAAAATAATGGAAAAATATATAATATGTTAATATATTTGATATATTTATCATTTATTATACAACTAAATCTCAAAAAATGTGAATATTGTGGAAAAGTACATTTATTTTCTGGATTTAATTAAAAAAGGTAAACTTTCATTTCACTTTACCTCATTAAACTAAAAAAAACTGTTTCTCTATTACAATATTTCCTAAGATCAATCAAAATCATGTATAATAGGGATATGTCCACCTTATCAGAAGGATGTTTATTTATACACTCATTACTTGGCTGGGGCTACATTACAGCAAATTACTGCCTGAGTGCAGCCTGGCATGGAAATGATCAGCTTGTGGCACTACAGAGGTGTTACTGAGACCCAGGTTGCTTCAATAATGGTCTTCAGCTCGTCTGGAATTTGGGGTCAAGTCTTTCTCACCTTTTTCCTGGCGAATACCCCACAGACTCTCTGAGGCTCACATCAGATGAGTTGGCTGGCCAGTCAAGCACAACAATATCGTGGTCAGCAAACCATTTGGTCGTACTTTTGGCACTGTGGGCAGGTGCTAAGTCCTGCTGGAAAACAAAATTGGCATCTCTATAAAGCATTACAGCAGATGGAAGCATAAACTGCTCTGAATCTTCTTGTAGACAACTGTATTGACTTTGGATTTGACAAAACACAGTGGACTGACCACCACCAACTTCAGCAGATGACCTGGCACTCCAATTCCTTGCAGACTGCAAAAGCTTCATGCTGGACTTCAAACACCTTGGATCGAGTGCCTGTACAGACTGCAGTAGCCTGATTTCCAAAGTAAATGAAAAGTTTTCTTTCATCCGAAACAGGCTTTGAACCACAGAGCAACAACTACAATTTTCTTATCCCAGGTAAGACACTTCTGATATTGTCTCAGTCCCAGGAGACAGCTGATCTTGGAAGTGCAACAATTGGGAATGCAACAGTTGTAGGCACCTTCCTGAAGATTTCTTTGAATCGTGGCTTTTCAAATGGAAAGGTCGAATCTCCAGCAACACTTGAAGTATAAATAAATCCTGATAATCTATCCAGTTATAATGGAAATAAAAGATAGTTTAATAGATGGGGCGATCGTGGCTCAAGAGTTGGGAGTTCGCCTTGTAATCGAAAGGTTGCCAGTTCGAGCCCCGGCTTGGACAGTCTCGGTTGTTGTGTTCTTGGGCAAGACACTTCACCCGTTGCCTACTGGTGGTGGTCAGAGGGCCCGGTGGCGCCAGAGTCCGGCAGCCTCGTCTCTGTCAGTGCGCCCCAGAGTGGCTGTGGCTACAATGTAGCTTGGCATCACCAGTGTGTGACTGTGTGGATGACTGAATGTGTAAAGCGCTTTGGGGTCCTTAGGGACTAGTAAAGCGCTATACAAATACAAACCATTACCATTTACATTGCAGACAGAACTGTGATGTACTGCAGATGTCATTTAAAAAAAGTCTTTCACATCTGTAGTATAACCTGCGGTGCCTTTGTGGTACTGAACATTGTACATGCAGAGTTACATAAAATGATAAAAATATTTCTGTAATGATCGTAACGTAATTATATCTCTTCCCTAAATCCTCCTAGGTTAGTCTGTCTGGATGAAACTTACTTATTTAAACTGCCTAGAATAACAGGATTATAACCATCTATATAGCTTTTGGAAATTATGTTTATGATATTCAAATCCTTTCTATTTCTGCATATCAAGTGTAGTAACTGATCTGAAAACAAACTGTGACAGCACGTGTAGGCGCTGAAATTACATGCATGTAACGTGTATGTTGTTGCTGTCTGTAAATACATTTTGCTAGACAAATTTTGATTCCAGTGGCACTTTGGGGTAACTGGAATGTGTTTTAATGCATATCTCTAAGTGTTAGTCAAACAGTGATTCTAATAGTGCCTGTCATTGATTACTTTGTCTTATGCAACCAATATTTAGCTTAAAATTAAGGAGACATATACTTAGTTATTATTCTTTTGTTTGGTGTTTGTGAACAGTCATTTTTGTCATCTGACTAAATACAGTAAGAATGAAGATAAAAAAGAATAAAATGATAAACTAACATAGATATCGGTCTTTTAATACATGAGGCAAGCCAACAAGCACAGTAGGCCTGGCAGAAAGTGCCCATAGGGCACGTTTTTACAAGTAATAATAATGTTATCAGTTATCATTAGGATTAAGCGTTATTATAATACTTAAGAAAAGGCAAGTGTGCTCAATTCAACAAAACCCGATGACCTCTCAAACATTTTGAAATTGATGAACTACATCATCAGCACTTGTACATGATACTATTGATGTGTAATGTTCACCTGTTTGACTGGACTTATTGATATTGAAACAGGTTTTAATCAGGTTGGCACAGTTGCTGTTCTTAGTGGCACTGCAGCATGTGACAATTAAAAGCTACGCTTTGGCTATTAGCAGCGGGTCATGGTCGAAGTAGCCATTCATTCTACCTGAGTCCTTGAATCTCTCCCTTCCTAATTATCTCCCTCCATCTATTTTCTTACCACGTTAATTTCACCTTCTCCACAGCTGCTGGTAGCAGCAGAAGCCTCTCGTGACTGTGAGGCCAGGTTACTAGTTGTTCCTGGTGTTACTGGTGCAGCAGCCCCAACAACTAACATGCCGGTTAATTTGACACATTCTGCTGCATCTATTTTTACTTTCTTTTCATTGTTTTCTCTCAGCTTTCCAGCTCCACATTCTCGCCACTTCTTCCATACGAAACTTTTTTACAAGGTGCGAAGCTAGGGTAGGGGCTGGTCGTGTTAAGAGATTTGATTGGGCAATCCGCTGTCAATCCATCAGCCCAAAAGTGCGTACCGGGTGTGCCAGATTACCAGTCCTGCCCTGATGTTCACTAATTGGGAAATGGTCTGGTACCTCTATAGCACCTTTCCAGTCTAAATAAACACTCTAAGTGCTTTTATCTACAAGACACATTCCCACAATGCAGTGCTTTTTGCATCTGCCACACACTAATGCTTCAGTGGATGCATCAGGAGCAATACAGGGTTACGCATTTTGCCCAAGGACACCTAGACATGTGCACCGGAGGAGCCGAACCACCAACCTTCCAATCTCTACACAACATGTCCTGCATCCTAAACTACTAATTCTACTGCAAAAAACAAATAAACAAACTACAGTCTAGAAAAAAAACAAATAGGATTTAATTTGGAATCAGTCCATTGCGAAAAACTTTCTTGGATATACACGTTTAATCTCTCTTAATAATATCCTTAAAAGCAACATGCTTCCATGCACCACTACTCAACGTTCAATTATTTGTCAGCATGAGTTCCTCATTGTCGAAGTTTACCAAAGTTTGTACAATGCAGCATTATGGGTGTGAAGGATATCACTGTCAGTTAAAAATATACTTTGCAGATTCGACTCCATTAGCCACATAACTACAGTAATTGGGTCATATTCAACAGCAACCCAGGCACAAAACCCTTACAGGTGCTAAATTTATCAGGGCTGTAATGATTTCACATCTACCTCCTTGTTGGAAGCCATGGGTTGAATCTTCCTCCTAGCTGCCCAGAAGACTATTACTGCATGCTAGATTGACAACTTACTAATGGCTGATCTCTATGGCTTAGGCCACAGAAATGTTTCTACCCTGGTGTTAGTACACGCTGTTGCGGAAGCCTGTCACACTGTACCCAGACCTCTCCCTGCCAGTGCTATGAAGGAGAAGACAGATGTCCAAATAGCCAGCAGGTCCATCAGTCATGAGTTTGTGGGGTTTTTTCTCGCAAGGCCCAGAAAAGGGGGGTCAAATTGGAGAAACACAGATGAATGAAGATGACACCATTCGAGCCTTACTGCTACTATAATGAAAAACATACTCGTTTTTTGTGAAGCTTCTAGATAATAAGACAGCCAGATGGATTCACACACAAAAGCAACAACTTTTAATAGTTTTACTTACATGAAAACTGATGTAAAAATCTGTATAAGAGTGCTTATTTGTTAATTGAACAGCACTTTAACTTCACCCAAACACAACAATTAAATCTATTTATTAACTGCAAAAGAAAGAAAATACCAAGAAACATAAGTACAGATTGGTGACTTTAGTAGGGTGTAGCCCAGCCTTGTATTGTACAAACTGGACATAAAGAATTGATTAATGGCCAATTAAAATGAAAGAAAAAAGAGGAGCTAACGTAGCACTAAAGCCTTGTGTTTAAATGTAAAGCCTGGCAAATGCCGCGCTAAATACATTCTGTTACAGAAGCAGGGACACATATGTGTTGTGTTGTACTTTATAGCTATATGCAAACATGATATGGAACTGATGGCACTTCAGCGTTAGACATCCTTCTGTGGCATGAGGCATCACCAACACAGACGCGTGGTATTTCATTTCAGTTTGTCCTTGTGATCCATACAATTAGAAAAATGTTTCACAGAGATCCAAACTAATTGACATTAAGCTTCACTCTAAATGGCAGTGTATTGCTTCAAATCAACATTGGTGACGCATCAGTTGAGCGTGTGTGGTGTAGAAGGCTGCAGAACTTTAAACAATTTGCTTCTAGACTGATTACCTTTCACAGGAAGGTAGATGTGTGAACTAAAAGCTACTGTAATAAGGTTTTTTTTTTTCCTACGCAGTGTTTAATGTTAAATTGCAAATCAAAGAAAAATATATTTTCATCCAAAGTAACATCTATTTAAAACCTGCTGTGACAATTCGAAGAAAGTTTTAACTTCGTTCCAAAGACCTTGAATGAGGCATAAAATATAGTAAGAGTGCTGTTACAGGTTAGCTCACCACATGTGGCAATGTTGCAACCCGTATGTGGGTGGCTGCTCAGCATGCACTTACCATACATCTAATTGCCCATCTGGCACAAAAGCAAAGGACTGAGCACAGTGTGGGTGCTCGCCACCTTAGGGTGTTGCAGATAATTAAATGAAAATTTTAAGGGCTTCTTTGAAGATGAAGATGTATTTTTGAATGTCTGTCAGAATTTTAACAGTTAAAATAAAGTACATGGCTGCTCAGTTTTCATGTCACCTTAAAGTTATCGCTTGGTCGTGCCATCGCTAATTCCAGTCAGTTTCCACAGTACGTGGTTTCTGTCACTAATTAGCAAAGGAAAAGGGTAAAAATGGTATTCATTTTACCAGCTCAGCAGAGTGGCTAGCACACGGAAGATTGCATTTAGATCAAAAGGGAGTGATTTTATGGGATTAGTAGGATGAGACAAGTTCACTAAATTGTTCATTTGAATTCACTGAATTTCCCCTGATGTGCAGCAACAGCAAGAATTATGTAAACAAAATGAATTTTGTATGATAGAAAATTACTGCTGTAAAAATTTTTGTTAACGTTTTAATCAAGATGAGCAGGAATAGAAGTAATAGTTGTCAGCAGACATCTAACACTGTTATAACGCCGCAATAGCACTAGATAGTCTCAAATGTAATTTAATGCATTTCAGATGTAATTTTCACGTGACCATAATCTTCAGATAATGTTTTACATGTCTGAATGTTTGATGTTTTGCATATAAAAACAGGCACTAAAAAGTTTATCACTGGGAAACTTCAGTACAAATGGAGTCCAATTTAAAAAATCCAACTCCTTCAAATTGCTGACTATAGGGAGTTCTCTGCTCTTATTGCTCTTGGCAAACCATGCAATTAAAAAAAAAGTAAAGAAAAGAAAAAAAGAAAAACTGGGCTTCGTTTGTTTCTCACGCCAGACAGAAAGGAAGAATAAACATATGCAACAGAATTCCAATTGAAAAGAAAACAAAGCTGCCTTGAGAGCAGTTGTTCACTCTAAATAATAAAACAGTGATTAGGATGTGACCAGAGGCTGTCTAAAGGGCTCAGTAGCATGCTGTGGACTGGTCTGAAGCTCTCTGTTCTCAAAATATGCGTTATTCTAGCCAGCAGTGACGGAATCTCAAGCCTCCCACTTTTCCATTTTCCACTTGACAGCAACTCTTACTGTCCTTAGCATTCTCTTCCCCCACTCTAACTCTATATCTGCAGTATGTATCTGTGTGTGTGTGTGTGTGTGTGTGTGTGTGTGTGTGTGTGTGTGTGTGTGTGTGTGTGTGTGTGTGTGTGTGTGTGTGTGGTTTTTTTGTCTCCTTTTTCAGATTGGATTTTGCTTCTCTGCCCTTTTTACCTGTTTACTCGTTCATCATTTATGTTTTCAACGTAGCACGGTGAAAACATCCTCAGATTTGAACTCTTCTTGAAGCGTATTGCTCTTTAGTCTCCTTATTCTTTAAAGTCTAGTGTTTTATTTTTCCCACAGAGTGCTCCATTGTGAAATTACCAGTGTTACTAATGAAGTGCTAATTTAAGCTGTGATGATATTTTAATCACCCAGTGCACAAGGATGCTTGTAGATGTCTGGTCCTTGTGGACTTTAACACATCACAGAAGCTTTGGCCTTAAGTTTAGAACATTTTTGATTAATGTGCAACTAAGAAAAAAACTGCATACGCAAATCCCTGTATCTATGTACTTGTGCTTAGTCCCAGATTCACAAAACACTGTGCACACCTGTTTCTCATTACAAATCACAGCATGGAAGCAATCAAGAGATCTGCGTTCGAGATGAAAATTTGAGAACAAATGTGGACAGTGAAGGAGAACTGCAGTACATTACTGAATGTGAGAGAGTAAATGAATCAGGAGGGGGGGAAAACATATATTGTGGAAGATTGAATTTGTGGATCTCGGATAAAAGAGTTATAGAAGGTCAGCGAGACTGCTTGCTCAAAGTTGTGTGCTGTTAAAAAGAAAGAAAAACAGTGGCTGAAGCATGCACAGAGCCAGGCCTAAAGGGATTGGGGAAGGTGTCAGAACTCCTTCCATTTGACTGAAGCATTGCCTTCATTCTGGGTCAAATGGCTGTCAGTTCCATTATGCCTGAAAGAAGAGCGACAAAAAAAATGCCCACATGCAGGTGTAGTTGGTTCAGTGCCAGATTGATTAGATTTTCCAATTTAATAAATAGACAAATTCGCATGGCGTTCCCATGAAAGACAAATGAAACGTTTTGGCACTTTCTTTTGTTTTGTTCTCGTTTCTGCATTTATAAGTCATCATGTAGACCTTTATGGTTTTACCTCATACTTCCACCAAGAGGGGATTGCAACGATAAGGTTGCCAGTCTGATTCACAGACAAGTCACAAAAATATATTTGGGCAGAAAAGAAAAACAATCAGTGCTTTTTTTCTGCCTTATTCTCCTTGCTCCAGTGGCAAACAGACTTGGGTGTTCTACTAGGCAGCTTAGCGCTCCCATCTCTGTGATGTGCAGCGTGGCTATGTGTGAAAAGGGCCCTCCTGAAAAATGAAGCATTGCTCTGCATTTAATTTAATTGTCCTGGCTTTGTGGTTTATATTCACGATGCTTAATAATGCTGTGCGAATGTGCAAATAGTGTGTCTGAAGCAGACGTCTGAAGGAGAAAAAGTTCACACCAGATAGCAAACAACATGTCATAAATATTGACATCTCACTGTGACAGCTGCAAACTACTAAGTTCCTGTCTGTATCCCCTCAGTAAACACTGACGAACACATAGACGCAGACAAAAATACACACTCACAGACACACAAACACCCTTTTGTGTCAACAGAAGATTCAGAGTTGTGTTGAAAAGCTTGTACAGTAGTAAGAGCGACACTGTCTTCTAGGGAAAATACTGCCACAAAGCGATGCTGGATTTGCTCTCCGGGACCTGTTTGAGCAGCCTGGTATTCCTGGAGCTCACTGTGCCAAGCATCTGGAGAAAAAATAGTGCAGAATACAAACAGAATGGGTTTTGCATCATGATGAGAGTCTTGTGACAATATTAAAATAGCATGGGAGAAAAGTCAACTCCAAAGTCTGTAGTGACAAAAAAAAAAAAAAAGACTTTTCTACGATGTGTGTTTGCTGTGGGAAAATTCCTAAATACAGTACATTTGGATTCTGTTCACAGACACGTTAATGCTCTTGTTACTTGACAATTTTTCACCCAGTCCTCGTCTGATATGATTTACTTACTCAATAACATCTGCTGCTTCATGATTTCACTATTCGTGTTAGTAAGGGTCTGTAGCATAAAGACTAAGGCAACATCTTAAATGTGACTGATGTCTGGATGAAAGCGCAATCTCATAAACAGCTGGGATGGGCTTGAAGTTATTGAGCACTGTCAGTAAGGCTGAGAGTTGCCAAATCACTTCATCCCATGTGCCAGTCTTCCTCCAGCTCTAATGTAATTAGTGTGCATCTCCTCTGCCTTCTCTGGCCTTTGTTGTTTGATAAATGTAATTAGATAAAATGAGCACGAGTAAGCTAAGACCCCAATAGTCTGAAAAATGTGGCATGAAAGTCATTGTCATTAACAAAGTGGTTCAAAACATTTCTCTTTGAAGTAAGGTTAGAGCTGCATGTGCATGCAAATTTTCCAAAGTTGTTCCAAAAATTTTCCAAAAGATGTAATTCCACATTCCTTTTTATGTACAATACAGTTAAAGTACTTTGTTTACTTTGATTTTTCTTAAAAATGTATTATCATCATCAGAGTCACAATAATTAGGGCTGTACAAAAATCTTGAACCACCTTTAATTTCCCCATATTTTGCTTCCAAGAAGATGCTGTTCTTCAAGTGATGAGCAATAATTCTCCAGGCTCTCTGAAGGTTTTTCAATAATTTTCTTTTGTATCTTTAGGCACTTTCTTACTCGCAGCATGTTTCAAAAACACATCATTTGTTCAGATTTCTTTTCTTGAGTCTATGAAAAAAGCCAAAGTTAACATAGATAAAGTCTGACGGGCATTAAATAGTATTTTGCACCAACAAGATGATTCCTAAAAACCTGGGACAGCTTAGCATGTTGTGCAGAGTATCTTTAAAAAAAGGTGGAGGACAAAAAAAGTCATGTCCTCATGTGTCAGGTGTTCCACAGGACCTGAGAGAAGCATCTGGCGTGTAGTTGATCCATCTACTGTTTGCCAAAGCCTCATCAAAATGGCCTCAGTGGAAGTGTGGCTGTCAAAAAGCCATTCTTAAGCAAGGGAGAGAAAAGGCTGAAAAATGCCAAATTACACAAGATCTTATAGAGTGATAAATCCAAATCTGACATTTTTGGTTCAAATCGTCTGAGGCTCGGTAATGATTTGGGATTTCATTTCAGGATATTGAACCATGAATCCAAATGCAAAGTTTGTGTTTGAAATGGTATGTATGGAGGCGATTAGAAGAGTGATTTAATAGTAAGTGTCTACAGACAGCTGTAACACACAGATGGGGCTGCATTTCAGCCAGTGGTGCTGGGGATCTTGTCAAAATTGATGGAATTCTGAACACAGAAAAGTACGATCAGATGTTTATTCACCGTGCAATAACAAGCATGGATTGACAACAGCTTCATTTGACAGCATGACCATGATCCCAAACACACTGCCAATGCAGTAAAAGCATATCTGGAGAGAAAAACACACAAAGAAATAGTGTTTTAATAGCATACTGCACCTATTTCCCATTTTCCTAATAGCTCGAAACATTTGCACAGCAGTGTAGAAAAACACAATCTGACTAACCTAAATAACACAGAGATAGTTGTACTTCATGTAATGAGTAGACCTGGAACGTTCCTCTGTAGAGAAAAAAACATATTTTTGTTCATCAATATGTCTGAGAGAGTTTTTTTTTTAAACAGCTTTCCTCTAGTCAGACCACAGCTTCTAAATCAGGTTAAAGTCAGGGCTTTGACTTGACCTATCCAAAACATAAACTGTTTCACAACTATTCTTTTGTTCATTTACTCAATGCTTTGGGTCATTTTCTTGTTGCATCAGACGTCCTCTCCTAAGCTTTAGCTTAGGGACTGTTGAACTGAAATTCTTCTTTAAGTCTCATAATGCAGTTTGTTTTGTTGTTTTTTAATTCATTGTTTGGTCAGTCATAACAAGACACCCAGGAACTGAGACAGAAAAGCAACCAACAATAACACTCTCTCCACCATGGTCATGACTCAATTTGGACGAGGTTTTGTTGTTGGTCTGCAGAGGCTTTTTTTCCCCCTTCAAAAGCAGTTTAGTACACGCCAGAGGATTGTGAATTTGTGTAATTTTCTCTTAATGGATGAATAAAAAAAGACTCAAGCAAATTGTAGGCATCTCTTGCTGTTTCACTTTATTTTGTTCAGCATTTCATGTTGAGTTGTTTGTGTGATCTCGCAGGATCAACAGTCCTGAATTTCCTCCATTTGTAAATAATACCTTACTGTGGATTGGTGAACACCAAAGTTTTTGTAAATGTTTTGGTAGACCTTGCCAGCTTTTTACATTTCGGCTTCTTTAAGGGCCTTCAAAGTTGTGATTGGGGGATGGTTGAGAACAGCCTCTAATTCTAGAGAAATATAGACCTCCCCAGTAACCACACTTTCTTTGCCTTTATTTTCAAGGAAACATGCACTTTGGGAAAATAAATGGAAAACCATGAGGGTAGGTAATATATATTTTGACTTTAAGCTTCTGCCAAAAAAAGTGTGTTAGTCCCCCCCTGAATGACACTTTTATTATGTGCATGCGCCAAATCCAGCAGCGATATAGTACATTCAAAGCTGTTCCTGAGGATTAATTTGACTGGGTGGATAAACCTGACTGTGCAGTTACATAGATAGCCAGCAGTGAAGTTGGAGGGTAAACAGTGTGTGAGGGACGAACTCAAAATGATCCCAACAGAAGATAGTAAATTAATATCCAATCGGAAATAACGCTATGCAGGATTAAGCTAGTAAAAGGTTTTATCCTTTAGACTAATGCAAGCAGCACCACACAATTAGCATCTGTGTTATCTCTGTATTAATACCATTTATTTTATTTTCATTTCACATATGTTATAAATATTTAATGTGTTCATTTAGCTGTGTTCCTACTGGGACTGGCAAAATCCTAGGAACATGCAGTAAAAGCATTATTCCCAATACCACTAGCAAGACTTGTGAAACAATGCAATTAGATTCAAACAACCCTATAAAGAAAAATAAATAAATTTCTATATTTTTTTCCTCAATTTTATCCAAACTGTATGATTGTTGTTGGTCGGCTCTTCACCTTCACTTTAAAGAAACTAGAGTGTTAGCTATGTTTGAGTGTCTATAATCTAGGACAGTGGTTCTTAACCTGGGCTCGATCGAACCCTAGGGGTTCGGTGAGTCGGTCTCAGGGGTTCAGCAGAGCCTCCACCGTGACATGCACGGCTCATTTTGTGCACCAATAAAAAACATATATATGTCTTGAATTTGAAATAAATCATATTTTATTTTTCACTAAAGAGGGGTTCAGTGAATGCGCATATGAAACTCGTGGGGTTCAGTACCTCCAACAAGGTTAAGAACCACTGATCTAGGATATGTGGGCACAGCTGTAATAAAGCTACCAGGTCTGGTAAAATATTGGAACTTGCATTAAATTATGCTGCGGTGAAATCAAAATTGATCACCCTTTAGTTTTAAATGTTTGTGTGTTTATTTCCTACTAGTACTTGAAGAAAATACCTTTTTTCTGTGACTTTCCTCTGGGCACTGCACACAGTTTATATCCATAACAAGTATAAATTACTGCAGGGACTAGAAACTGTTAGGCCTCCCCGAATTATTTTCTTTTTGCATTTTTGAAAAGACAGAATTGCAAGACATGTTTTCAAAAGTCCTTCAGCATTACCAAAGGCGATATTCAAGATTACCGACCAAATAACTATTAAAAACCTGAGAATCGAATTGCTGAAAGACCCTCATCTTATCAGAGACCCCCTCTACGGTTCAGATCCACTATCTTCCTTTCTCTCCTCTACCCGTGCGAGAGGTTTACTTGGATTACCTCCTCCCAGGAATACACGTGACTGCCCCATGATGATCTTCATCAACTATCACCAGCAATATATAACCCTGATTCTCAGATTATTAAACTATTCAGTGTGGCAGTGTAATTAAAACTTCTTGGTTTGAGCCCTTGCCTGCTAGCCTGTCAACTCATGCTCTGTGCTTACATGATCTATCCTACATTGTTGCAGCTTCTGTCCTGGTGTGCCTGTCTGCCTTGTTCCTGGAGAAAACGGCCTGACCCATTCCTGCTCACAAAGAAATACTCACCCAAGTTCAAACCTGTGGATTTGGAGAGACCTTACCTGCGTGTGAGCCTGTGGAGAAAAAGAGAGTCCCTGCAAATATACAGTGCTGTAAAACAAAGTATTTCCCCCCTTTCTGATTTTTTTTTTCTCCAACAGACCACGATGAGAGTCATCATTAACAAATGGAGAAAACTTGGAAGAATAAAGAACTTTCCCAGGAGTTGCTGGCTTTTGAAAAGTTACTCCATGAGCGCATTAACAGCTCGTCCAGGAGGTCACCAAAGCACCCATCCACAGTACGACAGGCCTAAATTAGCTTACAGTTAAGATCAGAAGAAAGAGAAAAAAAAAACACAAAAAAACACATCCATGGGAGAGTTTGAAAGGGAAAAAGAATGCAAACGCTTGCTCAACATCATCCTGATGATAAAATATTCTGTGGACTGATGAGACAAAAGTTTTGGAAGGCTTAACTCACCATTACATCTAGCATGAAACTAGCACAACATTTGATTAAAAAAAAAAAGCAACACTGGTTGTGTGATGGCCTAGGGCTTCATTGTTCCTTCAGGACCTGGACAATTTGCTGTAACTGATGGAACCATGAAGGATCCAGAAGGAGAATGTCTGGCCATCAATTTAAACCCTTAAGCTCAAGTGCACTTGCATTATGCAGCAGGATAATGATCCAACACACCTCTGAATGGAAAAAAATGAAATAAAACGGCCCAGTCAAAGTCCAGACTTAAATCTGATTGAGATGTTTTGTTATGACCTTTAAACAGGCCGTTCATGCTTGACAACTCTCCAATGTGGCTGGATTCAAACAATTCTGCAAAGAAGAGTGGGCCAAAATTCCTCCCCAGCGATGTGAAAGACTCATTGCCAGTTATTGGAAATGCTTGACTGCAGTTCCTGCTGCCGAGGGTACACAACAACCAGCTATCAGGTTTAAGGGACAATAACTTTTACACACGGGTTCAGGTAGGTTTGGATAGGCTTTAATAAGTGAAATTGTTATTTTAAAAATATATTTAGCATTTATTCAGGTTATCTTTGTTGGATATTTATTTATTTATTTTGTTGATTTGAAACATTTAAGCATGAGTAATAAAAAACAACAACTGAGAAATAAGAAATCCTAAAGCAGTAAACACTTTTTCATAGCTTTACCCGTGGAAGACAAAGAAGTCTCACCTGCAATTCCGTCTGTGAAAGTAATAACAAACTAACTAAACGCCTTGAAAACCCCACTTTTCAACTTCAGTAACATTCTGCATTTTTACGATTGTGCATTTAAGGAGGTAAACAAAGTCTTTAAACGTTTTCCAGAGTGTCCTGTCATTGAGTCTGTTGCATTGACCCTGACGCATATTTTACTTCTCCACAAATATTGGATGCAACAAGAGTAATGGATAATTCTGTCTTCTTAAGACTTGCGTGATATGAATTTACATATAATACATTTTATTACTTGAAGAAAGGAAGAAACCCTTGTATTGAATGCAGTTTCTGGCTTGAGCTTTTAATTTGCATGTCAGTCCTCTTCAATCTTATGCATAGATTGCTCTGATATTTCATTGTTATTCTTAATGTTCCCCATGTTATATTGTAGGTACACCACTAAATTATTTTATATCAAAGAATCAAGCTGTTATTGAAGAGCAGATTTTCTGGGGGTGGTTTCTGTTTTAATCTTGCTACTTCTATTAGAAGTCACATCATCAATAAATACTAGTGGTCTGCTTCTACTGGCAGCGAGACATGCTATAACATTGCCTTCCCCAGACTTGACAGATAATGGGATATAATTTGGATTGTGAGCTATTTTTCTCCTTCTCAATACTTTTCTATTCCCATTACTCTGATACAAGTTCTACAACCTCAAATATAGATTCTTGATCTCATCTGTTCAAAGATGTTTTTCCAGAACTGAATAACATCATTTAGAGTTTTTCTGGCAAAGTCTAATTTGGTCTACATGTTCTTGAGTGTAACCAGTGGTTTCCATCTTGTTGTAAACTCAAGAACAACCAAATAACTGTATTTACACCAGTGATGGTGTTTCTTGGTTGCGGACTGTGATAATGATACACCTACCACCTTGAGACTCTTCTGAAATTGGTTAGATGTTGAGAAGTTGTTTTTCTGAACTGCTGAAATATGTCTGTAAATTGTCTTCTTGTGGTCTAAAGCCCTTTCAGTGCTGCTGAGCTGGTGCAGTGCATTGTTTCTTTTTAAGAGTTTTTTTTACGAGTGAAAATTCTATTTTTGATGATGGCCTCACTTCTATTCAGCTTATGTCCAGTCAAGAGGGACCAAATGTAAGTTTATCACTCATCTGCTTAATAATAAGGTGTAGCAGACTAGGAAGGCAAATATCCAATCATTTTGATGCTTTTTCAAATTATATACAACATAAAGTAACAAAAAGTCCAGACCTGGAAAATGTTTAAAATGATTATTTAATGCTAATGAATCTAAAAGTTAAGTGTTTAATTACATACTATTTTTATTTGATTATTGTTTATTAACTCAAATTTCATCTTAGCCTGCCCAGTTTTTATACTCTTTTTTTGATGATTAAAAACTGCTATGTTGTTGTAAACTACTCTTAATCAGCAAGAACAGGTCATCTTTCTGCTTAGTCCATGCTCATTGATATTAACTATGAACTCGGGACCCAGCTTCAATAAATTTGCTATTCCAAAACTGAAAAACATAATAGAACAAAAATAGAATAACTAATTATGATAGAGTAGACGAAATATTTATGTAAATTTCAATAATTTGCCACCTAGAATTGTGAATTTCCCTGACACACCCACTCATATGGTACAAAATAAACTGGCTAGTTTGTAGACTATAAGTCACAATGAAAGAATAAGTACAATGAAATGAAACATGTTAGAGTCTACTTAATCCACAAAATAGTTCAGTTTTCCTTGAATAAAAAAGCAGAAAATTGCAGTTTTCACAATACTTTCATTATTGTATTTTTAATGTTTGTTTGTTTGCTTAAATAGACTGACAGTTTGAAAAGGCCTTTTTCAAGTCTTCCTGAGCATTTAGAGTGCTCTGCACTACAGGTCACGTGTACCTTTTTCACCCACATGTAGCACTTACGAACATTATCTACCTTGCATCAACACCAAGAGCCAATTTAGAATCACCAATTAACCTAGCATGTGCGACTATGGGAGGATGCAGAAATTAGCAGGCCAGGAGCTTTAAATCTTTCTTCTTACAGACTTTCTCTAAGTCAAAACATGATGGTCAAGGAGTGAGAGGGTTCTTTTTGTCTTGGGTTGTTTTTTTTCCCCCAAAGACATATTCTTTCACACAGCATCATGCCTGGTCAGGCGGCAATCTCTTACCATCGCACCTTTGTTACCTGCACCACAGGTAACAAAGGTGCAAGTATGAGACAAATGACTCACACAAGATCCGAATACGAACTAGTCTAATCTAGTGCATCGGTTGGAAATGTCTTGTGCGGCAGCATTGTACTGTGGTACACAGATCACGTTTGCTTATTTTCACTGTTAGATGATGCATATATCTGCAAATACACTTGCAAATTTCTATACATACTACATCCTATATGTTAAGTTAGTATTTAATAGCAATAAAGAGACTTACAGCACACTATGCTGACCTTATCTGCTGCCTTAGAAATTAAACATGGTAACCCTTCAAATCATCTGCTGCTGTCTGCCAGTGCGCACTGGACCAGTTCCCCACCCCCTTGGCTTTAGTGGCAGTAGCAGATGATTTATAATATCCATCCTGCTCACTACAGAACCAGTCTTCATCATCCAGAGGTGTATGTTCTGGCTTCATGCATGAAAGATGAAACCCAGGCACCATTGCTGAAAATGCTTCTGCATTACACCCTCACTACTTCTCTTTGAAATTTGAAAAAATTAAAAAAGAATGTTCATTAAATGCAATTAGCTCTTATTGGTGGTGGTTTCTCAGTGCATTTACTGTACATGTTTTACATCCTGCTTTTGATTGGCTGTGAGCCATGGCATTTTCTCCTTGAAATATTTTTGTCATTGTACATGGCACTCAAGAGGAGCTGTGATAAATTCATTTCAAGCCTGTGGATCATTCTAAAACTAAATAATAGATGCAAAAAGAATGAGCACTTATAGCAAGATATTCATAAGTGCTTTATGATGAGAGTGACTGTGTGGCAATAATAATTGTCTCTTTACCTGCTGGAAGATAATTTCCTTTTGGAACCCTACAAACGCCCTCACAAGCTGCTCCAAATGTATAACAGGAGTTGCACTGTTGCATCTGGCATGAAAACAGTGGGCCATGTGCTCAGTGCTGAAGCCATCGCCACAGCAGAGGACAGGCTGCTGAACATTATGGAGGAGCAGTATGAATCCTTGGCATCAATCTCAGATTTTCAGAACTGGGGACTGAAAAGATCACACCAAGGCTTACCTACTCAGGGAGCAATCTAAAGAGAGAAAAACCTTCTATTTTTCAGATCTGACAAGTTCTTCTCAACACCCCCTCTACCTTAGCTCAGTCATAGTATTGAGATTGTATGAAAATTAGGCAACTTTATGAAAAAAAAATTGAAAATGAAATCAATGAAAATTAACTCAGATGGTTTATCCCTTTGAGAGACAGGTAATTAACAATTAACTATAAATAACAGTTAAATAAAATCAAGATGTTGAATGATGTAAAATTTCTGTGTATGTAGCCGTATAATAGTTTCTTATTTTTTCAGCAGTATTAAATATTTTAGAGAAACTCTTCAGATTAAAAACCTAGTTTCTAGAGGTTTAAAGCACTTCTCCTTGCAAGTGCTAAATCATTGTTTGCAACACTACAATGGTGCCACACCACTTTCATCTTTGTTCCTGACAAATGTGATTTTGCAGAACCACAAGAGATGCATATCAACATAACACAGAAAAACATAAAAATAGATTTTTTTTAAAGGTCTTGGAAATAATCAGCAGTTTTTCTAGTGAAGACAGTATCCCTTGGAAAGATTTTGGGACATTTCTAAATGTGTTTATGTTTCACATTACAATGAGGCTTAATAAGAAGAGTATACCATATGCACTGAGATTAATAAGTAATCAATTACCCAGTCTACTCTGTGTGGAATGAGAGTCAAATCTTGTATCAGATGTCCTCCTTTCATGGTAGCAGAGTGAAGCCTGGGATAACAAAGACAGCTGATTGCCATGTTCTTCTTTCCTTTACAGTCAATGTAAAGAAAGTCTAGCTGTTCTTAACTTGCTCTATAGCGTACCCCTCAGTTCTAAAATCATAGCTAAGGTAACCAAAACCAAAAGTTAATTACAGCTGTTGATTACCTCATACACTCGCAAACAAATTAATCTGCTTGGGTAAATGAAGGACTGACTACATTTAGTGTTAAAAGCCAACGAGGCCTTTTACTTAGCATATCAGCATCACACTGATTCTGAGAGATTATTTTCATTGAATCATTGTATTGCATAAGCCATTAGGTATCAGAATGATTGTGTTTCATCAGGTTTTCTGCAATAACAAAGAGATAAAACTCAGATTTAGAATTTCACTGCCACAACATCAATAATTTCGCATCATATTATTTTCTTTCTTTTTCAGCATTTTGATCACACTCACACCGCATTGTTTTGTTTTAAAAAAAATAGTATAAATGAAGGCAATGGCAAAATCCAAATAGCATGCTCGCGCGCATGTGTGTGCATGTGTGTTAAGCAATACTGAGCAAATCAGTCTTGCTTCAGGGATGCTTTGCAAAAGAGGAAAAGACATATTTGTGACTACAACTGTGGAGATTGTATAAGAATATTAATGCTCAAGGGGAAACAATCTCATGTGTATGTGTTTGGGTGGATGCATAGCAATGAAGAGAGACAGCATGTGTACTTTTCTGTCTCTGAATGTGGCAAGTATATGTAAAATTCAAGTGCAGGAAACAGGAGGGAACTGAAGTTGAAAATTGTTAAACCTCAGGCTATTCCAGTTAGGTATTCTCTTTGATACCCAGGAGAACCTGGATGAATTGAAGCTCAGTCTGGTGATGCATTTTCAAGAGAAACATCTGTCATAAGCTATATGCTGTATCTCACTCAGACTGCAGCCCACTGGGCAACATCTCTGCACCACAGCTTGATCCATGGTCATTCCTCTCCCGTTTAAGCTCCCAGACCATCCCCTCCTCCCCTTTCCTCCGCACATGTACCTGAAACGATCCTGGCTCGTGGTGACTTCACCAAGGCCAGTTTTGAATTCATTAGAATTCTTAGAATCACAGTCAAGGGAGGGCTGGTTGAAGGGGTGTTGGCTTCAAGTAATATGGTGCCTCTTAAGGCACAACGGCTTCCTGAAAAGCAAAAGACTTTGCAAGTTGTTCATGAACCATAGCAGATTTTCAAAACTGAAAGCTAAGGTAAGTGGTGGATTCACTGTGACATTTCATTATCCCTTAGTGAAATATCACAGTTATAGAAACACTTTGTACTGACAGAAAACCATGACTGCTGCATTTTTCTGTTTCACATTTTAAATACATATACCTACTGCTGGGATTTAACACCACCTTCTTATTCTGCATAATTTTCAGGCAACCTTTAGATAATACTGAATGACCTTTAGCATACTGGAAAGCTTTACTTTAAGGGTAATCTAACTCATCAACATTAAAATAATTTACCAAGTCAGAGGCTGATAAAACCTACCTAGCTTTGATGATACCACAAAGGCAACAGCAATTTGCAGATCCAAATCAGAAAATTATTTTGCATTAGCAATCATCTCTGTATACGTGCAATTGCTCTGGGGAATGCAGAGGGAAAATATGATTACATGCCATATTCTGCACTTCAGTCTGTTTTTAATTGAGGGGAAACTGGCATTTAATTAACAATTGACCAAAAGGAAATGAGTTTTATTGATTTGTTTGCTAAGGGACAAAATTCATCTGTGCACGGGCAGCTCAGTCGTTGGGTCCTTGGAGGAAACACGCAGAGGTTGAGTTGTTTATCAGCCAACATCATAGCAAATATTATATGGTGAACACCCACTGTGTGAACACATGTATACCAGGAAGAGAAGTTTAAATTTAAATCCAGTGCAGCTGGATCAAATTTATATACTTTCTAAACAAATATCTTGTAGGACAAATGTAAGCTCTGCTCTTATTCAAATTAGTGTTAAAATGTATCATATTTTATTTATTTAGCCCTTTTCATATTTCTTTTTCATTATATTTATCCAAGATTTAAAAAGTATAATAGCAATAATATCACAATCTGGAGGAAGATCATGAGCATAACCCACATGGTTGTAATTTTAAAGAGCATCCAGTGTTTTGTTCCTCTTGCATCGCATCACAAGCATTAAATACAGAAGCTACATTGTCAGCAATAACCCTAAGGGCTCAAGGTCACACAGGCCCCAGTGGGCTGGCTATATTTTGACAGTTTATCACATTTCACAGCTGTGATATGCTACTGCATTATGAGGTATTTTGTTGTCTATTTTTAATGCCCGAACATGAAATTTAAATGTATATATTTTAAAGAGAGCTCTGGGGCAAACAAGTAGGGAGGTAAATTGTTAATTAAAACAATGAAAATTCCTCAGTTTGAGTTATACAGGCGGTAAAAGACTTTTAGTCTGATAAATGTATATCCTTCATGGAACATGTTGTACAAGACAGCACAATGTAAAAAGGTAAGCACAAGTCTAAGCAGCTACAGCAGCTTCTAAGCTGAAGCGAAATACTGGATAAAACAGCTGCAATTACAACTTTTACGGGAAAAAGGTGGGACAGTGAAGAAAAAGACTTTGCATTATCGCTATGCTATATTACTCTGCACACACACACTGACACTCACACTGTACAGCTACTTGTTAGAACATTGCTGGGTGGGTGGTAGGGACGGTTCATTCCAGATCTCCTCGCTAGCAGAACTACGTGGGTGGAGGAGCATGTCTGGAGTATAAAAACAGTGCCAAGGTTGTAGCTCATAACACCGGGTAAACACATGGCAGTGACACACAACAGCTCATGCACACACACACACTGCAGGGGACACAAACTGACCCTCGACATGAAAACGCACATTTTCTCGTGCTTTCCTTTGCTTTGTGTTGACAGGACTCCTGTCTGCAGAAAATGGACAGCAGCAATTTCACAACAACCAGCCAGCTCCAGTTCTGATCATTACAGTCGAAATTAACTTACCCTCCCATCGCCCCAAACCTGCTATTTAAGCTCCCTTTAATTTCTTTTACCCCTTTCTATCGGCTATTTCTAAAATGCTTCAAGCTACTATGAAGTAAGGACTGTGGACTAGAATATGGTTAATGCGATAAGGGCCAGATTTCCTAAGAAGGGCAAATAAGCATGACACTGCAATGAGCAAACAAACACATACAGAGCCAGCTGATTTTAATTATGACCAACACAGCCTACCAAGAGCTGTGAAAACTAACGCAGGGTCACAAACAAGCAGATCTGATGAGGGTCTCTTAACAACACAGCGAAATGCTTCAAAACCTGCTCGCAACGAGTGAACAACATTGTTGGCAAAGTAAATGCGGTAGAGCAAAAGGTTCATACCGCAGAGGAAATTATAGCAAAGATGATATGATGTAAGGACGCACACAAAGAAAAACTACATTTTCTGAGCATTCTGACCAGCAACCTACAGTTGCTGTGTATTTGTTTGGTAGGCTATTGCTTTCAGTCCCCATAAAATGTGACAGAAATGGGAAATAAGATTGATATTTAGCTGAAAATGTTACCTTTTTACAGGCCTTACCAGAAATGCAATTTTGAGAATGCTGGTGCACCATGTAAAATGTAAACAGAAACAGAATCCAGTTATTTTGCTTTATTCCAGTTAAATCTCAAAATTTTCTTCATCATAGGACATAGAAAAAAAATTCAATGTTTAGAATGAGAAATTGTAAAATTTTAGGAAAAGTGTTAGTTCATTTTGAATTTGATGGGAGCCCTGCATCTTTAAATAGCTGGGAAAGGTTCCCCATGGTTACCAGCTTTCACTCTTGTTTTACCAATTCATAAGTGTCTGAGTTGAGTTGCTCGACTTTCAGGAGAGCAATGTTGATCCATTCTTGTCTGATTTTAGCTGCTCAACAGTCCTGGGTCATCTTGTTGTATTTTTCATTTCACAATGCTTTAATTAAACTGTCTGGATGGAGCATATGTTGCTCTAAAACCTATATTTACCTTCCAGCATTAATGGTGTCTTTCCAGATGCCAGTGCTAGCTGCTAATTCTATAGGAACTACAGTAGGCTCATACCATGAATGCAGGCTTTTAAACTCATTGCTGATAACAACCCCAAATTTCGATTTGTCTGACCACAGAACGGCTTTCTGGTTTCTTTCAGACCATTTTAAATGAGCTTTGACCAAGACAAGATGTTTCTGGATTATAATCATTTCTGAGTTCTTTATTTTTTATGATTTATCCTGCATTTGAGGAGAGCCCTGTGTTCACAGACAATGATTTTTTTGGAAGCGTTCATGAGTCTGTGCACCGATTTCCATGACAGAATCCTGCCTTTTTAATGCCTGAGGGCCTGAAGATCATGGGCATTCAATATTGATTCTCAGCCTTGTCCCTTGCACACAGATTCTCTGAATCTTTTGATGATGTTATGTGCTGTGGATGATGAGATATTCGAAGTCTTTGCAATGTTACACTGAGGAGCACTATTCTAAAGTTGTTCCAAAATTTATACATGCAGTTTTTTTTAAATCAGATGTCTCCATAAACTCATAATGAACAAATATTTTTTCTTAAAATGGTATGTTTTCTTATTTTTAACATCAGATGTGTTTGTAGGTTGTATTGTGAAAAATATATGAGATTGTGAGATTTTAAATATTGTTGTATTCTGTTTTTATTTACATTGTACACAGTGTCCCAAGTCTTTTGGGTTCTTAGTGTTATTACAGGTCTTCTTGAGTTCTTAAAAGGATCAAGATGCCATGAAATCGATTGCAAGAAGTTTTGGTGGCATGAGTGCTGCATGACTTCTTGTAGTTGAGGGTTACAAGTCATCATAAGTGTCCCTTGGCATTCAGTATGTGTAATAATAGCTCACACGAGTACCTTGCATCATTCCATCTCAGTTCTCAAATCTTCCTTTAGGTAGGAAGACTTAAATTACTTAAATTACTTCTGACTATGATTACCATTTAGTTGATGACTAGAAAGATGTAAATCATGTAGAAATTGTGATTTATTCAAATATTCTGCTTCCCCAAATTTGGGATTTAGAAAGTGAAACTCATACAAATTCATTTGCTCAATGGACAGTCGTATACTTTTCCATCACTAACTGTAACTGAATGTTTTTGACAAATCTCAGCTCTAAATGTATTACTTTAAAAGAGGATTGTGGGTAAATCTCTTTCTAAGTGTCTCCTCTATTTTTTTGTTACATATTTTTGTTGCACCGAACTAAAAATAATAATAAAATGCCCGAAAGTGTTTGAGAATAAATACAGAATACTAACAGCAAGTAGAAGCGACTGATCTCTTGTCTCTTTCTCAAGCTTGTTCTGACTACTGATTAGCCTGACAGATCTATTCTGACTTGGACTCTGGTTTCAAAGCAGGCTATGGTCACAGGATATGTGTGTGTGTGTGTGTGTGTGTGTGTGTGTGTGTGTGTGTGTGTGTGTGTGTGTGTGTGTGTGTGTGTGTGTGTGTTTGTTTTTCGGTTCTTGTCTTTTTTTATGTATGAGCATGTGTGTTTGCATAAATGAGAGGGTCAGTCAGTCATCGTGGTTTCATTTTTCAGCTTCATGAATAATGTGAGTGTGTATGGATCTATTTGATGTCTGCCACTATAGGACTACAGTGCAGATTAAGGGATCTCCATTCGTGGTAAATCAAAATGAATCAATGAAACAGCATGGACTGCACCACAAGCTTTGCGGTATTTATTCTGTTAAACTGTGCATTCCACTAAAATGGAAATTATAAAGCATGCACATGATCACTTCTTAACTGTTGATTGCATGTAATTTTATTGTATTGGATATATTGTATTGTTTTGAAGGTTTTAAATTATCCTATTGATATTCATGGGAGGTAATGGAGCAGGGAAAGCACTAAATTGTGCATATCAATTGATTTTTAAGAATAGAGTTGTTTTCGTAGCAAGTGAATAAGAACTTAGTGTTAGCTGTAAATAAACAACAAAAGATGGTAAATGAAAAAAGGTGGGGGGGGAAAGAAAAAACTCCACACACATCCCAGCTTCTGGGATTTACTCGACTCTTTATGAAAAGTGGAAAAATACAGCAAATTAAAAACTACATCCCTGCATAGCTAGAAGATTTGAACAGTATCCAGAGTTGTGATAAACAGTTCTCATAATTTTTGTCACTCACTGCCTGAAACATGCACAGATAGACCCCAGGTCATGCTTAATTACACCCCCCTTTGACCCATGACTTTTTAAAAAAATAATTTTTTAATTAATGTTTAATTAAAATTTGGTTTGTTGTATCAGTTCCCACTTAAAAGCATGAAGAGCCCAACAGTGTTATTCTATAACAGCACATGTGACCAGGCTTTCTTTGTTGTCTTAACCAGCTGAACATTTGAGAGCCCTGAGTAGAAACATCACATTTCTGACCTTCTTTTATTGGCGACAGCCAGGTAGCAATGGTATTTGCCTTATCCTCATCTATGTTTGCCACTGTTATGAGATTATAACATTATTACAACATGTCATTAAAGCCACCCTAAGGCAAGCAACAATAGTCATCATTAGCTTATAAAGGGTAAGCTTGTCTGATTTAAAATAAATAAGTGAACTCCTTTAGTGCCTTTGTCTGACACCAGAAAGACAAGGGAGCTAAGTGCAAGTCTATGCAAATATTAAAATGTGAGAAATGTTAGTTCTTGACCTAACCTCCTGCAGTCATACACGTCAGTTTATATGGAATTTCTACAAATATTTTTCATCATTTTCATTTTTTTACAGGCATACTCCAAAATCTTTTGGATCATTGTACAGTGTCAACCACAAACTGTCTCAGATGAAAAGATAGCACACACATACAGTCACAGTTCGTGCACAAGTGAACCAGGTGTCTGGTACAAGCAACAGTACAGTACAAGCAAGATGAAAGAACACATCAAAGTTTGTGCACGAGTCTGCAAAACATGAGTAGCAGCATGTAGTGTGTTTGAGTGTCTGATGATGAAGAGATGACAAAGCTTGTGCTTGATGCACTGACTAGTTTGGATGATTTCTTAAAAATACAAGTCCAAAATGTAAGTGTACATTAAAAGTCAGCTCCTTTTTTTTTTTTTTTTTTTTTTCTTTTTTTTTTCTAAATGACATCAGAAACAGCAGTATGCGACATTACGTGATGGCAGAGCTTCAGTTCATCCTTTGTCATTTTTTTTTTTTTTTTTTTTTTTTTTTTTTTTTTTTTAATAAATAGGACAGGGGGAATGAATGAGAGAGAGAGGGGGAGAGAAAGAAAGAAAACCAAAGGGGAGAAGAGACGGTGAGAAGGGGGGGGAAGAGAGACAAAAAAAAAAAAAAAAAAAAACTCCTGGGTCACCTGTATGGAGAAAAAAAAAACAACAAACAAACAAACAAACAAACAAACAAACAAACAGAGGAGACAGCAAACAACAAAGAGCAACATAATAATAGAGAAAACAAAGCACCATCACAATAAACTAGCTAGTCATAGATATCAGTATTTACTAAGTAATAAACAATATTGTGCAGCACGCAAGATAGACAGCGCACAGTGTGCTTTGAGGCAGCAGCCAAGAAAGCTTTAGTCCGCGTCTGTGAATACCCATGTGTGCATACCTGTGTGGATCAGCATGCTTGCATTCCAAAGGTTTCTCCATGTAATGATCTGCTAGGGAGTGTGGGGGGGCCTCAGCCCCGTCCTCCAGGGTGTGAAGCGGGTATGGAGGAGATCAAAACTCCAGACATCCAGAGGCCCCCAGAACACAAAAGACCATGGAAGACCAACAGAGGGGCAGCCGCGCCACTGTTCCAGTAAGAGCTGAGGAGAGTCCCAGATGAGGGCTCACTCAGCAGCCGCGGAGCAGAAGCCAGGGGGGGTTGCAGTGACGCGCCCGTGAGCTCCGCCGGCCCCCAGCTGCGCCTGAGTGACCGAGCCCTAGGCCGAGAGGCCGGGGGCACCCCACCTCCAAAGGGGGCCTGAGCGAGCCCCAGGCCCCAGGCCCCGACAAGCGGCCGCCAAGGAGTGAGCCGGTGTGTACCCGGACGCCCACCCCCAGACACAAAGAACCACCAACACACCGACACCTGAGGGAGTCCGCCACCGGCAGGGGAAGTGGTGGTGGGTGGAGATAGGCCTCCAAACCTTGGAGGGCCTGAGGTGTCCCCAGAGAGGTGGCGTCTGATACCCAACCTGACATATAGACACAGACATACAGGCACACACAGACACAAACATCCATTCCCACCCTCATGCTCTCATATGCACTCACTCCACACTCAACCAACGTGGAGACAGACATAAAGAGACGCTGTACACACAATCACACTCCCCAAGCGTACTCTACAATCCGGGTCTAGGTACCCTTGCCCCTGGAGGGGGGAATTGCACCCAGACCCAGGTGGTGTTACCCTTTTCCCTGCGGTGGGGAGAGGCAGACCACCCCGACTCCGCAGCAGCAGGGAGGCCCCACACCCCAGACCGCAGCCGGACGGCCAACTCCTCCTACTAGCCCTCCCGCTCCAGCAGGCCGCAGAGAATGGGGGTGGGAGAAGACTCCAAACCTCCCTCCACCCGCTCATTGTAGTGTTGATGCATATGTGTTCTAAGGTGCAATTAAAACCCAGGAGGGCATGGAGCTACCTGCCAAGGAGCAGCAGGTAAGCGCATAGTCCCTCCTGCTAACCCTCAATGACTAAGTGTATTTAAAATTGAGAGGTGGGCAACGACGTCAGGGGTGAGGTATACACCCTGATGGTGATTTGGACTCCGTGATTGTGCCCACCCCCAAGATCCTATATGTATGTGTAATGAGAGTGTGAATAATGTGAATGTCTAAGATGTGGGATAAAATTGAGGCAGAGGCAGCCAGAAGGGGACAGGGGGGGGGGGGGTAGCCTCCTCTGCACCCTGGTGACATACCCCCACTCCAAGGCCCTGCATGTGTGGGTGGTTGTGGAGGAGCGGGAAGAGGGAGGCAGCTGGAGATGGGGAGGGAAGGAAGGGAGGGGCAGGTAACCCCTCCCTGGGGCCAGCTCCCCCGCTGACCCCAGTAGGCACTCCCACCCTCCGCGACCCGCCAGGGAAGGGGGGCCCAGGCCCATCAGACCGGGGCCCAGTGCAGTAGCGCCCCCCGGCTCCACAGAGCCCTGGACAGTCCACCCAACCCCACCACAGAGAAAACTGCACCCACCCCACCAACCACACATCTTCCAGACTACATAAGACGGTAAACGCCCAGGCTGAGATCTTCCTCCACCTCTCCTGTATCTCCCCCTCCTGCAGAGAGTTCCTGAGAGAAGAAAGCTCCTGCCAGATGTGACCATCCCCCCCACCAGTTGAAGAGCCCCCCAGGCGGCTCGATGCACCGGCGGCACCCTGCTCCAGGGCCGGGCCCCCATGCACCCACCCGCCCACAACCCCGGCAACACACCAACCAGGACCCGAGCCCCCGAGGCCCGGCCCGGGCCCCCGCCCAGAGACGGAGCACCCCCAGAACCTCACGCCCATCCCGGACCCACCCAGGGGCAGCCAGGTTGCCAGGTCAGTAACCCACGTCCGTCAGCACAGACCCTCCCCTAGCCCCGCTGCACGCAGCCGCGAGGAAACAGTCACCTGAGAGCCAACAGAGCCCTCAACCGGACGTGACCGCTACCCCGGGTTGAGCCCCCCAAGGAAGATGCCTCCGGGGAACCCCCCGACGCCCTAAGCCTGTCCCTACCCCCTCACCAATCACAACAGTGAAGGCGGGACCAAACTATGACCCCCCACCCCCACTAGGTGATGGAGCTGATAAAAGGGGCCCAGAGCAATTGATCTGATGTGGTGGCAGAGGCTGTGTCAAGACTAATGTAATCTAATAGATAATTTCTATATTGGTTAGAATTAAGATTATTTTTATTTTTCCAGTTCATGAGGACTGTTTTCTTGGCTATGCATAGGGCAGTGAAGATCATATGGGCTATATTCTTTTCTGAAGTGACATTATCTAAGCTGCCCAACAAACACACTAAGGGGGAGGTTGGAATGTTACATTTCAGACATTTTGATAAGTCTTCACATATCTCGCGCCAAAACTTTTGCACTGGTGGACAGAACCAAAGAGCGTGGATGTAATTGTCTGGTGTATTGCCTTGACAGTGTGAGCAGTTGTTGGAAGATGTAAAGCCCATCTTGAACATCCGATGACCTGTATAGTGCACTCTATGAAGTATTTTGTATTGTATTAATTGCAGACTGGGATTTTTAATTAATTTAAAAGTTTTTAAGCAAATCTGAGACCAGAAGTTTTGGTCTAGGTTGACTGATAAATCTGCTTCCCACTTTGCAGTAGGAAGGGATATTGATTCATCTAATTTAGAAAGTGTTCTGTATATTTTAGATAATAATTTGGGGGATTTAAGAGTAAGAAAATGTGCCGCACTTAGTGGTGTTTGTAATTCAACTTGACTGAGGTTAAATTTCTTTTTTACTATGGATTTAATTTGTTGATATTCTAAAAACCTTGTCTTGTTGATCCCATATTGTTCAACTAGTCTGTCAAATGGAATAAATTCTGTTCCCTCTAATATATGTTCTAAGTATTTAATTCCTTTACAACTCCATTCTGGGAAATTAATCATATTATTGTTTTGTAATATGTCAGGGTTATTCCAGATAGGTGTACGTTTGCATGGGATTAATGAAGACTCCGTTATTTTTAGAAACTCCCACCATGCTGTTAGAGAAAAGCTGATGTTGATACTTTTAAAGCATTCATGTCTTTTGATGTTTGAGCTAATAAATGGTAGGTCTGAAATCTCTAGATCCTTGCATAGTGCCTGTTCAACATCTAGCCAGGGCTCAACTAAGAAGGTATGTTTTAACCATTCTGAGATGAACTGAAGCCTGTTGGCTAAGAAGTATTGGTGAAAATTAGGCAGATCTAATCCTCCTCTATCCTTGGTTCTTTGTAGCGTTTTTAAGCTAATACGCGGGGGTTTATCTTTCCAAAGGAATTTGGAAATATATGAATCCAGAGATCTGAACCAATCTTGTGATGGTTTGTTAGGGATCATCAAAAATAAGTAATTTATTTTTGGCAAGATCATCATTTTTATAGTGGCGACCCTTCCCATGAGTGATATGGGTAAAGATTTCCATCTAGTCAGATCGCCTTCTACTTTCTTTAGAAGTGGGATGTGGTTTAGTTTAGTTAAGTCTGAAAGCTTAGGAGAGATATTAATACCTAAATATTTAATGTTTCCGGATTGCAGTGGGGCAGAGGAAGAATTATGGAAGGAGCAGTTAATGGGGAGAACTGTAGATTTTGGCCAGTTAATTGAATAATCTGAAACTCTTGAAAACCAGTTTATTAAAGTAATTACCTCAGAGAGGTTGGTTTGTGTGTTTTGCAGAAAAAGCAACACATCATCCGCATAGAGACTGATTTTATGTTCTATGTTCTTACATTTTATGCCCTTAATTGTTGTAGCCTGTCTAAATGCTGCTGCTAGAGGTTCGATAAAAATTGCAAAAAGTGAGGGGGAGAGTGGGCATCCCTGTCTGGTGCCCCTCAGGAGACAGAAGCTGGAGGATGTCTGGTCATTTGTTCTGATACGAGCCGTTGGGGAATTGTATAATATTCTTATCCAGTTTATGAAAGAGTTTCCAAAACCAAATTTGTGTAAAGTTGCGAATAAAAATTTCCAATTAACTCTGTCAAATGCTTTTTCTGCATCTAGAGATAATATTATGGCTTCGATGTTTTTATCGTATGAGTAGTCTATTAAATTAAGTAATCTACGAGTGTTTGTTGAGGAGTGCCGACCTTTTATGAAACCAGTTTGGTCAGGATGAATTAAGAGGGGGGTCATTTTCTCTAATCTCTTTGAGAGAGCTTTGCAGATTATTTTAAGGTCTACATTTAAAAGAGAAATTGGACGATAGCTTGAGGGAAATAAAGGGTCTTTGCCTGGTTTTAGCAGGAGACTAATGTTGGCAGAATTCATATTTGGTGGTAGTCTGCCCTTTTCCTCGATTTCCTGCAACATGCTGTGGAATACTGGTGCCAAAATTGTCCAGAATTCTTTGTAGAATTCTGCAGGGAAGCCGTCTGGACCTGGAGCCTTATTATTGGGCATACTTATCAGGGCTTCCTGGAGTTCACTTGGCGTCAGTGGCGAATCCAATTCCATTGCTTGACTGTCTAGTAATTTTGGAAGAGTTACGTTGTCAAGAAACAGATCAATTTCATTTTTAGATGGGTTTATTTGTGGTGAGTATAAAGTTTCATAGAAATCCCTAAAAATGTTGTTTATTCTTCCAGGATCATATATTGTGTTCCCCGATAAATCTTTAGCAGCACATATAGTTGTTTTTTCTTTATTTATTTTTAGCTGGTTAGCTAGAAATCGACCTGATTTGTTACTGTGTTCAAAATTCTGCAAGCGAAGTCTTTGTATAAGGAATTGTGTTTTTTTATTAATAGTTTCATTTAATTCTAGTTTTGTTTTGCATATTTTGTTCAATGTTTCCTGATCTTGGTGGGACGCGTAGGCTTCTTCTAGTGATTTGATGTTTTTTTCTAATTCCTGAATATTTTTGTTTTCTTCTTTCTTTTTGTGTGATGAGAAAGAAATTATTTTACCTCTCATCACAGCTTTCCCTGCTTCCCATAGAACAGAAGCAGATATTCCGGGAGTGTCATTAAAGTCTAAATATGAAGTCCATTCCTTTTTAAAGTATTTAATAAAGTCTTCATCTTTAAGTAGTGATATATTAAATCTCCAGTTTTTACTTGGCGTAGTATTATTCTTGTGCATTAGTGTTAAAGATACAGGAGCATGATCGCTGACAGCTATAGGATGAATCTCAGTGTCTGAAATGTCACACAGCAGTGAGCTGCTGACCAAAAAATAATCCAGACGAGAGTAAGAGTGATGAACATGCGAGAAAAAAGTATATTCCTTCCTGGTGGGGTGAAGAGAGCGCCATGCATCGCAAAGACCAAAGTCGTTCATATACTGTTTGATTATATTTGTGGACTGCCAATTACGCTGAGTTCCTGTTGTGTTGAGCCTATCCATTTCTTCATTTAGTCCAAGGTTGAGGTCACCGCCAAGAATGAGTGTGCAATCAAGATGTTCAGAGAGTGCACTAAAAAAACCGTGGAAGAATGAGGGTTCATCAACATTTGGACCATATATACTAACAATACATAGTTTTTTGTTCAATATTGATAGTTTAATAATTAGAAATCTACCCTCTGGATCTATAACTGTATCGAGTACTGTAAAATTAACATTTTTATGTATTAAAATTGCTACTCCCCGTTGTCTAGAATTATAACCGGCTGCAAACACGTTAGGAAACTCAGGTGTTTTAAGTTCATTTAAACCTGTGACAGGTTTGTGAGTTTCTTGTAATAAAACAACATCTGCCTGTAGTTTTTTAAGCTGGTTAAATATTTTTAACCTCTTTCCTCTGGTGCCAGCTCCATTTACATTCCATGTGTAAAAGTCAGCTCCTAATGTAAGTCACCTAGTTATCTACTCTCTATTACCCTTTTTTCCCATTAGCATTATATATAATTTTAATACAGATTCATTTATAATTATTCTTTAGTACTGTTCATTTTGCATTTGCCAATTGCTGCACAATGCCGGGAAAGGACACGAATAGAAAAAACAGAAAGAAAGAAAGGAACAGCTTCTTCTGCCCTAAATGAGGCCATCTAGCAATTAGGAAGATGAGTGACATGTATTATCACCTGATAAACAACCCAGTAGAAATAGTGATCACGAAAGACCATAGTCTCTATGAAGTGATCATTTTCTTGAAATAGTTGATTTTTAATCTGTTGATTTCTGATCTGACAGACATCAGAAGGGGTGTTTGAAATAAACAAATCAGTAAATATCAAAATAAAAGCTGTGCTACTGTGTACAGCTTAATTTTGCTTTTTTTAAAAAATACTTATGTATTTTAAGTTAGTAAAAAATACTTATGTATTTTTTTTAAAAAACAAAAAACACCTGTGAACAGCTACACAACAAAGAATATTCACAAACCAGGATGTACTGTACATTCCAGTGAACACGTCTGGTTTCTAATAGTGTTGAGGAAGCATGGCCTACACAGATTTTCAAAAAACGTAAATGACCTTTCCTTTAAAAGGAATGAAGGAAACAGCATGCGCAAAACAAGAAGACTCCATCAACCTGATTATACAAAACATTAGTGTACATCAAAATGGACTTGGTACAAATCACATACCGGTACACGAAATCTGGTGAAAACAATGAACAATAAAAAGTTTATCATATGTAAATGGATTTCTGACTATGTTATACAGTAGTTCTGTTAAAAAACTAAGATGCTATCCTAATTCAAAATTCCTAAACAGAACTACTGGGCCAGAGATATTTGAAAATCAAAATCCTAAACAGAAAAAAGACGCCAGTGGAGATTGGGACTGGTTCCCTTACCAAACACCTGCTCAAAGGTGCTAAAAAAAACACAAAATAAATAATATAAACTAAATAAAAGTATATATGCAAGAAACTAAACTACTGAGTACAAAACACACAATTAAGGGAGTAAAGTGCCGGCTCCCTGCCTTTTGCATGGCCATGCTAATTACAGAGCACAAAATGTAAAAAAAGAAAAAAAAATGATATTACAAAAGATCCGCAGACATCTACAAATGAAGCTCTATGCGACAAAATTTGTCTTGGGGAAGGGCAGCATAATGATATTGCACAATGAACAGCTGGCCTAGCACACAACAAAGAAAAACCATGCTAAGGCCTAACTAAAAATGAAACAAAAGAAAGCAATCAAAGGAAATTGGACCAAACAAACAGAACACACAAACATGAATTTGAAAGAGTAGAACAAAAGAAAGCCAAACAAAACAGCAGAGGGGGTTAGTGTTTGCCTCGTGCATTGAACAATACCTTACCTCGTTACAATGCAATCTGCACTGGAGAAAAAAAAATACCAGAGAAAAGAGAGGGAAAACGGTATGTGAGTTCACGTTCATGCTTATACAGCATTACATAATCACTCTGCCTATATTGAAACAAAAAAGTGGGAGGTCCTACCACTGTCTAGCTGTCTTACAGTAATCTAGGGGTGGCTAACCTTAGACATCATGAATTTACATCTGGTTAAAAAATATATGTTTTTCTTCCTACAGGAAAATTCATAGAAATAAAAAAAGATCATTCTAAACATGGAAACAATTTTTATTTTACTTCAAAGTACTGCAGCCATTCAGGGCTGAAAAACAAGCCAGTGAAGTACCTAAAAGACTTAAGGCTGGCACAACCAGCAAGTAAATTCCTTACACTGTATATAAAAGATGAACATGGACTCCAGATTTTAAAGGGCTAATGCAGAAATGCCTGTATTTTTTTTAATTTGTTTTTTTAATCCAGTAGGAAGCGATTTTGGTTTCATGGAAGTCTGTGGGGAACATGGCCTCATCTCTTCTAATCACATTTTTCTGTTGTGTTTTTGGCTTCAGTCACTGGTTTCAAGGCTTACTTTACTTGCTGTAAACTAATGTAATATTAAAATGTATTATTATTAATTAATATTACTGATTTTGTTTCATTAATAACAAGCAAATTAATTATTGTGCTAACTTCCCAAGTCTACTTTCCCATCCAAATATAACCCCTAATATATATATATATATAAAACATGCACTGATATTCAAATAGTTCATAAACATCACCATGGCTACATCTATGTTTTGAATGATTTCTTGTTTAAGACACAGCCACTGTTGTCAACTGAAAAGTAGACAATCTCTATTCAGACACTGAGTCTGGAGATTTGGGGTATTTCCAAGAGGCAACGTCCATATATTCCCAGTAAAGAATACTATCTCAACTTTAAAGACAACTTGAACATCACTTGCTCAAAATGCTGAAAAACAAGACAGTCAATCAGGATACAGAAACAGCAGATGGATGACAGCCCTCAGCTGTCTTAAGTTCCAGTTTCATTCATCCTTGGATGTAAATCCAAAGAAAAGGGACAAAAAAGATGGATTGAGTTCAAGGGCGCCTGACAGATGGACAGTATGCGGGGCTTGCCCCTAGCAGTCGTAATTAAGTTGTGTAATTGCACAGATAATGATTCAGTCTGCCTACAAGTCAAACACTCCATGACACAGAGCAGAGAAGACTTTGTCATCCTGATGCCTTACTGCAAATGCCTTTCTGCAAAAAGTGTTTTTGTGGTGCCTGCTACCAATGAATCAAGACTATAGCAAAGTGGTGGGTGGCTTCATTGTTACACCGTTGGATGATGCAGGCCCCAAGGCTACCAGTGGCCTTTTTTTTTTCAAGAAAAAGCATCCGCTATGCTATGAAAGTTTAGAACTTTTCCTTTGACTCAAGATTAGCATTATTGAATGTGTTGCCATTATAAAAGCAGCCCTGCAAACCTCAAAAAAGTAGCCTAGGAGTATACCAGCTGTTTAACAGACAGACATCAAGCTTAAAGGCTCTGCTGAAAGGCTTCCAAAAGCACATATGGAATAAGATTTTTGTACTAAATCCACAGCCAAGGCAGGTGTATGCTGTCTATGGAAGAGATTTGTGCACAGTAAATCTACGTCTAAATTTGTGGTTTATTAAACAGAGCAGTGCAGTTGAAAAATCTCAGCTCATGACATTATTATTGATAATTTCCAAGAAGAGGCGTGGGTGGTGGAGAGTAATATGGTGAGGTCATTAGCAAACAAGCTGCATCAAACCCACAGGCTGCAGAACAACTGGAGATCCATCAAAGTCAATCCCTCTGCCAAGATAACCAGACAATGACTCCTCAAATCTGAAAATGACTTTAGTGAAAACAGTGATGGAGTTGGTATGTTTCTCAAAAGACATTCACAGTGCATTCCACCATGCTCCCCAGACCGAACCCACAGCGCTGACAGCCTTCACCCTTGTGTTTTTGTATTCACAAAAACAGACAAGAGCTCATTCTTAATTCTTAAGGAATTCAGCTCGGAGCAACAAATCACTTGTTGTGAAAAACAGAGGACCCATCTCATTCGGCATGCCTTCAAAAAGGCACTCATACACAAGTTAAAAGATAGATGGACATTTTGATGAAAAATTGATGCCCAGAAACAAAGCCCTGTTTTACTGATGCAAAGAGCAGGTACAAGTCCATAGGATCTTTGGGTGCCATTCTTGTGATTCTGTAGATGTCTTGTTGCTTAATACAACAATGTATATATATATTTCTCAAATGCATATACGTGGATATATTTGAGGTCTTCTCTGTGTAGGCTGTTTGTTGCTTCTGTCATTATACTGCATTACACATCATCTCATTTGCAAGCACATCTGTTGTGGTGCAAAACTTATGTCACTGTATAGGTGTCACAACTTTTATTTTTCTTTCCCAAAGCCTGTCAAATTGCACTCTCAAATTGCAAATGATTTTTGGCCAGATTCTTTAGTTTTTAACCCAAATGTGCCACATTTTCTATTGGTTATTTCTTTATGACACAGGAAGCCTTTATCATTGCATTGGTTTAGCATCCAACTCAAGCATTTTATCCAATAAGCAATTGAAATGAAATCTTATATTGCTGTTTATGCAATTCTGAAGGAAAACAGAACTCAAGTTGCCCTATATTCTTCAGTCTAGATTCTCTTAGCATCCTGTAATTTGTGCAGTGTTTGATCCAAAATGCATGCAGAGGACTGCTCATATTCTTTCATGTGTTCTAACAAGCACTGAATCTGACAGTGGCCATTCATTCTGTCTCTCTATAAACCACAGAAAGAAGCCAAACACTCCCCAGACTACACATTTATTGCCAATGCTTCAGACAGAGAATGAATCAGGATATAAAATAATCTTATCTTGCAAGACATTGTGCATGTGTTTACCATATACTTGGGGTAGACAGATAACGTTTGCCTCCCAAGCACCAGACATCCGTGGATGTTGTTTTCAGGGCTAAATCTGGATGTCTACTGTACATCTAAATTTGGTTAAAAAGAGTAAAAAGTTGTTGTTTCCAACATTACAAAGACTTTAACCTCTTTTCAAACATTCACTGAGGCACATTCACCAACTGAGCAATTTTTGTTCATTAGAGGTCTAAAAGATGTCTAAGTAGTACATATCTTCCAAGTCATCCATCATTTTACCAACATGCCCTAGGTCGGCCCTGGGGCCTTCTCAGCGTAGCCATCCAGTTAGAAATATGGTTCAATATGTTTAAGAAGTGAAAGCTACGTAAACATTTAGATAAAACCACAAACGTTATATGACCCCCTTAGAGCATGCACTTTGGCAACAGAGGGAAGGAAAAACTCCAGTTTAACAGGAATGGCATAACATTCCCAATAGTCCAGCAACCAGTCTCCTCAGTTCACAGATATTTACAGGCTGTTGTCAAAAGAAGAAGAAATATTACACAGTGGTGGACATCGCCCTGTCCCTGTTGCTGCCATTAAACTGAAAATGAGCTAATAATTTTCTTGTCACATTTTTTCAGATTATGCATTTGGTCCGTTTTCTAAGTTCTATTAAATCACTGCATTATTTTTTTGTAATTTACATTTGACAAATCATCTCAACCCTTTAGGAACTGAGGTGTTATATACACTGAGGTAGCTAGTTACCTTATGTTTGTTTGTTTTCATTTTATTTAGGATGTTCAGCATCATCAACAACCTCAAAGCAGTTGAAAAATGGAAAACCAGGTCTAATCAGTAACCTCATCATTAAAAGTGTTGTAACCCCCGAATGATTTAGTTGTTCCAGATGAAACATAGCAACAGAAAACATAAAACTGATGGTAGATGGATAAGGACACATGGCAAAATTAATAATAACACATTGCATGAAGAATATCAATGTGAATATATGGAGTTTGGAGACAGATTTTATTTAGAACTATTTGTGAACAAAAACAGTGGATACTTGGCTACAACATGAGTGAGCGCTGACATGGGGTTATACTAATGATGCAACGCCGGAGGCATACTGACAGGTCTGCTGTAAGGGGCCAGGCCTGAACTGCAGGTTGCTGATGCTAACTGCTGACAGATATTGACTCCTTCTGAAGTAGGGCCTTGCCTGGTTACTGATGATTACCATGTACTGCTTGCTGACATGTGGAATGCGTCAGGCATATTCGGACATTTGAGGCCCCACATCATGATACTCTGAAGTCCAGTAGGATGAATACAAGTTACTCAAAAATCAAAATCAAACATTTTCATCAGTTTTATTATTCCCCAAATGGAAATGCCACATTGCCATTATTTGTTTGTATTTCCTTCAAAGCGTGTGTGTGTGTGTGTGTGTCTGTGTGTGTGTGTGTGTCATATCAATTCTTGACTTCTGTATTTCTCTTTTCCTTTTCTACACAGGTGTTTGCATCTTTGCTGAATGCCATGTTAAGTTAGCAGCAGAGGTAACACTTCTGAACTTGCTCCCATTATAAGAGGGTGCTGTCACAATGTGCATGCAACCCCAAAATGTTAGCAGTTTCTTTAAAAGCACCTACATACTGAGATACTTCTGAAACACCTTTCATGTGAGTGTGCTCGTAAGAAGTTGGCTGCAGTCTCCACTGTGCAACTTGGATCTTAGAAAATATGAAAAGACCTCAAGTTGTTTGATATAGATTCGTGCAGACTGGGCATTGTGGACCTCCAAAAGAACACCTGGGGGATATGTGATGCAATTACCAGTTCAGTTACTGGCTGTCGTTTCTTGGGTACTTTACTTTTGCTAAACACTAAACATTTTACACCAGAAATATCCAGCAAGATTTCCAGTTAAGGAGATACTCTGGGTTGTTTTGCCATAATCATCTGGCCTTTGCCCATTTCTCTGCTTCAGTTCCTGTCAAATAATGAATCCAACCTTTTAGCAGGTGCCTATTAATTTATTGAAAATATTCAGAGTATCCTTAGTTAGCCTATAATGAATGATTGTCTATAATGAACATTGTCTTCATTAAAGCTACTTGACAGATTGCTCAATGTTGCAAATTAAATTTTAAAAAACATCAAAACAAAAAAAAGATTTTCATTAATGATGTAAAAAGGTCTGCTCCTCTACACAATAAGCTGTCAGTTACAACACATTCGTAGCCTGATAATTTTTTCCTCTCTTGATCCATCAATGCAACATTTCCATATAACCATTTAATATTTTGAGGATGCCACGTTGATTATGTTGTTTTCAATCACTTAGTACAACCTAATTCAGTTCAACATTTAATAGTATAATAAGATAATTAGTTAAAATGTAATGCAACCTTTGATTGTAAGTCATTTTTGTCATGTAAGTGTCACGGCGAGTGAGGTGAGCCGTGTGGAGGCAATGAAGGAGGATCCAAACGCAGGCAGTCGTGAAGGTGTGAAGGTGGTTTATTGAGCATGAAAGTAAATACAAACGGCAAAGGGAGCTATGACTAACTAGACTGGGAACAAACTAACTACAGAACACGAACCTGAACATGAGCAGAAACACTTGGCGGTTGACAGCAGGGAAACACACAGATGACGCAGGGTGGAATACACAGACGGACCAGCAACTACAATGACGGCAGACATGACTTAAATACACAGAGAATCACAGGGGAATTACACACAGGTGGTGGACACAGCTGGGAATAATCAACAAGATGAGACAAAGGTAAAACTGAACACACTCACATGAGACGCAGACCATCACAATAAAACAGGAACAAGCAACCATCACACTAAGACACAAACTCGACATAGAGAGACAGGCAGAAAATGGCACATGGAGCTAGACAAATACTAAGCAGACACAACTGAAGAACAAATCCTAAACACCACAGAAACATGAAACTCAAATAATAAACATCATAATCAACACTACCAGAGAACAAGAAAACAACCCCTGATGCAAACTAAAACCAAAACATAATAAAACTCAAACTACTGGGTCCGACGGACCCAGAACCGTGACAGTACCCCCCCTCTAAGGGCTGGCTCCCGACAGCCCCAAACAAAAAAGCACAAAGCACCAAGCCAGGGCGGGCGGAGGGGGTCCAGGAAGGAGGGTCCGAAACAAAAAAAACAAGGAGCACAAGAGACCAGAATAAACCAAAAACAGGCCAACACAAAACAAGACCATTCACGAGTCCACAGTAAAGTCCGGGGGCCGACAACACAAGAGCCGAAACAGTTCAGGGGGCCGACCCTGCACACGGCAACGGCAGGCAAACAGTTCAGGAGGCCAACCGTGCACACGGCAACGGCGGTGACGGGCAAACAGTTCAGGAGGCCGACCGTGCACACGGCAACGGTGGCGACGGGCAAACAGTTCAGGAGGCCGACCGTGCACACGGCAACGGCAGGCAAACAGTTCAGGAGGCCGACCGTGCACACGGCAACGGTGGCGACGGGCAAACAGTTCCGGAGGCCGACCGTGCGTGCAGCAACGGCGGCGAGGAAGCAGGTCCGGGGGCCGACCGTGCGGACGGCAACGGCGGCGCGAATGCAGTTCTGGAGGCCGACCGTGCACACGGCAACGGCGGGCAAACAGTTCCGGAGGCCGACCACGTGGAAGGCAGTGGCGGCCACCGAGCAGGTCCGGAGGACGGCCGCGATGCCAGCGGCGGCGACGAACACCTTCCGGAGGCAGTCCCCGAAGGCCATGACGCCATCTTAGAGGCCCTGAAAACGGCCGGCAGAGGCGAGGCGGAACGGGTCGAGCTGGCACCGACGGCGGCGTGGCAACCACAGGACCAGACGAGGCAGGACCAGACGAGGCAGGACCAGACGAGGCAGGACCAGACGAGGACGAAGCAGAGGCTGGACCAGGCGAAGATGATGAAGACGGCAGCGGGACGGCTGCGGAACCTGACGGCAGCGGGACGGCTGCGGAACCTGACGGCAGCGGGACGGCTGCGGAACCTGACGGCAGCGGGACGGCTGCGGAACCTGACGGCGGTGATGCTGCAGAAGGTGATGTGGAGATGTGCTGGCTGGGTCCTCCAGGACCACCAGCAGATGTGAGGATGTGCTGGGTGGGCTCCACGGGCCCTCCAGCAGACGAGGCTTGAGGCTGGCTGGGTTCTCCTAAACCCCCAGCAGACGACGCTTGAGGCTGGCTGGGTTCTCCTAAACCCCCAGCAGACGACGCTTGAGGCTGGCTGGGTTCTCCTAAACCCCCAGCAGACGACGCTTGAGGCTGGCCGGGCTCCTCAGGCCCTCCAGCCGACGAGGCAGGACGCTGGCTGGGTTCACCTGAACCCCCAGCTAACATGACTTGAGACTGGACGGGCTCCTCAGGCCCTCCAGGGAAAGCAGTCTCTGAAGCAGCAGGTACGGAGACCTCTGCCAGTGTGGACACTGGCTGGGACTGAGCAGCACCGTGGCTAGACTCAGGCAGCAACAGTGGGATACAGTCCTCAGAGGGCTGGAAGTGTTCCCCAATACACTCAGCAGAGGACTGAGGCGGACGGGTGAACTCACTTGAGCTCTCAGGGGGTGCTGAGAGCCGAGACTGTTCAGGTGAATTCTCCGGTGAGGCTGCTGGTGCTGGTGTCTTGACCTCTAGGGGTCCAGAGTTGGCTGGTGACTGACACCCAGCCTCTGGGGAGGCCCTAGAGGGAGCAACTGTCTCTGAGATGGCCAGCTTAAATGAACCAGCAAAAGTTTGTGTGGAGTGTGTTCCCTGCTTGTAATGAGGCTGTGAGGATAAAGGCTGGGTAAATGAGTGGACAGGCTGCTGAACTGGTGGCAACTGAGCTACAGGTAGCAAAGTAGTAACAGGTGGTGGAGTGGCTGGCTGAACTGATAAGGCTGATGACTCTCTTGCCAACTGAGCTATTGACTGGGCTATGGACTGTAACATGGTGTCTACTGGGTCTGACTGTGACTGTGATGGAGGTGATGAGTGAGTGGCTGACTGAGTTAGCGACTGCTGGGAAGCTAACCGAGCTACCGGCTGAGCAGCTGACTCAACGAACACAGCCCCGGTATAAACAGTCATATGAACTGGTGAAACAGACAGAGCGTCTTTTCCACTCACCACAGCCGGCAGTTCTGAAGTCCTATTCTCCAGCTGTGGGGCGACGCGCCGACGGCGCGATCGTCGCTTCCTCCCGGGCAAAACCTCCGGCGGGCCGGGCAAAACCTCCGGCGTCCGGCTGGGTTGGGAAGCGATAGCGGCTGGTGGGTGTAGGTGAAGTTCGTGAAGGATGAAGTCTTGCGCGAGTGGGTGTAGTGAGTCCAATAGCCAGGGATAATCCATGAGCAGCTGTTGCAGTCTGGCTTCCAGAACGTGGAGGAATGCTTCTCCCTCATGCTCTAGCCACAGGTTGATTATTTGTGAAGCGGAGTTCGTGATGAGGTCCCGAAGCTCCGTGGGTGGGGTGAATGCCGCTGGATCCATATCTGGCTGGTCCGTACTGTCACGGCGAGTGAGGTGAGCCGTGTGGAGGCAATGAAGGAGGATCCAAACGCAGGCAGTCGTGAAGGTGTGAAGGTGGTTTATTGAGCATGAAAGTAAATACAAATGGCAAAGGGAGCTATGACTAACTAGACTGGGAACAAACTAACTACAGAACACGAACCTGAACATGAGCAGAAACACTTGGCGGTTGACAGCAGGGAAACACACACAGATGACGCAGGGTGGAATACACAGACGGACCAGCAACTACAATGACGGCAGACATGACTTAAATACACAGAGAATCACAGGGGAATTACACACAGGTGGTGGACACAGCTGGGAATAATCAACAAGATGAGACAAAGGTAAAACTGAACACACTCACATGAGACGCAGACCATCACAATAAAACAGGAACAAGCAACCATCACACTAAGACACAAACTCGACATAGAGAGACAGGCAGAAAATGGCACATGGAGCTAGACAAATACTAAGCAGACACAACTGAAGAACAAATCCTAAACACCACAGAAACATGAAACTCAAATAATAAACATCATCATAATCAACACTACCAGAGAACAAGAAAACAACCCCTGATGCAAACTAAAACCAAAACATAATAAAACTCAAACTACTGGGTCCGACGGACCCAGAACCGTGACAGTAAGCAACCAAAAGACTAACATTATTTTAAATGCCAAAATTCTACCAATCAGATTCTCAAACTAATGTTGCCTCAATCTGACCAATCTTTTTAAAGAAAATCACGAAGATCTGACAATACATTCAAAAACATTTTGAGATCAGTGATATGATCTTTTTGACGTTTCACTTACTTCCATAATCAGTTTGACCTGAACAAAACCGTATTAAATATACTGTAGATATGCTTATTATGCGATGAACCTGCTTTGGATCTCATGCCTCTAAAACGTATCCAGTGATAACAGGAGAGAGAAATTAATGGGATTTTTATGCAAAGGAGCGATTAACGATATCTCTTCAGAGACGTACACAAAGAGTATTAAATGATAAGAGGTGAGATGCCGAAACCACATATCACATCCAGCTAAGATTTCCAAGAATCAATCTGTGATCTGAGCTCCATCCTATGTTGTTGCTAAATGACTCTTGAGGACCAGCACTGGGGTAGTGAACCATGAATGAAAGGTGCTCTCTGTCGCAGTGAAAGTTCCAGCCTTGGAGGTGTTTATTGACAGCACACTCTTGGATATTATATTCTTGGTCACTGTTTATTGTTAGAAAATGCTTTATCATTTTGGAGCACATAAAATATATTTTCACAGGCAATAAACACCCTGAGAATGTCATGCTATAATTGCAACATGGCAATTTAAAGATTTCCATAAATATGCAAAAAAGAAATGGCGAACAGCTAAATGCATGATTAAAAGATCGTGTTACATGTTCTAGAGAGGGTAACAATTTGTTGTTCAAATTACAATAACAGTAGTAACTGAATGTAGCATTGCATCGTTGCTTTTTTTTTTCACAATAACATAATAACATAAGCATAATAACAGCAAAATGGAAATTATATGTAAACGTTATCTTGCCCACTCCTTTTCTGTCATATAACTAATCAATTAATGCATTTTACATTTTTTAACATTAGCTGGATGGATTATTCAGTCTTCTTTTCTTTTCCTTTGCCAAACCAAAAACTATAGGAAACAATCACAATACAGTGCTATTGTCACTCTCATCACTAGCACGTAAGCCTTGTCTGACCCCAAGGACAAGTGCACTCAATAACTGTCCCTGTCCAGACGAGGTAAGCCTGTGCCACAATCCCTTAAACCCCTGAACTCTGACATGCTTCAATGAGGTACATGAAGCATCCTCCCTTGGGAGATTAAACTGAAACTCTTTCTCACTAAACTCCTGATTAATTAGATTTTTTAGGGGGGGGAGCTCTAATCTGAACTGTTGTGTATTATCCCCAAGCTGTGGTAACTGATAACATCGAGGCATAAGCATGGTTAGACGTGACAATGCTCCCGATCGGAACTTCTGTGCAGAGAAATGATATGATGACAAAAGCCTCGCTTATGTTCCTCAAGCAACTGCTCTCAATGACGAGGCTTTTGTGGCACCATCATTCCTCACATTAAAACTAATCAGAGAAATGAAAAAAAAAATACATATTTTTTCCCCTGGTTTTTGACCCTGTTGGTTGCTTATTTAAATTCAACCACTACCAGTACTTTTATTTATTTATGAACTCAAGATAAATATGTGTGCTGAGTTTCTTTTCTCAAAGCAATTATCTGCCACTTTTTACTATCTGTTCTTTGTGTCCTACATACAGTTTTCTATTCATCTTTCAATTATTTTTTTTTATTTTGTGTTGAGAGGATTTTCTTATGATTTTGTAAACATGTCAGTCTTGAACTAGTATTTACACATTCCCCAGATTCTGCTGGGGTGTTTCTAATGTGTTTTCATTACTTACTTTGTAATATACAAAGCAAAGCATTAATCAGTTCTATTGCAGTGTGGCAACGGGAATACCTTTCAGTCACTTTATATGATGGGTGACAAATTAAAGGAAAAAACAAAGCATCTTAGCAAGCTTTTAAGTCATCGTCAGTATAGCTTGGCATTTATCTACAAGTTTCTGGAGCTTTACCAGAGAAACAGACCATTATTCTTTCTTCACTGGGTGATTTGATGTTGGTGAGAGTGCACTGTCTACCATTGATGTCCAAAATCACCCATAGGTGCTCAGGTGGATTGAGACTGCTGCGACTGGTGAGGCATAGCTAATGATTTACATCATTTTCATACTCGTCATTCAGTGATTCCGTGTGCCAGATAGATGGAAGAACTGTCACACTGGAAGAGATGATTTCCATCAGGATAGAACTGATTCATCTACGGATAAAGGGAATCACTCAGGAAAAAAACTTGGTATTGATTTGTGACTCTTCGCTCTCTAAGCCAACAAGAAACTCTAAACCATGCCAGCAAAATACCCCCCACAGCATAACAGCCTACACCCACACAGTAGGGGTCAAGTGTTCACATTTTTCTTTTAATTTGTCATGTGTCTGTTCGTATAGTCAGTATTGAGGATTTATGGCAAAGATTAAATTACTCTGTGGGAAAACCTAGAAAGCGGAACCAGTGTGCATTGTAGAGCAGCGGGATCTGACTTTTGCTGAGCAGAAACTCAAAATATACACAAAAACATTCAAAACACACAAACTTGGGAGTTTTCCTTTCCACTTTCCACTTCAGAGAGAATTTTGTGTCTAGCATCTCAGCTCACCTCAGGGATTATAATAGTGTGCAGTCTAAGCAAACAATTGCACTTGGATCTCACACAGACAGACATCTGCTGTAGGCAGATGGGTGGAAGGATGATAGATAGATAGATAGATAGATAGATAGATAGATAGATAGATAGATAGATAGATAGATAGATAGATAGATAGATAGATAGATAGATAGATAGATAGATAGATAGATAGATAGATAGATAGATAGATAGATAGATAGATAGATAGATAGATAGATAGATAGATAGATAGATAGATAGATGGATGGATGGATGGATGGATGGATGGATGCTTGGTTTATTATGAAATTGTGCCACCAGAGTGGGTCAGACAAACATCATCATCAATCAGCTCAAACAGGTTAGCCCCTCTCCCTTGCCTTTCTAATGTATACTCCATTTGCCATGTGCAGAGGTTCATGGTCAGTTGTTAAATCTGCAGTGGTCACAACATTGACTTTGTGTTGATTATTTTCAGTAACTTCCACAGACTCACAATTAGAGTGGCTTTCTGTGCTCATGTGCAATTTCCTGTTTCACTTCATTGCCTCTCTCTTTTACCATTAAACTTTGACTTTTTTTTAAATATCTGAGCCTGTGAACTTCCACTTACTCTATTCATTCAGTTTTCAGTGTTTTTTATTATATTGCTTAAATACATTGAGCTTAACAAAGAAGTACATTTATAAAAAGTTATCGTCTTCTATGCCAGTTTGCAATTGGACCGGGATGCACTGGGCAGGAAATAGATCACCAGTCTATTAATGTCATGTTCTCTACCAGTCTGCTGCTTATTGATCTCTCTATTCCCCTCTTTTAGACTGCACACTTGATATTTTTGGTTCCATAGGTGCATTCACACTATAAAATTATTTTTAGTCAGTAGAAGGAGAATGTGTTATCATTACTGATGATAATGCCAGCTAATTATCACATATAGCAGCACACAGCAGGTATATTTCCAGGCATTACAGGTAACCGCACCGTCATTGTTCATTGTGAAAAATAATTAGGTGCATGGTAAAACATGGTTCATTGCAAATATACACCAAAGGCAGTACCTAACGCAGTCAGATACTGCAAACCTCATCACTAGTAAGTGCACAGAATTGAAATCCTAAAACGAATCTACTACACAAATAAGTGCATTAAAGCACATCGTGTGCTTATATGTGGCTTGAGATGTGGGGGCGGCAACTCCTACCAGTTCTGGAGCAACCACCAGATTAATAGGCCTGCATCCCATCCCTCTTTTGTCTCAGCAGTATATCTGCCCGAGTGTTTAATCTAATCTTCCCCAGATCATTATGTCAGATTTTATGGTAACTTAAGTTTGGGTTTTTTTGTGTGTTTACTCCCACTAACTTAATTCTCCATGTGTCAAGGTTTATCATGTCTTCCCAGTTGCTCGACTTCATCAGTTCTTCTGCCTGCCTGCCCACTCTCCTTCTGCCACACTTCCTGCTAACCTCCAACTGCCAGCCTGACTCCATTACCTAACACCAGTTCTGACTCTGCCAGCCTTATTCTAGGACAGCCATCTCCGGTTTCAGCTTGCACTGCAAACCAAAGCTTAGTCAATCTGCAAATCCACCAGTTTTAACCTTTAATAAACCCCCTACCTCTCCTTGTGTCCTGCTTCTGGGTTGCCTTTAAGCAGAAAGCGTCAAAATCAGTTAGCTAACACATACAGTAGTCTGTAGTTACATTTGTTCCGTTTGTACAATTTGTCTTCTCGTGCAGCTTCTATCGTCTTACCTTTACTCTAAAATCTGTTTGAATTGTGGTTTGGGTAAGAAAAAAAATGAGCACTAGACTAAAAATATTTTGCAAGAGTGGACCATAAATGTTTTATTGCTGTGGATGCACACATACGCACATTTTTTTTCTCTCTGTGTGTGCAATTTAGGTGTCTGTTTTTGTTTGACAAACGAAAAGGGGCTCGGGACTCCAATTTTAAGCAAGGGATTTGTGCTGGCTCTGCAGAAGGCACACAGTCATGATTGAGTGGCTTTCCTTGGATCAATAATCCTGGACTATGCGGTATCAAGGGCAACAAAAGATTCCTAGATCTCCCTCATCCTTCTTTAACACCTGCACCAAGCTCTCTTCGTAGAGCCAGGGTACCATGGTTAAACGATGGGCACGATGAACAGTCACGCTAAAGCACTACATCCAGATATCCAAGGCAACGGTGGTAAAACAAGTTTTCATTAGTCACCCATTGAGTATTCAGCCTAGAGCTACTCTCACTGGGTATGCTTAGAATATGTTCACACCTCACATACACATCCATGCTGATGTTCAAACATGATCAAACTCTAGTTCAAAAATGTATTTGAATTACATTTTATTTAATTTTAATGGCCTGTTTTATGAGACTGCTGGATATCTCCTGAATAATTTCACAGAGCCGCATCATATTAATAGTTATTTTTAATTTGCTTTGGTGTAGCCTTTAGCTGGTTTCCCTGACTAGCTAACTGCCTGGTTGGAATGGATTTTATGCAAGCAGTGTGGGAGGTTTACATATTATCAAACTGCCTTCATGGCATGCAGTTCGTCTGCTTGCTTGTTTATCTGTTTATCCCTTGCCATTACTGTAATTAGGTCTTTGTACTGGAAGCCACAGCAGTCGTAACAAGAGCTCAGAACAGCATGTGAAGACAGAATGATGGTAAATGGGACAAAAGCAAAATGGACTATGTGTACAGCACACTCTCTGAAGAGAAATAAGTCAGGGCCCTGGCAGCAGTGAATGCTGTAATTGCTCCCTTCAAAGAGCCCCTGCCTCACCAGGACACAATGAAATGACCTTTTTGTGATTGCAAACCTCTATTAGTGGTGAACCATGGTGGTCAAAGCCATGGCCTTCTCCTTCATACCGCACTGTGCTGTTGTCATTTTAATTATGCAATTCAAGTGTTTTTATAGCATCACTATTTTCTCATTTGTTTTAAAGGGAGGAGATAATTTTTTTATTTGTTTTATTTCATTTTTTTCCCCATAAAACAATGCTCTGTTTTGTGTTTTGCTGTGTATTCTGTGTCCTTGAGCCATTTTGGTGTAGGAGAACACATTCCCTGGACATCAGCTCATATATTCACCATCTGGCTGTTCTTTGAAAGAGTGACAGCTTTTGATACGGTTCTTTGAATTACTAATTTCCTGTGGAAGTCCTTCAGTGATGTAAGGGCCCACAAAAGATACAATTTTAATGCATAACTGCAGTACTGACTCAGTGAAGTTTTGTTTCTATATATAAGTGCTATGTACGCTCAATAATATACAAAATAAGCTTACTGGCTATTTTACAATTGTACGTTTAAGCTTCAACAGAAACTGCACAGAGAGGTGGGAATTAATAAATGTCCAGCTCAAGGGGAACTTTAATTTATTCTTCAGTAATAAAGTCCATGTAATTATCATGTTATGAGCAATTACATTATTGAGAAAAAGTCTTGAGCTAATTGTCTTTTCTTTCTATTGTCTTTTCAAGCAGCAGACACTCTTTTCATTTTTTAATGTGATCTTGTGCAATAGTTCTGTGCAAGTCTTTCTAAATTTTTCTTTGGACATTAACTGCTTTCTCACTCATTTTTGTTTATCCACTTGTCACTTATCAATATGCATGGAGGAGGTCAGGAAGTAGATAGTGAGTGCCTTCAGCCAACTGTATAACACGTTTGAGGCTCTGTCATGGTTCTGGGGGTAAATTTCAGACAGTAGTGTCGGGAATCTTGTCAAAAATGATGAAATTATGAGCACAGAAAAGAACTTGTCAGATTTTGATCTACCATCCAGTGCCCTCTGAAAAGCTTCTTATGGGCAACAGCTTCATTTTTCTGCACGACAGTGATCCCAAAACCACTGCCAATGCAGTAAAAGAGTAACTAGTTAGAAAAATTACACAATGGAACAAAATCAGTCGTGGATTGGCCTCCTCAGAACTCATAATTCTTCCTGCTACAGAAATTCACACCTGCACCCATTCACAGTTATCCTTCATGTTTTTAGTCAGCTTCATTGACTTTAAAAGGATGTATAGAATCCCCAATAAGCACAAAACAAGTCTGAGCTGGTTCAGGTTCAGGCCAAGTCCATACATGGTCCGTACATTGAAATACATGGATGTCACAGTTTGCCGAGGCAAACTGCGTGGAGTTTGAAGAGTGGACCCAGGTGCAGACATTCTAAAACTCAAACTTAACTGATGATGGGCTGTTTATTAAGGCAGACAGAACAGTACAAAATAAAAGGGCAAAAACAATGCAACCTAAGCGATAACCTAAACTGGGTAAACTAGAAAGGAAGCACGAACTATGAAAAACAGAAAAACAGACAAAACTCTAAACATGGCAATGATGATGATGATGAGCATATATATATATATATATATATATATATATATATATATATATATATATATATATATATATATATATATATATATATATATATAAATTGTAGAATAAGGAGGGGATGTTTTTCTCATTATCATTTAATATTTTAATATGCCATTATTAGTTCATTAGAAGTATATAACCAGCTTTGCATTAAGCATAAATTGAAGTTTTTGATCTTACATTATTCTTTGCATTACAGTGATGGTGATAACTTTAGTTTGATCTTTTCTTACAGGTACCAGAATAATAACATGATTTTCATTGCAGATGTAACCATGATCATTCCATACACATTGCAGTTTGTTGCTCATTCTAGAGTTGTGCTCAAGGTAATTAAAGGTTAAAAGCTACAGCCAGCGCGAGTCTGGCTGATCTATGGAGGGCAAAGGCTTTGAGCTTGGAAGGCCGCACGTGCTTACACAGCACTTATAAGATGTTATTCTTGATGATTTTGTGCTTAGTCATGTTTTAATATGTTTTAAGTAGAAGTAGCTGATCCAGCAATATTCATTTAATATTATATACTTGATTTAGAGCAATACACACTGATGGTCTTAATAAATGAAAGAGTCCTTGTAGCTGCCATGTTGTGTCTTAGCAGGGTACAGACGGTTCCAGGAGACGGGGGCAGTCAGCGTCTGCCCTCGGGAAGGAGACAATGTTATTCTTTGTGTTAAATAAAATTGTCAACATTGATTGTATTACACCTGTCACTACGCATGAGGGGGCGTTCTAATACCCTGATTTCATAAAACTATGGTGATGTGTTTTTTGAGATGAGATCTGAGACTGTCTGCATACAGTGTCCATCTCCCACGTGTGTGATCATTAAATCATCGTTTGACTCAACCCGACCGGACCAGTGTTGTTATTGTGGGTTTTTCCTCTGGTGTCCATCTCCAATATTTTTGAACCATAACAATATATATATATATATATGAAAACCTGAACACAGGACTTGGTATGGGAGCAACACAGTCGATCCGACAAAGACTGAATGAAAAGGCACAGACTAAATACACACAGGAGGCTAATGAGAGAAGTGGGAGCACATGGGGGAAACAGCTGACACACATGAACATAACGATGTCCCAGTGGAAGAGTAAAGCTAGACACGATGAACACAGGAACACAAGACCTCTTCAAAATAAAACAGGAAACATAAGACGCAGACATGAAACACATGAAGGGCAAGGGAGACTTAACAGGGGTGGAAAACACAAGGGGAATCTAATAACAAAGAACTAGAACAACCTAGGCATGATAAAAAATGAACTTAGAAAACCTGAAGGGCTTAAACATAAACTAAAACTCAAAACGCTGGGTCAAAAGACCCAGGATCGTGACATGGGTGACACACGCACATTTAAGTAAGTTCATTCCAGAAACAAAAATGCACATGTATATGTGTGTGTGTGGAAAATAAATAAACAAACAAAAGCTGGAAACATAATCTAAAATCCATGAAATTCATGTTCAAAATTTCCTGGCTGCGACACGCACATAGATCAGTTGTTATATCTATGCTCACATTTGCAAGTGTATCTACACTAAAAATCTCAATACACTTGCAAATCTGAAAACAGTTTTGGAGCACTTTTCAGTTAAACCACAAGCAGATTGAGGCACATACACACAATCTTCCACCCACATATCTGAATAATTCGGATACATAATAGACATCTGTGTAGGCTCTAGGTCATCCTGGTCACAGTAGCCTCAAGTCCTTAAAAAGAAGGCAACTGTACTTCTTTTGGGTTGTAAAAAGGTTTCACCTCTCGTCCAAAAGGCTTGCTCAGTTCTGAAAGAAAAAAAAAAAAAACTAGGAGCCTCCGTCAGCTGTTTTAGAACTGAGGAAGCTTCTTGGATGAGAGGGAAAAATCTTAACAACCCCCAAAAAAGTCCAGTTGCTGTCTTTCTCAGCACTTGAGAATGAACCCATACAAAGCCTTACATTTTGAAGGTGGGGAAATGTGGTTTTTGTGCTCAAATCTAAAAGAACATACTGAAAGGAAAGCTTTGCTCACAGACCTCAATATTCCAAAGTCTATCTTCGATGGTTTCGTCTAAAGCTTTTCTACAAACCACACTGTGAAACCAATCCACACCGAGTCTATATAACGCAAATGATTTGTGAGAACTCAGGATGTCTTCTTTAGGTTTGTGAGTGATATCAATACAGTTGAAGCAAAACATGCAGATGAAGTGATATATTTCTAATGAGCTTGAAAAAAATTTTTTATTTATTTGTCACTGCCAAGCATAATTCAAAAGAAATATGTTATGGCATTAAAATCATATAACTTGAACGTACTTTGTGGTGTCTCTTGGGAAAAATGCAATGTTTTGTGGCTTAGCTGTAGTAATGATGTCTGTACTTCCACAGTAATGTGAGCATCAGAGGCACCTAACAGCCCCCAGTAGTTATTTCTCTGCAAAATGTAAGTACTTGCAGTAATCTGTGTTTTAGGGGTAACTATTGAAAGAATTGTTGGTAGAAGAAAGCAAGCAGCTTTAGTATAAAGCCAATGTGAATTATACTATATCTGCCAATAAACTATCAATCGTCTCCAAATGGTGCTCGAGTTTGAAGAGTTTCCAAGGCCAGTCATCAAAGGTCTTCAAGGTCACCCCATCTTTGCTCATCCACTTAAAGTCCTTATCATAAATATATTAACCTCCTAGGACCTGGCGTCCACATATGTGGACATCACATTTTGGGTTATTTAGACCAAAATACTCAATGTTCCTCTACAAGGGCCTGATATCCATTTACGAGGACATTATGCTGCTACTGTTCTATCAAAATTTTAAATGAATATCCACATATGTGGCTCTTATTTTTCCTAAAAACAAAAATAAGGTAAAAAAAAAAACCCAAAAAACTGGTAATTCTTTCTTTTTACATTCATCGGGTCCCAATATGCCCAAATATCAAAGAGAAATTAAAAATGCATGCCGTGGAAGAGTTCGGGTCTTAGGAGGTTAATACTAGTTTTGATTCTTTTTCCTCATAAAAAAGTATCTGCACTTGTCATTGAAGCATTGACACTGTTTCTGAAAAGTAAAATACCCAGGGCATCCAAAATATCTTAGATATTTTCCCCTATTGGTGGTCAATTCTCTCTTCTTTGTGTCCCAAGTTGGAAACCAAATACTTGCAGAAAACTGCACAGCATGTACTCTAAAACTCAATGGATTAGAAAAACAAATTTTGGTGCACAATTCCAACATGCCCTCTGAAACCCAGCACTCACAAATGGTTCACATCAAATATTTCCAGATAAATTTCCATTGAGTGAATGAATGAGTGCTAGGTTTGTTTGGTTTTTTGTTATATGAAGCAGCAAAAACCATGACTTCTGTCATCTGTTAGGTTTTTGCTAAACATCATCAGTTCCTGCAGGGCTCCTATTATTAATAGTGTTCTTTTCGTGTGGGCACAATATATCTACCATTTAATAAATTGGCCCAGTTGCCCAGGACCTGTGAAGAAGATAAATCAGAAAAGGTTGAGAATTACACTTAATGATTCACATTCACTATGTTGGAAAAATGTAGAAGAAGAAAACAAAAATGGATAATGTAAGTGGCTACAGAAACCCAAGGCTGTGGTTTCTAGCAGGTGTTGCAAATGTTCCGCTGTAGGTCTAAGAACTGTTCCCTGTAGAGGTTGAATGAACCTTCCTTCACTGAAAAAACCTAGTTTTGTATAAAAAGATATTTTTAATACAAAAAAACCCGGAGCTGCTGTGTAGTAGCATATGAAATATGCCTTTCTTTTTGCAGCGGCTGCTTATGTTCGCTCAGTGCCTTGTACATCAGTGGATTTAATCCAAATACCACAGTTCCCCCCTACCGCCATTCCCCTCTCTATTTTCAGAATGTTACGTGAGTTGCATTGATGTAACATCCCCAGACACTGCCCTGAGTTTCTTATTCAGGAGGTATAGGGCTTCTAAGTAGCCATCTATCAGAAAATCAGTGCCCCAAAACCCGTTCTAATTGCGCTGAGACTCTCTGGTGGCCACTGCCAATGCTGCATCAGATTACGTGTGTATGACCAATCCATTAAATTCCAATTCATTCTTTTGTGTTCTCTGTAGCTGCAGTGAACTTAAATGTTGTTTATTTCCAACCCTTCATCTATACTTTGTTCCTCTCTCTCCTTTGTTTTCTCTCTAACTTTCTTAGTACCTCTACTTTGATTGTTTTCTCCCCTCTATCCATTTTTTTTTCCTTTTTTTTGCGCTCCTTGTGGAGCTTGGTTACATGAAAGCAAGGCAGCTAGCCAGTCCCAGCCATGCTGTAGGACATACTTATTTATCATGGAGGCCTCTCAATGGGTAAAGAGAAGAACAGCAGACAGTGTTGCTAAGGGCAACACAGCTCTCCTTGGGTATGCTGACTTGAGTCACTGGGTACATCTGTCTTTATGTCCATCATAAGTGCTTTCAAGTGCCATTAGATATGTCCATGGCTAAACGAGCAAAATGCATGGCTATAACTAGTAAATGGCATTACTCATAAACTCATTACTACAAATGTGGGAAGATTGGCCAATCATTCTTGAAAACAAAACTTCAGGATCATGCTATTTTTTCTTTATTTATTTTAATTTTTTTCATCATAAAAAATTGCAACTCAGTAAAAACAGGAATGTAATTTTTTTAAAATTCTTTATTCCTGGTTTTCTTTAGCCCACTGTCTTTTTTGTTTGTTTGTTTGTTTTGTTTTGTTTCTTTGTTTGTTTGCTGTTTTGTTGCTTTAAATAATAGACTAATAGAGCAACATAGTCCTGCATAGTTTGGGATCTCTAAAGACATTCTTCACAAAAAACAAAAGAATTTGGCTATATCGATCACAAAATTAAGAGAAAAATCTCTAGGTGTTTTCACTTTTACTTTTTCTGTTTGCTAATTCACCCTGAGCATCTTACTTGTTGGAAACGTTGGAGCGTTTACAGAGACTTGATAACAGCCAATAGCGAACAACCATGCTGTCTGAATATGTGTATCGCTACAGCAGCTAGGTGTTGATTCTCAGTAGGTTTGGCAGTCGCCTACAAGAAAACTTTTTTACATAACAGAGACACTTTAATTGCACCGGCTTTTATTTAATGTTAGTGTCACTTAATGAAACTTTAATTACACCCCTCCTCCACTAGTCATTCTTAATGTGTACAAGGTTGAAGCTAACTTCCTCTCCTTCTGCTCTTGTACCTTGATGTCTTTTTTTTTTTCTGTCACTGTGCCCTGCTTCGTTTCACTTCTTTGCAGCCCACCTTCCACTATGTGTCTCTCTTGATCCCCCCGGCAAATTTCCAAGTCTTTGTAACTCCCACTTTGCATCTTTTAGCTGTTCCGTTCTCTCAGCTTGGCTATTCCCCCTCTTTCTCTTTGAGTTGCTGCTGTCACGAGATGAAAAGCTAATTTTTGTTTCTCCCCGTCTTCGTTCCCCCCCTTACTCTGTACATCAACCTGTCTATTTGACTTCCTTTTCCCTTCCGTTCTCTCCGCCTCCTCTCACTTCCAATCCAAATTAAGCAGAAACCCAGCCAGGAATTTTTCAAACAAAATGCTAATGGTCTGCTAATGGATCCCTGCTTGCCATGGTGTTGCCTGACAACTGACAACCTATGGACAGTCACAGGTATTTTAAATAAAAGCCCCAACCTAAAGGTGCATCTGGCTTACATAGGGTATATAAGTGTTGTGAGTGTTTTAGTATCCCTTGATTATGTATGACCTGTATCTTTTAATAGTATGATGGTATGGATGATATGGATGGACTATTGCTCCACAAGATGTTTTGTGTTCACCTGCCCCCTCAGAAGTGCTTATTTGTATTACACCACCACACTGCATCAATAATGTTGAGGTCCAGATTCTGAGGAGATCAGTTAATGATTGAAACTGTTCTGTTGTGTGTGTTTTTTCTGTCCAGGTATACTTTTACAGCTTTGGCAGTATTTTGGAGATCATGTGATTTCCATCAAATGCTTTCCAGATGGTACTGCATGTGGGACCAACTACTATTCGTACTATTCTGTGTTAAGACAAAATCCCCAGCACCACCAGCTGAAATGCAGCTCCAAACCATGACAGAGCCTCCACTGTGTTTTACAGCTGGCTGCAGACACTGTTGTATCTCTCTCCTGTTCTTCTCTATACATACTGATGACAATTTTTGGCAAAACTTTCAAAACTGATTGATTGATAATTTTCAGTTCTTATGCAATTTGACATACCTTTTCTTTCTCTGTCTCTTTTGCCTAAGAATGGCTTCTTGACATCCACCTTTCCACTGAGACCATATCTGATGAGGCTTCGATGAATCAACTGAAGAGCCAGACACTTCTCTCACGTCCTGTCAGGCTGAATTTATCCAACAAAAACCTGACACATGACTTTCAGCTACTGTTCATCTACTGAAGATAGCTTTTTAGGTATGCCACTTAAATCTTTTAGTCCTCTATGTGTCCAGTTTTCTCTCGTTTTTTTTTTTGTTTCTTTTTAGCAAAACATGCTAAAATATGCCAAGTTTCAGGGAATTGCGTTGCTGATGCAACAGAATAGATTAGCCCTTTATTGACATTGTACATGTAAAACAACAAAATTGCATTCATTATGACTGTCAAACTATGTTATCATTAGCATTCTTTGCAGATTCAGCTAAAGAAATGGGAACAAATTATGTTTTTGTGACAGGCTGCTGGTAACAAAGTGCTTATAGATAGAATTTAAAGTAAAAGACCAGTTCCTCTTAAAATGAAAATGAGTGAAAAAACAGCCAATGTCCATAGAGAAACTTTAAAAGAACTTCAAATCTAAAACCAGAACTATATTCTAGAAATGAAATTTAAAGAAATAAGGCGTTGCCAATGACTTTTGTACAGGACTTTATATGCTGAAGCATTTGTACCCTGATGAGAGTGTCTCCTCTAAGATGTTAATCGCCCCTTGCATAGGGGATGAGGCATCACTAAATTATTTGTTGATGATAACATAATAATAATAATAATAATAATAATAATAATAATAATAATAATAATAATAATTTAGACAATCTTAAAATAAAATGAGAATATAATCTTTATCAGAATATCCTGAAGCTATTCTGGTAGTGTGTGGTTGTCCCACCTTCTTCTTATGATACACAGTATTGCTTGGTGCAAATGTTGGTGTCTTCTTCTGATTTGTCACCCATCTGTAGACACACAACTAACTGAAGAAGTTTGTCAGAAATGTCCAATCAGTGATGAGCACTGGCTTGAGTAATTTATGCATTGTAGTATCCCTTCTCCCTGAATGGAAGTGTCTGTATTCATTATTTTGTCTCTATTCATTTTTTCCTTTTCTTTTTTTTCTTTTTGTTGTTATATGAAAGAGAAAAGTCAAGATTTGGTACTTCATAACCAGTCCCACATAGCTCAGAGGAATTTGGTTTTATGAGCACGTGTTTGGTTTTTTTAAGTGATAAAAATACATAATTGCATAGTAATAAAAAAGAGCTCCAATAGGGGTGCTGTCAGTGTCACAAACCAGCTAAGATTCAAAGTATACCTTAAAGTGACAAAATAAAAATAGCACATTAATAACCACCCTCTGTGCAAGTGCAGCTTGCATACTTGACTGTTCTGGTTCTGACGCTTTTCAGATTTTTAAGGATGTTCAAAAAGATGGTTTGAGAAGCAAGAGGAGTGATGAAATATCTTGTGATCCTGTTTTTATAGTCTGCAGAACACGTGTTGTGTATCAGTTAAGTCTCCTTTATTTATTCCTTCTGGGTGTCTGCATGACACCACCTCATGCTTCAACATGCTAACTATTTTTACTTTTTACTAGCTTTGATTTTGATGACTCTCAAATACATCAGTCAAATCTGCACAAAATATGTCCTAATTTGACAAGCTAGTGCAGCGTCTGCAGAGTATTGGCATCAGCAAAGCTCTTACACCGACTGTGAGATAATCGGTCGCTGTTATCAAAACATGCATATTCAGCACGGGCTGAATTGTGTGCTTGATTTGACATAGGCAACACGGTGATAAAATAGATAGTGGAATTGCAAAGTTTGAGGGCAGAGAAACAAAAGCAAACTCACACAATCTAGTGATGTTATTTTACAAATGATGCAGGAGCCATACTTATTCTGATTCTTTGTATTTGTAGGAGCATTCATGTGTGAATGTGTTTGTATGATTGGGTGTTAAAAAAGCGAATGCAACAGACGAAACAATGCATCAGTAAATTTAATTTTGAGTGCATATTCATGATCTGTGTGTGCAAGTATGCAAACGTTGTTGCATATAAATGGTTTGATGTCGCTGAGAGTAAATACAAACTATTCCAATTTGTTTGCTCAGCTATTTTCAGTGAATACATTACAAGAAGAGAATGCAAATCAGTGGAAAGACCATTCAAGCCGACCTTTCACACTATCAAACAGGCAAGACATTTTCTGAAGTGCTGCACAGCCAGCATCTCAAGAAGAGATGTCAGCAGTGAAGTAGAAAGTACTGGGATTCTTGATTAACCTATCGTAAAATACATAAGCATGCAATCCTAGGTTGTGCTGTAAACAGAAGAAACCTCTTACCCAAGGTGGGCACTCAGTCCTCCGAAAGCCATTTCTCAGCATTATCGATTCATTCCCTGCTCGGTGAACTGAATTACATTCGATCCAATTTGGTTTCCCACCTTTTCTCCTCTGCAGGACAGGGGCCTGATTTGCATGAAGCTGCAGTGGGAGTACAGTGGCTCGAGAAAGGTGATCAAGGGAGGAGAGGTTAAATAGTGTCACGTGGCAAAAACAGAATCATGAATACAAATGATTTATTTCAACAAGACGATTTTTTAAAATCAGTTGCAAAACCCTAAGTTGCTGTAAATACATGATAACATATAACACTGCAATTAATCTTAAAGCCATTGCAGAACCATGTTGTAATATTATACCTGCGGAACAACTTGGTTTCAAATATAAAGGTCTGTCCTTGGTAATCGTTCAGTGTATGAAAGAGGGTTGCCTTGGAAACCTGACATAAAGCTTTAAATTAGAGATTCCTGGTGAACAATAAACTCTGTGGTATCCGGTTTTCACTGACAATGGTCAAATGTACAATGTGCAGCTAACACAAGTCAAACATTCCCTAAATTTTGTTTGCTGTATCATAAAGCATCCATGTTGATTGTTGGCTTAGAACTGCCAATTAGTATAATAATGATGTGAGGGCACTTCTGACACATTTCCTTCTTTTTAGCAGAACACATCTGGTAAAGCCAGCGGCTGCTGACAGGACAGCGGGCTTATTAATGATTACCTTCAGCAGGTGCCCCATCGTACTGTATCCTCTGACCTTTCCCTCTGAAGAAAACAGTCAATGGACTGCAACAGCGCCCAGTCAGATGCCCTGCCTCCTCCTCCTAATGCCCATCAACAATGTTAGAAAGCCAAACAAGGAAGGAAGGAAATAAATGCTACTTTGAAAGCCTTAATATTTCTCTGGGTTTGAAAAAATCAGAAGCTACAGCCTGTTTGTCTACTTAGCTTTTCTCTCTTTCCCATTCTTTATCTTCTTTTTCCTTATAGGGGTGCTGATTGCAAAAGCTGATTTTTGTGCTTCTGTGACAAACAATTATGCACAAAAAGGGTCAATGTATCCTTGGGACAAAAGCCAGAATTGATTACCTATCTTGACAACCACTTAAGCCACACCGTTATCAAATATTGCTCTGAATCTATAAACTGGGCTTAAGTGAAAATGTGAGAATAAACTCACCTTTCACCACTTACCTTTTTTTTAAGACAGTGAAATCATCCACCTATCCCCATATCATCATTATATTATGCTGAAAAAAGCAAATTAGTGACAGGCCTCATCTGTTTTGTACCTGGGTGAAAACTAAAGTGTAATCTAGCATCCCAGATGCCTCCTGTAGAGCATTACTCCAAATATAATTGTTTTGGGGGGTTTTTTCTTAATTTTATTTTTCATTTCTTGTGCTGTGTGTTCTGAGGAGATATCATGGGGTGGCACTAGCCCCGCCGGTTCTGTCTTTGTTCATGTTTGAAGATCGTGACAGGCTGCATAGCCTGAATCTTCCTTCTGGGAAAGCAGCAGGACATTTCTCAGATAGAGACCCTTTAAAGGGCTCCAGTGGTTTTAGCTCTGAGAGAGAGAGAAGAAGTTCCTATTAGTGTTTCCATTTCACTGAGAATCAATGTGAATTCTGGGTAATTAAGAGGCTTTGGTAATTCTCACTGAAAGAAAAGAAAAAAGATTCTTGTGTTGATTTATGTATTGCCTTCTTCCCACTTCAAATAACCAGTTTTACACCCTTCCCCCCCACCACCACCAAAAAGGAAAATCAGGCAAAGTAACGTGTATAGTATTGACTCTAGCATTGCTTTGTTGCTCAGGCTATATACAGCTCAAAAGAATTAAAGGAACACTTTGAAAGCACATTAGATCTGAATTGGGGGAAAAAACATCAAGCTGAATATCTATACAGATATAGACTAGGTAACTTTAATTCCCACAGCATTTGGTGGAAATGCATGGCCCCACGGCTGTGTAAGCCACTTCAGTAAACTGAATATGTTACTCGGTTTTCCGTTTACAGGAAATGTGGCTCTCTGTGGATTAAGCAACAGCAGAAATTCATCACACCATCATCATACGGGTCAGAAAAATGTTGACTTTTTTAAATGATCATTCATTTTCAGACAAATGAACTAATAGAACATAAGACAAACCAGTGGAGTGTTTTCAGTCACAAAGCTCAGCAAGCTTGTTAACACATAACTGAAATTAAATTCAGTATTCTCTAGAGTTTCATGCTTTGAGACTATCATCCATCTTGACCACCACTATGCCCTTCACTCAAAAAATTTTCTTTGTGACCATAATCCAGGCAGTGATTGCATTTCAAACAAGGTTGCTTGTGGGGCTTACTGGATTACTTGTAATGCATTTCTGCCTTTATGTGCTGGACAGTTTCTCGCAAGCACTAGAAAATGTGTCAAGTGCCAAACACAAGGGTACTAACAAAGATAAACAGTGCCAACAGATTGATCCAACACCAGCTGTTGCATTTGCTCCTCAGCAGCACAAACTCTCACCTCATAGTTTGCCAGCGTGGTACCAACAACAAGTTGAACTATTTAAGTTTCCCGTGATTTTATTTGTTGAACTTTTATTGCTCGGCATTATATTATAGCGCAATGTGTGCTTGTTATTTCATCCACCCCCATGTATGTGCATCACTGTCCTGAGGGAGTCCACACTGCGCCTGTCATCCAATTAGGACTAAATCTGATTTCACTAAAAGGCTCCATCATTTAGACGGTCTTTTAGGGAGCAGGCACTGAGATGCATTACAACTGGAGAATTGTTTGCATTCATTTTCACAGCAGTGAGCACATTCTGCTTCAGCTTTTAAGCAAATGTGTTACTGCCTTATGTTTGGTAGTGGCAGCTGGCACATACTGACAGATTGGTCTAAAGCAGTGGTTCTCAAACTGTGGAGCACAGAGCATAGGCACTGCAGGGAGGGCATGGAGGACCAGGAGAAATGTATGGCATGAAGCTAAGTTGAATGAATGGGGAAAATAAACTAGAGATTGCTGCAGCGTTCTTTTATCATTACTGTTTGGAGGGGGGGGAAGCATCATAGGGTGGAGATTGTAGCTTTTTCAGGTGCCAGTGGTATAAAATCCAAAAATCACACCTATCATACAGTACTAAAAGGATTGGAAAAAAGCTCCAATTTAATGGAAATGTTATATCTTGCAAAGTTTAATGTCCCACTTCCATCGGGTGCTCCCTTCTGATGTAATTATTGAATATTGCAATTGTTAGCTAAGTGGAGACGATTAGTGTTGATGCAGGATGCATGAAACAGCAAGAATTGTGTTGAGGGTTAGGAGTTTGTGTGCATTCTGTATCATTCGTCATTCACAAAGGTATCCTACCCGACATTTATAAGTCAAAAATGCAATCTAATGCACGTACACTGCTCGACAAATTTGTTAGACCACCAAGAAAACAGATATTTCAGAAGCTGGTCAAAAACACAGGCACAGCACATTCATCTTCTCTGAGGAGTTTTAAATTACCTAAGCGTAACAGTCAACCACTAAATCTAATTTCAGAATTTCTGGTAAATAAGTCTAATTTGACGACATCATCGAAAATAATTATGTGCTTTACTATTTGTTTCTTTCTTCTAATTTTGTAAAATAGTAAATTGGAAAGTTCATGAACAAAAACAATTATTATGTTTTAATATTAAAAATCTATTTCTGACTAAAGAGCTTGTGCCTACTCATAATAGAAACATAAATAACATTTTAGTCATTAGGGCAACTGTGGCATAAACTTTACATGGGTGGTGGTCAAGGAAATTTGTTAAGCATTGTACGTTTCTCAAAAATCCTGTAAGCCATGAAACAGCTACCTGCTCCTATGTGTTTCATCTAATCAAACACTGATTTGGTCTTTGCCTTGATGTACTTGCTAAAGAAAAAAATATGGTTTAAGATACCAATAAACCCAAGTTGGGTTTTTGGTCTTCATACCTTCTAAATCAAGAAATGACCACTATTGCTTTGTTATTGTTACATTATATCATTATTTCTTTAACACCTTTGGTGATAGGGCAGAGGATCTAACAGCTGAGCTACAGTCTGTGCCAGTGAGGCTGCTGTGTGCACACTTACGGTTTTCAAAAGAAAGGCCTAATTAGCCAGAAACCTGCAAGTGAAGCAGAGCGTCATGTCAAAACAACCAGCTTCAATTCTCAGGACACTGCCACCAAACAGCAAACGTAGGAAACAGAACAACAGAAGCCTCTTCACTATAGCACATCCACAAAGCCAATCTCTCCTTTGGTACCTTTCAGAAAAGAAAAGTAAGAGCAATTTTATGTGCCCTCTTTTGTTGAAGGTCCCCAATGTCAGCCACTGGTGTTTTTCTTCAAATGAACATCATGAAAAGTGTTTTAGCTGCAATATCGGTGACATCTTGCGTGCGACCCCATTTGAACCCAACAGAGGGATGAAGAAATGAGAGGATGTGTCAGTACAAATTCACAGTATAAACCACTGCAAATACAAAAGTGCAGCACTGGTGGGGAGTTACATCTTTGGGGAGCATAGCAATGTGACATTTCATAGACACATTAAACGCAATATCACATGACAACTTGCTGTGCTTACGATAACAGGCTAACTTGCCACCTTTCACACAGACACTAGTGTCCGTGGCTAAATGGTTTATGCATCCTCTGCCTGCCAAGAAGATAGCCGTACATGCTTCTTATACATATGAATATGAGAAACAAAAGACACAGTCATATTAATTGAATAATTATAAACAGAAGTTTTTTCTGATAGCAGTAGGAGGCAGTATATAACCTGCCTCCCCTGAAAGTCTCATCAGTGGAGAAGGCTAATTATCCACATGCTGTGCATCTGAATGAGAGCACAAAAGATACACATACAAAAGAATTAAAGCTCTTTTCCAGACATTATGTCTGCCGTATTTTAAACTTGCAGCTCTTTTTTTTAATCATAAAATAGAAGCGAGTGAATAACATACAGTGCAAATCATATAGTTTAAAAAGTAGAAAGTTATGACTTCCATTTAAACCGCCGCCGTAAGAAATTCTGACTTTGTTCTACACATTATATTGCACAGCATTAAGGTTCAAAGAATGTAACTCTGCTGTAACGCTGGTGAAGAAAATTTGTGTGCATGAAATTTGAAAACTGTGACTAAAAGCAGTTTGTATACCGTATCATCAAACTGCGATGATCCACTCATGAGCCAAGCTAGATTAAGAAATTTCTTTTTATTTTCTAAATATTTTTCTACAAGGTGAAAATGTAAAAATCTCAGTGGAACTCCAGGATAATACATCTGGGCCTAATTATGCAGAAACAGGAACATTTGGGAAACATTTGCATTTAAGAATACATGTATGGCTTGTTCTTGTTATTAAGCAGCCTCAGTCTCACAGACCAGGCTATACATGAAGTGACCTCCTGTTTCCTACATTGTACACTAACTAGTAAATCAGCTCATTACAGTGCTTTATTCCACATCACCTATTAATTTCATCAACTACACTTCTTCTTCCAGTTGCTACATTTAAGCTTCTGTCACACCAACCCTCTACATCCCCTTGTTCACTTCATGAACTCTATGAACTTCCTTTGAGGTCTTTCTCTCTTCCTCTTGCCTGGCAGCTCTATTTTCAGTATCTATTGCCCAGTGTATCCACTGTGTATTGCTCCTCTGCACATGTCCAAACCACCTCAACTTTGCTTCTCTAACTTTATCTCCAAACCGCTTATTCTGAGCTGGCCCTCTGATGTACTCCTTTCTTTTCCATCTTCATCACTCTCAATGAAAATCTTAGCATCTACAGTTCTGGCACCTGGAGAACTGACTCTTTTGTCAGCATCACCATCTCCAAACCATACATCATAGCAGGTAAAGCTTCCATTTCACCCTTGTTGCTATTTTTCTATCACAAATCACCCTTGACCCCCATCTCCACCTACTCCAACCTGCCTGCACTCTGGTCTTCAACCCTTTTTTGTGCACAGTTTGTTTCTCCCTGTCATCCAGAGACATGTATTCTTTCTTTCTTCTGCCGACTTCTTCTCCCCTGTGAATACCTCCACCTTTCCAGATTCTTATCCACTTGCTCCCTACTATACGTATGGATCACAAAGTCATCTGCAAACATCATAGTCTAGGGGGACTCGTGACCTTATGACCTCATCTATCAGCCTGTCCATCACCACTGCAAATTCCAAGGCGATCCCTACTGTAATCCCAACCCCACCTTGAACCCATCTGTGACTCCTAACAAACACCACATCACTGTCTCGCTGTCTTCGTACATTTCTTGCACTACCTTCACACACCTCTCATACAGAACTACAGTTCATGTCTTGACACCTTACCATGTCCTTTCTCTAGATCCACAAAGACACTCCCTCTGACCTTCTCTATAGTTCAACCCTGGCAAAGCAAACACCAACTATTAACACACTACAACATGGCAATGTTACACTCCCAAAAAAAGTGTAGAGAAAACACTGCCTTCATCAGCCAACACCATCATGCATTGTGGTCTGTCTGTCTGTTGCAGAAGAATAAAAGGACCATCAAATATGGAGCTAAGTTAATTTTCGTAATTGCTCAGAGTGTCTGGTGGGAATAATACTTCTCAGACATCTCAGCTCTGCAACAGCTCATCTCCTCCGCTGCCCAAGCAACAGGATGTAAATAGAAAATACTAGTTAAATGCCTACAGTATTTGATATTTTAGTTGCTCAGTCTGAGCTGGAAGTTTCAGAGATGCATTGAGGTTTGGTTATGAAAAATTTGCATGTAAGCAACAAAAACAATGGGGCCAGTGCTCAGAAACAAAAATGTTATAGAAATTAATTTGACTGCCTTGTATGGGTGACATTATTTCACAATTAATACATTAAAGATTAGCCTATAATAGCACAGTTACAGCTGTATTTGCCTTCTGGCATGCCCGGGAGATAGAGGACCTACTTCAGCACGTAACTTTTCTCACACATATGCAAGTTTCTATAAGATGTTTCAGTTACAATGCGCATGTAAGTCACATAAAGTCAAAATGAAAATGGCTGACAGTATTCTGATGCCACTGCTCCCCAGACCTGTGGACATGTGGACATTTTTGCAAACATGAGTGTTTGCAGTTGGCAATGGCAGAAGCCACCGTCTGTGTATCTCTGAGATGCCAGCAGCTTGGACAAAACGGTCGTATTTGATGCTTTGGGAACGGGATGAGCTGGTTTAACTGAGTGGAGCTCGAAGTGACAGTCTGACATGAAATTATTTTGACAGCATCTCATTATAGTGTATTGGATAAAAGACACCATATCAATCTCTTCCTCTGTCATAATTTTATATTCTAAGAACTTTTGAAGACATTGCAATGTTGCCTTCATCTAAAAAGAGCCCAATGAAAACACCCAGAAACACCCCCCCTTTTAAAACCCCGAACCCTTTATTCTACTGACCTCTTACATTAAAACAGTCTTATGTTTCTGTTTCCTTTGTCAGTTTTAAAATGTGAGGGGTTTCAAATGGGGGGAGGGGGAATTTCTATTTCTATTTCCAAACAGTTCAAGCAATCTGGTAAAACAAGATGCTTTTTAATTGCAGTTACGAGTATTTGCACTATTATCTGCAAGATAACACATTAAAGAACAGAAAATAATTGAATACAGTGGTACAAATTTCTTTAGAACTGCAAGACGGGGGGAAGGTTGGTCTGTTCTCATACACATAAATAGATCTGCAATATATATTTGTGTGTTTCTGACCAGTCTGTCGGAAAAATACTTGCAATTACTGACACTATTGTAAGCTACAACTCAAGAAATGTCCAAGAAATGAACTGGATATGTATATTTAATGATATACAACCAAGTATTCAATGAAAAAAAGGTATTTTTCTTTTGGCAAACACTATGAAGCCCAACTATACAGGAGACTCAGTTTCACTAATATCTTATAGAATTATCTCTCAGTAGGACTCTATCAACTATTACTATCATAAGCTCTCAGCAAACAGGAAATTTAAAACATGATTCATTGTGGCATTTCTAGTAACATTTTATTACTTGCAGATGCAGCTGTGTGTTATTACTGGCAACAAAAAATGTTAGGCATTAGGCACTGTTCAAAAGACAAGAGAGAAATTATTTTAACAGTATGCAAAACTGCACTCTAATATCTCAGGGGCACAATTGTATGCAAAAGGTTAAGGAACCCATGGTTAAAATTGCTGCTACTACAAAGAGTTTGTGAAGTTCTGTACAAATAAAGTTATTGTTATTATAACATTTAACAGAGTAGAAAATTAATTGGTCTCCAAATGGCATAAAGTTAAAAGAAAATGAGATTAGTTAATTATATTGGAAAAAAGGAAATGAGGACTGTGCATATTCCAGCAGATCTGAACTCTCGGATAACTATTTGCCAAGGTCTGAGATTGCAGCTAGCGCTCCAGGATTGCTTACTCCAACACTGATGGGAAATGCCAGGTTATATCAGTTTTGCCTAAATAATATTCTGCAAGTGCTGTGATTTTTTTAAAACAATCAGCATCTACCTAGGCAAAACAAAAGCTAAAATAATTGACGCAAGGTCATCAGGCAATAGAAGTGAAGCAGTTTCTTCAGTTTGCGCTGTCATTATGAACGTAGAAAATGAGAGTTGCACTTTTCTGCTTTGTAGCGACACGTGCACGAACAACCCTAAAAAGCTACTTTTAGTTGCGCCCTTATCGAGAAGGGGTTGCTCCAGTATCTGCAGCAGCTCCACCCCAAAGAGATGTGAGTCTCCTCCTATGTTCGAACCAGAGATCAACATTATGAAGTTGAAAGAAAAAACTCCCAAGAAAAGCTTTTCCAGTTTAACCGGATAATTTAGCATCTGATCTTTTTGTTATATGCAATAAGAAAGAACACCTGAATGTCATGAGAAAAAAATCCCCTTTTCAACTTCTACGATGGACAGCTTCAAGAGAAGCAAGTTAAAGGTTTCACCAAGGCCCTGCAGAGACACCCAACCTTAAAAATCTTTTTTTTTAATGTGTTGTTAGACCTCAAAGGAAAATGGCATTAAAGACAGCCCAAGTGTATTACAAAATTCGAAGCCTTTAGCTAAATAGAATGGAGTTCAAATCTGAAAAAAAGAAAAAAGAAGCACTGACCATACATAAAGAATGCCTTGACTTTTGCTTCAGGCCTTTTTCCTTTTTCATTAGTTTGGAACTGTAAAAAACTTAAATAAAACATAATCTGTAAATAAATGATTCATGTTTCATTTTATTTTGGAAATAACACATTTTAATCAGGGTTGCTTAAACTTTTGCTATCCACAGGATACTTGAGCTATACAGAGATAATATCAGCTAGAATATGTTGCTGCAGCATGTTAAGGAACAGCACTCATGGCCTGTGGGTTAATATGAATCACAGCTCAATAAGAGTGGAATGAACTGTTGCAGTGTGGCTCTTTCAGGGACGGGTTTTTGAAAGGAGAAAATGGATCTCAGCAAATTATCTCAAAATAAAGGGCACAAAACTTATTTTTGCTTTTCAAGTATCTGTCTCTTTGCTTGTTTGGCGGTGTTGTTTTGTGGATTCAGACGAGTTTAGATCATCTTTCAGCTGGAGTAAAATCCTATACTGACTGCTGGAAATGTGGCCTACAGGATCTAGGCAGCGTGGAGATTCATTAGGAGCAGAAGACGAGCACATTTGCAACACTAAACAACAAACCACAACAGTTAAACCGTGAACGTGCTCACGGTTTGCTTAGAAGGTATGTCAGTGGTTTTCACTGTTATAAAGCAACTACTGTCTCATTAGCACATTCTCCAATGTCTGGTCTCTGTGTTTGACTGTTGCATATTTGTGTAAAGATCATTAACTGGGTGTGCATTAAATATAAATACAATTTCTTAATTACTTGCACCTAAGACAAGTAACATAATAGCAAAGACTCATAGAAACAAATAACATATACATACATTTGGAAGAGGAAAATGTGTCATGTCTTGAAATGAACTGGGGATACAGCTGAATACAGCTTTGAGTTTTGATATTCTTCACTGTAATTTTCAGTCGTATGCACTCACACACTCGCCTATCAAGTTCTTGGAGGCAGCCGGTTTGGGGGCCACAGAGATTTCCTATGACTGGATTTTTAAGACAGTATTCAGTGTTTTGCCATCTTCCAACATGACGTTCTGTGACAGCTTCTTTTCTTGGCCAGACTATGTCTGTGGTGAAGAAGTCTGGGATTGTAGACAAAGCACAGGGTTTGAAGCCTCAATTTTTAAAGAGAAGAAGCCTGCAAAGCATGCTTTTTTCCCATGGCTGCTGAAGTTTTCGCATTACTCTTAGGCGTGTCAGAAATAGTATTCATGTATTTTTCTGTGCATATATATTGCAGTGTAGGTAGTAAACATGTACATTTTCACAGTCCTAAAATATATTAATTCTTTTTGTGAAAGATCAATGGTAGTAAAAGCATTAGAAATAAACTACATAGATGTTTTATTTCGGCTACCTTGGAGTTGCTTGTGCTTGAAGACCTGCACACCTGCCAGAACCATAGGATGCAGCCCGACTTATGCCCTCATATTTTATTACCTCTTGATGAGCAGGCCTGTGGTGCCATTAATCAAACACCGCATGGCAGACATATCCTTTTAAGCATGGGCTCATTCTCAGCTTCATCTTCTATCTCTTAGAAACACCAATCTCCACTTTGCACTGCAAAAATGCAAAATAATTTCTACATTAAATTACTTCACAAGTGAATATATTACTATGAGAGGCTGCAAAGCTAAGCATGGTAATCAATGCCTTGGCACATCAACAAGCAATTTTTCTTTTTATTTTCCTTACTTCTCTTGAAAGCCATTTAACTGCACAACTGAAAGTCCCACAATTCTGTTCAGCATAATAGAAGACGTTATTATTTGAAAAGACATCCTTCTATACTTCAGTATGCTAAAGATGAATGCTTTCTTTTTCTAAAGGGAAGGAAGGCATAAAAGCAGAATGGAATTTCTCTGAATGTGTTGTCATTGCCTCACCGGAACCCAGCCAGAAAGGTCAACCTGTCTAAGATGCACATTTTCCCAGTGAAGTATGGCCATCTTACATCCCATGCAAAACACCTTTTTTTAACATGCAAGCACCACCCTTCATTGATCAAATGATCATTCTTATAAATCTGATTGACATTTATGACCAAAAGCAGTATTTCTTTCCCCTTTTTTTTCCTCCCATTGTCCCCATGTTGTATACATAACATGGACTCTGAACAGCAACATCTCTGTTGCCACAGCTCTCTTTAATATCTTGTCGACCTCAATATAGTGGTATCTCACTCCCATCTCATTAAGGAACCTCATTCTTCTCTTATATAACTATGAAATATTTCATCTTTCTTTCTCTGTTGTAAGATTCTTAGCTGTGGGACATGAGACGTGTCATTAATATATTTTGTGTGTGGAAAAACTATTTCAGTGACATGGATGATCAGGGACAGTTGGACAACAGAGAGTGTTGGATAATTCTGTTTCCAGTCATTAATGACACAACAGTTTAGTTGTTTTGTTTTTTTAATATGCAGACTAGTTGCTGTATAATGCTATCATGTTGGGGTTGGGGGTAATAATTTTCTATTTGGTCCCTCGCTCAACTCTTTTATGGTGCCGTTATGAAGCCAGTGGCAGACTGGAGAAATATGATAAATTTTCCAAATCAGTGTCCTCAAATCTGATGCAGAAAAGGGTGATTATTTTTTAGCCCCAAGGAGGAGCAATCAACAGTAGAGTAGTGAAGCTGGTTGCTACTGACAGTCTCCTCCTCTTTACTAGGAGAACTTTGGTAAAGACAGCAAGCTATCTTAAGCGTCTGAGCTATATGTGGCGTGTGTGGGTGTAGAAAAGCTTCTTTTTTTTTATCATTGGCATCAAATAATTAATTAAGTGTTGCATTTGATTTGCATCTGTTTGATACATTGCATTAAATCATGTAGGTGTAGTTAGTGGAAGTGGTTGGATACCGCACAGCCCCATCACCTATCACTTCCCTGCAAACTCACCTGATTTAAGAGGAAAGACCTGAGTCACAAGCAATGCAAAAGAGCAAAGCATTATAAAAGAAGAAAACCTGATGTGAGGTACTCGTGACAGGGAAGCTGCTGCAACAGATGCTGGCTGTCCATATAATTTCATAAAACATGTGGGACATGTAACACTGCTGAGTTGCCAGGAGCCATCACTTTTTCCATTGTTGTTGTTTGTGGGATTTCACCACTGTCTTAAAATGCTTTTATTCTCTTGTTTTCCACAAAGCCAAACTAAACTGCACTTAAGCAGTCCGTGAGGGTAGAGGCACACTGTCAAAATGAATAGTCATGGAACAGTCACTCAGACATTGACTCATGACCTGCGTGCCATTCCTGACTTTTCTCATTTAGTCTAACTCAGTAGGATACTAAGCTGTTTAAATGCCTCTCAATCAGGGTGTTGTAGTTCATATAAATGACTAGACTAACACATCCTTCAAGTCACCGCAACACTGAACAATGAACATCAACCAACTGGGTGAAAATTGAATGTTGTGTTCTTATGTTTTATGCAATTCTGGCACCATGGCTTAGGTTTACAAATCAAACTACAAAACATCTGGAACAATGCACTTAGGATATATAAGACCAAAATGATGTTTGGCCATTAAGCACAGGGTCACATGTGGCAGAAATCAAAAACATAGCAAATTAACACAAACACCTCAAACCAACTGTCAGCCCGTGGAAGAGTGATGAGTCGGGTTTATTTCGAAGCCACAGAAGCTGGGCACATTGAAGTAAGTCAAACTGCATACTAAATTATTCTAGTCAAATGTGAGGCCATGTGTCGACAGCTAAAGTTTTGCCCAAAATGAGTAAGCACACCAGAAATTCAACCAGAGTGGGTGAAAAAGAAAAGAATAGGGTCCAAGACCTTAATGCATAATTAAAATGCCTGCAAATATCAATGAAATAGAGTGTCTCTAAATTTCTCTACAATAATGTGAGCAACCCGATATCACGGCAAAACGTGTAATAGACATGCCGTTCTGCTGTGTCCATTTCACACCTTGACACTTCGAAACATGAAATGGACAGAAGGTGCAGTAAGCTGCAGTAACAGCAGAGGGAGATATTTTATTTCAAGCCAACATTAAAAATATCACGGGAAAACATTTAAACACACATTATTAACGCATTTGCATGTATATACATATTAGCTTAATCATTTCTGGCTATTAAGGACCCTGGAATGTACTTTATACGTTTCTTTGCTAAGTACTGACTTTGTGGCTTTAAATAAATATATTATCTCTCCTTGCTGGTAAGGCAACTTCTGCATGCAGTAATGCAATTTCTGCATGTGTGTCCATGTCACATTTCAGAGGCAAAGCATAAAATGGACCGGCGCATATTACACATTTTGCCATGATATCCAGTAGTTTACAATTGCAGTCTACGCTGGCAATAACACAACAGTTATGTGTTAATGCGATCATATGACATTTTTCAGTAGTTTTGTAATGCAGCACTTTATACTAAATTAAGTAATCACGTTAAATTTATAATTACATCATTACTTGTGTTACAAAGGTTCTTCTATCTGTGCAATGGACAGATAAATAACTCTTTCAGTGCTACAGTCAGCTGGGCCAGTCTTTAAATTTTAAGGAGTGGAGATATGGGCATTACTTTTATTTTCACGGAACAAAAGGAGCATTGAACATGCTGTTAAAGCGCACACTGTGCCCAGAAACAGAAACAACTATCCAATGCGGCTAACAGGACAGCATTTCTTTGCAAGTATCTGCAAAGTCAGCATGCTAGTACTAATCCAGTAGGGAATGTTAAAAGGTGAGTGTCAGCGAACATGACCCCAGAACCCAGAGGCTGATCAACAGGTAAGAAAAGCAGTCAGTCTTAGTCAGTCTACACCTGCCTCTACAGTAGAATTGCAGTGATGGTTTCAGTTTTGCTATTGGCTATGTCCTCATTAGGATATAGGTTTCAGTCAATGTGTGTGACTGTGTGGGAACAGTTACTGTGTCAATTTTTGTCTAAGGTCATGTAATATAATGCAAACAACTAATTAAGTAACACATGGCTCTGCTTTTCAAAAGAAATGTCTAATACATTACTTTTTTTAAGAAATCACCCCAGCAGTGTTTGCAATATCCTTGTGTGTCAATTACTTTCACCTGCTTTGTCCTGATCAGGTGTTCGTATCAGGGGATTTAGCATTCGCCATAGCATTCACCACCTACAGTTATTTCAGTTGCTTGTTTTTCCACTTCTCAAGAAATATTTTAGTAATATGCACCCTTTCTCCTCTTTGGACACAATTTTTTAGACCAACTAATTCTGACTCAATGTTAAGGAAAATAAATGTTTTTCATGAGTCTTCCTGTAATTTTAAAAATATTTCCTGTGCACATATTTTGTGCACAGAAAAAATGGTTCTATGTATATAATAATAAAAGAGAGCCACTAAGAGTAGATGTCATTCAAGTAAGGAAAGTACTTGTGGATAGATGTGCTACAAAAGAAGCAATATTTATGAAAAAGAAAATGGCGATTTTTTTGGTTTAGGGCAATTTTTGGGGGGTGGTTGGGTGGGTTTGTTTCTTTCTTTCTTTGTTTGTTTGTTTGCATTGTAGTGTTTTCTTCCTTAACACCTCTGTGTGTGTTTGGAAGATGCAACTTTAAAAGCAGCCAGCGAGCACTGTGGAGTTTAAGAGTTGTGAAAGTGTGGCATGATGGATGCTTGTGCCCAGCGTTGTGGAAAAAGTGATTCCACTTCACACCTAATGGACTGGCAGCCCATCCCCTACACTGCTAGTGATTCCAAAATAAAAGCCCAGTCATTTTGTAAAGCTGACAACAGTCCTTCCATTTAATTAAAACTTTATGATCTAGCTCCACCAGTACAATAAGACAAATACCCCTATATACTGCATACTGTGTGAATAAAATGCTGAAATCTGAATAAATCTGAAGAGTTGCAAGAAAAACAGCACTAAAAGAATTATTGAATGTTCCCATAGCTACTCAGTTTTGTGATCATGCATCACAATGTTCAACTCTTGATATATTTAAAAATGCTTAAAAATACTTCTGACCTTTTCTGGTGTTCGCTCTGTGTCGCATCAGCAAGACCGCCTCATTCTATAGCTCGTCTCAGCGCAGTGTGCTTCACACAAGTCCACAAAACCACATGGACACAGAGAGAGAAACAAATAGAGCCATAGACAATGAGGCCAAACATCATGCTGCTTCTCACCTTTCTTAAAACTACCCTACCCTGGGTATTTAGGCATCACAAACACAGAATAGTGCAGTGGGCAAACAGGGAGGCTGCCCTGGTCTGACCTCACTAGTAATGGGATGACTTTGATATTCCCTGGGCACACGACACAAGGTACTCAGATTAAAAGCCTTTTATTCACCGTGACCTTTCGCTCAACATCTTTCCTCAGAGAAATCGTCCCTCCTTCTACGGCCATCACAGTGACAGGCCATCCCCACCAAAACAAAAGGCCAAGTGGTAGGGTGACACAAAGTCAATATGGGAGACTTGTTGATGTTTGAACACGTCACAGAATATCCTCTGGGTTTTCTTGTTTCTTTATAAAACTAACAGGGTGAAGAATGCAAACTTAGATGATTGATGTTGATTAATCACCACTGTTCAGAGCCTTGTGCGTTTCCACCAAAAAATATAGATTAATTACATTAATTAATGTCTGCATTGTAAATGTTTTATTTATCACTTTCTTCTACTAAAAATTTAAATTACCGTATTTCCCGGACTACAAAGCGCACCTGAATATTAGCCGCACAAGCTAAAATCAGGGGAAAATCCTGTTTTGTACATACATTAGCCGCACCTGACCAAAAGCCGCAGGTGTTTCAATATTGACTTATCATATGTAAGAGAATATGCACAAAGCGAATTGTCAGGAAAGAGATGGCTGTTTGGAGACACACCCCTTTTATTAATATTTTGAAAATCAAGTTATGGGTACATATTTGCACATGTGCTGTGCTTCATAAATGAGTAACAAATGTAGTACATAACAGTAACCTACAGCACACCAGAAAAATAGATTCGGACTACCTTTTAGGCTCAGGTGCAGTGACACAGCTTTAACAAGAAGAAAAGTCAGTCATTCACCACCATCTTCCTGCGCACTAAAACCACCAAAGTCCTCTTCTCCAGTGTTGGATACGAACAGGCTCAGGATGGCTTCGTCATCCACTCTCAGCTTCTTTCCTTCGTTGTCACTTTCAAAACCAAAGATAATCCTCATTGTCATTGTCAGTGTCGGAGTCGAACACCCTCTGAAGGGCCGTGGCGGTGTCCTCCTCTTCATCATGCAGCAGTCCAGCCCTTCGAAATCCGTTGGTGATCGTGGATGTTTGCACACTTTTCCACGCTGTCAGAATCCACCGGTGGAGTTGAGCACAACTTGCTTTTCGCAAGTTTATCGCCGCTCGTCATCCACGACTCCCGCTGAACGCATAGCGCTACTTTGAAGTTTGTTTTTCGCGCTACTTGTACGGCACTATGTTGCCTGGCGGATGGACATGTGACCAACATACCACTCTTGAACCCCGATCCTTCCGCCAGGCAACGTAGTGCCGTACAACAGCGGAACAAACAAAACAAATCGTCTTACGATATCACAAAAATCATGGACAATCTATAGAAAAGCCGCACCTGACTAAAAGCCGCAGGGTTCAAAGCTTGTGCAAAAAGTAGCGGCTTA
>NC_137930.1:21276806-21527806 GCF_963969265.1 Rhamphochromis sp. 'chilingali' | reverse complement strand
TAGCCCGACAATTACGGTAGTCGTTTAATTCTTGGTTGGATGGATATCATGCAACATTATTGTTTTATAATCCAGTGTGCTATTATTGAAACATATACCGAATTAGTTTCCTGCTTTGCTCCAATCATCATTATCACCATCCTTATTATCACCTTCTTCATGTGGGTGTGACAGCTCACCTTCAATATGTCATGACTGTGCATGAACATGGATTTGATGGTTTCTTCAATCACACATTTTGATGTATTTTTGTGTAACTACAACTCTCATGAAATCTCACAGCTTACCTATGACAAACATGTTAGAGAGGTATAGTAGCTTAATGCTGCCACAGAATAACAGTGGACACTTTCACGTTGATCGTTGTTATTAGTGTGCGGAGCTGTGACTAAATAAAGTGCGCCGTCTAGCTTTTTAGAATGAAGAAAGATGTCACTTCGGCGGTGTGGCTCAATAATGCCTTTTTAATAGTTTATTTTAGCCCTGTGGCACAGAGAAGTAAGCTGAATCAGAACACAGAGTACTTCCAGGATTAATTCAGTGTTCAAAAACATATGCCCGCTTTGTTTTAAAATTAATACGAAATGCTTCCATTCAGTTGGTTTAAATCTTAGTGGAGCTTCACAGATTTGGAGCTGTGCTGATTATATCTTGTAGTCTTATGCAAAAAAAAAAAAAAAAGAAAAACGTGCTTGACTGAGTTCATTACACAACCATATAGCGGACAGAGAGTGGGATGTAGCATATTCATGCATATGATGGCTTTTAGGTTTGCCCTTGTGCATAAATAATTGTCAGGAGATACAGAGGGATGGTAAAAAAAAAAAAGTATAATACAAAGTATATTATATAAAATATAGACACATTTACTAAGAATTATCACTTGATATCAAGTGACATCAACAGGAGTCAATAGCATACACTGAATGCTGTATTTCTGTATTGCATTCATGGTTACATTACAGCAAAAAAAAAAAACAACATTTGTACCATAACAAGGTCATCCAGTATCTTTCAATTAAAAAACAAAGAAAAGAAAAGAAAAAATGTATCAATGAAATCACTGCAAGATTACTTTCACAGATTTTTATCCTCCTGGCTTTTGTTCATTGCATGGAGCCTTCACTGTGAGAGGTCATTTTCATTTTATAAAGTAATCTCCATAACACTGGCAATACAATTTGTTCCAAGCAACATATGGTGAAGGGCCTCTGCAGGACTTAAATGCTAAATATCAGTCTGTAAAAAGAAGGACGGAAATGCACTCGAGCAGTTACACATAAAACTATGTTCTCTTTCACTTCTGTGTAGCACACACATAAACACACACACTTCATCTCTCCTTGGTGTGCAGATATAATCATAATAATTCGATTTGAAACCACATTAACATGTATGTTGTTCCCCAAAATTCATTACGGCTGTGATTTTGGCTCAGGGCACTGTTAGTCATTGTCCAATTGGTCCGTGCCACCCGCTACTAACTTTATCTCTCAGTCCAGCTTTCCATCCACTGTAGCCAAGTCCTCTCTCCCCCCCACCCACAAAAACTGTCTTTTTTTTCTTTTTTTTTGCACAAGGCCCCCTCATTCATTCTAATTAAGCCAACTGAAACTAAATAGCAGAAGCTTTGTTTACAAGGGGATAGCTGCACTCAGCATTCTGTGCACGGAGGCACTTGTCCTTACAGCCAGCCAGAGGTTTATCTAGAGCTACACTTACTGCTTACACTAATTTACATTTGTGTTTTCCTTTCCACTTATTTCCATATCTGCCACGGTGGGGCTAGGTTGCCTTCACAGAGGAAATTTATCAGTCACATTTAAGCTATAACTAACACAGGCTGCTTCAGCACTACAAAAACATGAGCTTACACTCAGTTTCTTTTAAGAAATTGAATGGTGATGCAATAACATCATCACCATCAAGGAAAACAGCAATGCTGGATGAGGTCAAATAATAATTTTGGTCTTAAAAAAATAAGCAAAACAACATTGTGGGTGAAAGAAAAAGAAAAGCATTTGACAACTTCAAAGAAAACATCCTGAAAATATCCTTGAGGACCTTAAATAGCTGATGAAGGGTAAAATACCCAACACCATGGAAATGCACACCACTTTGATCAAGTAGAAGGATGCTTATGGATTGTGAAAACATAGAATATTTCAGTGTTCAAAATCTTATTTTATCTAATTGTATCTCCGAATTTAATGTGAGAAACCTTAAGAGTTCAATTTTGCCAAAGCTCAATTGCACCTGTCAGTCAAATCTATCTATATACATATATGTCTATCTTTCTATCTATGTATCTATTGATCTATCTATCTTTAGGGCTACATAACCAATTAGGCAAGTGCCTGGTACAGAAACACCAGCATATGAGCTACAAGGATATTAACACACATGCTTTATGATCACAAATTTGCAGACATGTAAGAAACATCAGGGAGCTTCATGTAAGAAGCATGGAAGATGTTTTTCCATACATCCCACTGAACATCTTTAATTAGCATTAATAAGCAACGTTTTGTAAAGCAGAGTCTAACCAATCGTCTCGTTACTGACAGCTACCTATCCAGTTTCACACCTGCATTATAGATCATTTATAATCACCCACTAACTAACATTAATCTCTAACATTGATCTGTTTGGACTGAACATCCAAATTCCACACAGAAAGATCTTTACCACTGCATGCTCGATCAGAACCACTCGTGTCAAGCCATCTGCAAGACTCACTAGACTACACTATGTAATCTGTTCTTGTACCGCTATATATTTAGATGCTTATTTTTTTATATTTTGCCTTTGTGACTTTACCGTTTTATGTGCAAACACTCGTCCATCATTCCCGAGTCAAAACAACTCAGGCGTGTTTGGTTATATCGAGATCCACTAGATATATAAAACAAACCTGTAACTGTGAACTCTGTAACGCTTACCTAGTTCAGCCCATTTGAAAGTGGTAAACAAAATGTTCTGTGATAGACCAGCATTAGCAGAAGCGAGCAACCTGATGAAAATTTTAATCTGTTGTGGCAGTCAGCAGAGAGACAAACTAAAAGAGAAACAAAACCCAATACCTGTAGAGGATTTAGGCAAAACCAATTACACATCAGCTGGATCACCAGGCAAGAGCAGAAAATGTTCAGCACCTAAAATGTTACTGCAAGAGCCTTTTTTGTGAATCATGGAAAACAAAGGTAGAGTCGATAGAAAAGACACCATTCTGTTCTTTATTCCTTTTCAAAGAGCTGTTGCAAAAGGAAAGATTGGTTTCTAGTAAAAGTAACATTACATTAGGCTACAGGTTAACTGTGGCTGAATATACGTAATAATGAAGAAAATACACATATCGTTAGCTTCATAGCATAATTGCCTAAGTCATTTGACTAAGTCAATGACTTAGGCACTTATGCTATGAAGCTAACGATATGTTTCAAGACTCAGTGTTCAATCAATAAGTAAACGCAACAGTCCTGGCTTTGCTCTGTCACATGAGGACGTCTGTCAGAGCTACTTTTGCAGCAGTTTAAAATCCATTGCTCCAGGCATTACTTCTGGGTATGTAATTTCAAGAAGAATTCAGCTGGCGACAACCAGGCAATTTTAGATGAGGAGACCACTAAGGGTTTGTCGGGGTAAAAGTTTTCTCCAGCAGAGGGAACTGTTGTGGACCATCCTGTTAAAACTGTTGAACCTTGATGATCTCCAGGGGCAGCACTTTGCAGCTGTTCTTAGCACATCTGAGGATACAACTGTGGAACTTTGAGGACACACTGGTATGGAGAGGCTGTGGGTTACTTCTCCTAGCAGGTCTGAAAAATAACAAGTTGGATGAATGGCTGGATTGACATGACCTACCATCTGCAGACTAGGTTTCCCTTCACCTATCAGGAAAATACATTCACACACTAGCGGCACCTGGACTGAGATGTGCTGTATGTTAGGAAGTAGAACAGTATGTCTTTTAAAATTTAGAGAAATGTATGCGCTTACAGGGTCTGCATCTATATTGGCTTTTATTTTGCACTATTTCAATCCGAGCACTGTTAGAAGAAAATAATAATGCTCACAACATTCACTTTTCTTATATGTCGACCTGTTTGTGTGTAAATGCAACAAATTACAAATGTATGTTACGCTGCTTATTGTTAGAAGCACCTCACCTGTTAAATACTATGTTTTAAGAGAATGTATGCCTTGAAAAAAATCATTTTCTTTTTAATTACAGGAGTAATATGATACTAGCCGGGATATTTGTATTAAATGTCACATTTCCAATAACTGTTTGCATGTAGGTGAGCAAGATGAGCAAAGACTGAAGGAAGGGAAAGTGTTGCTGTACACCTCTGAGGTGTTTTATCCAAACATCAGCTCAGAGGTGTCTGCATTTTGAAGGAATACAATTTGCTTCTAGCAGACTGTACTGCCTTTAAGTTAGAGGATTACCCCGGACCAGGCAGTAGATACTCAGTGAGGTGTGGGCAAGTACACGGGCGCCTGCGAGAGAGTGATGTGTGGGTGAGAGATGAGGTGAGAGGCTGAGCCTGTACACAGGCTTGAAAAGTGTAAACAACCTTGTGTGCAGCACAGCGCCTCAGGGTGTGAAAGTCTGACGGAGAGCCGCCATACTCTGGGCAGCTCCAGTTGCCTCTGTTTTAGCTTCCTGAATTCAACATGGCTATAAGGCTTCATGTCAGCCTTTTACACTGAATTTCTCTTTTGCTTTGTTATTGATTTCATTTAAGTGTTTCTCTGAAAATTTGTTTGGTACTTTGATTCCAGTGAAGGCTCATTGTCTTCTTCTGTTGACAGGCCATGCAATCTGTGCATTCAGAGAAAAATACAAATTGTTGCACCATCTGGTGGTGGCCAGCAGTAGTCCATTCATCAGGGTAATTAAATGGAATGGTATGTTTCCCCGCAGCCACTCATTATGTGGTGTTAAAGGAATATTTAACAGTATAATGACATCTATACTGGGATAGTTTATCTTTTTAATTTCATCATAGTCGATGGTCACCTCTACACAATTGGGTTTATTGAGTACTAAGGTGGTGCTCGGGGACATACGACTGAACAAGACCACGAAATTAGAGTCACCGGTAAACTCCTACTGCACCAGTTTCTCCCATTCTTACTTACTTTTTTGAGTAGTTTGTGAATGTTACATTTTTCAGCTTATTAAATGCTTTATATATTAATAATGTAAATGTAAATGAAGCCCAAAAACATAATGGAGATCCAAACATACATTTACATTACATTACAATATGGATTATTATTCATAATGCCGTATTATATATATTGCATATTTATTATTAATGTTGTTTCCTTCTTTCTTCTGTGTATGAGGTTGATTTTGTTTTCTAATTTAATGATATCATTCCTTTGCGTCCGTTTTCCTCGCAGCAAATACACACTGGCACAGCTCCCATGATTACCTTTCTATTTCCAGTCTTTTCCTTTCTCTCCCTGTGCTTTTACCATCTATTAAATGCACTCTAAGCAGTTCTTACAAAACAGATGGCAGCGGATCAGAGGTAATGTTTTCTGTTTGTCTACTGCTTAGCACATTTGTGTCATTAATATATTTTACTTTTTCTTTTAAATATAAATGTAAAGGTTCTATTAATATACAGAGAATGTGGTCTAAACACGATATACTACGGTAGTTAATAATCCTAAAAGTAATGTGCTCCCATACTGTGTGCTAATTTTCTATATTTCAGCTTGCACGGTGATCTTAATTAACTTTTATTTAACAATAGGAAAGGCTAAAAGTTAAGGCTAAAACCAATATATTTAACAACTCCTGTCTGCAGTACATTACTTATTATACTCATCTGAGCTGACTGAACAAGAAATTGTTTTTCTAATGGTCTATTGCTGAACACTAATGTGTTACCGACTCTGCTGCCCTTGAGAGCCTAGCAACACGCTATGATGTATATCGTTGGGAAGCAACTCCTTGGCAACAATGGCTTTTCTTTCCTTCTACTTCTTGAAATATATCCTCAGAGCCTACAGCTCCATACAAGACTGACATCTGTCTCTTTATTTACATATAAACACACGGAGTGCATGATGTTGTCAAGAGAAAAGAAAAATCTTTCTCTCTTACACATTCACACCTTAATTCTATAGAAAAGAGCTGACAACTGTTTTTACCCCGAGGCTATTGTTGCGAGCTTTATGCATGGATAACACATTTCACCAGGCACCATTTTGCAGAAAGAACAGGCACGCACACAGACGGATACATCACGAAATGTATCCTGTGCAAGGCCAAATGGTTTCATGGTCACATTTGGAGATGAATGCTGTCCATAAACATGGATTGTGTGCCTTGGCTGCAGTCCTGAAAATACTGATTGAACTTGTGTATTAAAAGGAAGAGTTGGAGCCTAAAGAATGACTACAGCAGAAAAACATTTTTTTCATTTATATTCCCCAACAAAAAGGGTTATATATGACTCACAAGGTCATTAGAGTGTGTTTTGAATTCAGTCATTCATGAGTCAAACTTTTTTCTGAGACAGAATAATAAAATCTGTAAAACTGACTACTCGATACTGGTGGTGAAAATGCATTAACCCAGGCATGTCTTACACAACTTTATGAATGTATCTCATTGCACTTTAGAGCTAAACATTGAACTTTTATTTACAGTATGTTACAGCTGCAAATACTTTGTAAGTGACAAACTTAGCTGTACTACTACACTTTTTTTGTTTAGCCATAAAGCTAAATTCTAACAGGGATACTGTTGAACACATACGAAACAAGAAGAGAGTGCAAACCTTAATCTCTGGCCAGTATCTACTTTTAATGGAATACTATTGTATTTTGCATAAATTCATTTTATTTTCTTTGTTTTTAAACGTACTTTATGAAGTTTGGAGTGCAGTAAAAACAAGTGCAAAGTCCAGGTTTTTAATATTTGCCCAGTTGAAATTTTGATATACTTGACAAACTTTTGACTACAATTTTGTTTTTAAATATGGATTCATTTGCTGTCCCTTGACAGTACAGGTGAATAAATTTGGCAATACACATTTTGGGGTCAGCTTACAAGAAATGCAGATGTAAAATGTAAAAGTGAGATCAGAGGTCAAATATGACATGACATTTGGGTGCAAATTACAATGTAATATTTAATATTCCCATGTACCAGTATCATTTCCTACGTGTTGCCAGTACAAACAGAGGCAGTAGAATTTCAATCATAGTTTTAAAGATAAAACACATGAAAGTTTGACCTTATTTGACCTTGAACAGCTGACATGTTGAAGAAGATGTCAGCGGTTTAAAGTGGCGTGATATTTAGAATCCCTATATAGCTTTCCCTATATGGCCTAAATATCTTTCATGTCAATACATGCAATGGCAGTAAACATAGTTTTAATAAATAGCTTCATTATTATCACTTCAGATCAATCTATTGACCTTGAACGAAAGATTACATTTCAAATGTACGATGATATCTTACACAGTACTTTCTATATGTTGACAATACACACTAAACTTGTAGCAATCACAGTTATATGGCTTTTTTTTTTATTTCAACCAATAAATCATTAAGTTCACCTTTAAGGCCTTGGTGGATGCATCGTGTTTACAGACACTCACACAAACGCTACCAAAAAGACAACCTCCTTGGTGGATGTATTCATTTCAAGTAATGGAGACGTTTGTAAGTTAAGTGAAAAACTAATATCATACAAGGTTTAACGTTTCTGTAATATGCCAAAACCAAATAGAGTATGTCCATATGGGTTGATAAGTAACCGCAAGTGTGTATCTAATGTATCTATTAGTATAAACTCTCTGCACCATACTCATATGGATTTGCTGTCTAATCAAAAACACAGCAGTCAAGAGAAGCTCTCACTTGACCGCAAGCAAGAGAATACCAAAGTAGTTGTCACAGAAAAAAAAATCAGTCAAATAAATCTTCATTTTTATGGTGGGCAAATATGGCTAAAAAACACTGTACTCTTTGTTGTTCCTTTGCATTTTTCATTTGTGCTATGAATACATTTGAGACGGTGCGGTAAATCTGGTTCTTTATTCCACATCAACGCTCTACAAAGTGTGCTATATTACTGCTCTCTGATATTGCTTATCCTGGGAGATCTGTCGTGTCCTGGGAGTTTGCTGTTTCCAAGGTCTACCAGCTAGCGTAACATAAAGGCCTAAGAAACACAGCAGAAAACACAGGGAAATTTTTTCAAATGGAGTTTATTAAGATAATTTTGACAAAACATATTTCTCTGAGACAACACAGAAGTACACGGCATCAGTTGAATACTGTCTCAACAAATGGACTCATTTTAAACAGTAAAAGGCTGCCAACTCCAGAACAAAAATAACACTGCATCTTATACTTGATAAAATAAAAGCAGACGTTTTGACACATTGTTACAATTTCCGACTGTTTGGTAGGAATACAGGTAAGAATCCAATCGCATAAATGTAGCTGTAGTTCCTATTGTAACGACACACCCGCGCACACACACAGAGCACGCATACTGTGTATATGCGCACATATTTCATTAACTGTGTAGAGCATCTGTGGAAGTGAGAGCTTTTGTGAGAGGTAACGAAGGGATCTGCAGGGTTAACACTGAATTAACTGACAACCTGTCTGATTCTACTGTCAGTGCTTAGACAGTTACTGGGGCTGGTTTAACGCAGGTGCAGGATAGTTATTATAGAAAAAAAGTCTCATGCTGCAAACGCTTCCACAAATCTAATGAAAAAAAGTTTGTAATAATAGCTGCGTTTTGACTATTTTTGGTGCGAATGTATCCTGGTAACTGTCAGTGCTGAATATTTAACTGTGATGCTACTGTTTAGTGAGACATCCTGTCTTCAGAATCCAGAATGCACTTCCCCCTCACACCCAGTGAAGATAGTACAATGAATACAACACAATGTCAGGATGTCAAGTTTGCAGAGATATCTTGTGGTTTTGGACAGCACGGGACCCTTAGGGTGAGGGCAAAAGTGTAACAGGGCTAAAACCAATAAACCATATGTACTGTGACGTGATGTGACACGCACTGTCTGTGATTACAGAATAAAAACCTATATGAGATTCAAAAACAATTGCTATACAGAATCAATGTGCATTTTATACGTGCCATGATTATGAATTGTCCCAGTAAATTAAATACATAAAAGAACAAGTCAGGTTAAAAAATCATTCAATGTAAGATTATCATACAAAACTTACAAAAAAAGGATAAAAATGACATATAGACATTACATACAGGTTTACCTCATTATATTGCACAAATACTCAAGTGACAGCTTGTACTGGCCCTCTTTGTCTACAAAAAATATACAAAGAAAATCAGGCATGCACTGGAAAATGTACATGCAGACACACTGAGTAAGAGAGAAAATGTGGTTCTGCTACATTGCTCACATACAAAGAAAAGACATTTTACAATGTTGGTGGTTTGGAACATTTTTAAGATCATAATTAAAGGTGAACAAATTCTCATAGCAAACCAGAAGGAGAAGGAGGATAAGCATTTCTCATTTGAATTTAAATAATTCCTAGGTCTACACACACACACACACAGATATATATATATATATATATATATATATATATATATATATATATATATATATATATATATATATATATATATATATATATGTATATATATATATATATATATATATATACTGTGTATCCTCTGAAAAACTAGGCACACTTCATGTTTCAAAGCTTGAAGAACAACCCTTAGCACTATAACATGTAGTAATCTTCTCTTTTCAGCTGCACTGCTGTAGATTTGCTAATGAGCTTGTACTGCTGCATAACATAACCCAACTTCTAAACTAAATAAAATGCTTTGGTAAAAAGAGGAGATCATGCTTGATCTAATGACTGCAAGGTGCACAGGTCCTGTGATTAAAAAACAAGCCCAAATCATAACCCCTCCACCACCATGCTTGACAGTTGTTAGGAGGTATTTCTGCTGATATAATCAGTTTAGTTTTTCCAAAGTCTTGTGGTTTGCTCAGATGTAAGAAAAGCAAACGTTATACCTCCCGCCCAGTTCTTTTTAGTAAAGAGGCTTTCTCGTGACATGCTATTTTAGTTCAGTCTTTTTCTAGTTGTATCTTCATGAATTGTAACATGCTAAGTGAGGCCTGAAGAGTTACAGATGTTTAGTTTTTGTGCGATCTCTCACTTTGCTGTGAATTTACTGGAAAACAGTGGCATTTTAAAACAAAGCTGATTGCTGACCAAATCGCCAGAACTACTGCTTTTACAGAGGTGGTCACACTTACTGATGGTCAGTTAATCAAGTGCATTTGACTAGCGGCAATCTGGCTGCTACTTCCGCTCTTAATTCCTGAGTAAACAGTAAGGGTGTACTTTTTATATATACATCATATATATGTGTGTGTGAGAGAGTGTTTGTCATCATAAAGTTTGACATATCACAGTTTTACTACTTGTGTTGATGCAATGTACTGTAAATGCTAAATTACCGGTATTTATTTGCTTACCTACCCCAGAGTTGATGTGCGATGGCAATATTTTAGAGGTAAAAGAGTGGCAATAAAATACTAAACTCATTTACATTTGTACATTAAAATAAAAAAGTGGGTTCACGGATCAACCGTCACTTTACAGTTGTAGACACCCCCCCCCCCTTAACATCCTCATCATGCAAATATGCAGCATAAGTCTAACATTAGCCAGGCAGTGGCTGATGCAGCCTATTAAATGTGGAAAGCAGAAGTTAATATTGATAACCACAAACTAATTTCTTGCAAATGACAGCTTCCATATCTTCACACAGGTCATGTGACAAATGAAAAAAAAAATAAAGATTTGAATTTTTATAATAGTATGCATGGAGCTGAATTCAAATTTTGATACATAAACATACATTCAGAATATGGTCGTACAGTACAGTTGCAATTGCAACTGCAGAGTCACAATGGGCTGTGTTCAGAGCTGATTTAAGTAGGCCGTTAAAGTTAAAAAGTTAAAGGTCAAAGGATAAGTGGGGGGAGCTGTTTTCAGGGGCAAATTTACATACACGTAGGCACATTCGAGCACAGCCATCTCATTTAAAGCAAACATTTGCCTTAGACTGGATTCTTTTTTTTTTCACATTAAAAAAACAAAACATTTAATGTATTACATTAGCACTTATATTTATTATTTTAAAAAATGATCACCTTTTCATTGAGCCTGTACTTCCCACCTAAAGCAAGGTCATGGCATGGGTAACAATAGCTGTTTTTTTTCTTTAATGCAAAATCTCTGATGCATTCGTGATCCACAGCATCAGTTTAATGACAAAAGCCCTTTCACACCCTGTGCACTCATCTCCAATCAAAAAATAGTGCAGAAAATTACTGCCTACATTTTGAATCAAATGACACTGAATATAAGAAGGTCAGCTGGTCTTCATGTCAAGTATTCAAATGTAAGTACAATATACTGTTAACACTATAAACAGTGCGCTTAATTCTACTGGGTGATGATTACACCACCCTGAAAACACCAAAATGTAATTTAAAAATGTTGTTGTGAAAAAAGTACAGCAAATTGTCAGGCCGTGGTGATAGACGTGGTGATTGATGACTCTCATTAGAACGGATATTGTAGTGTTTTAGAACTAACGCCTAATTACAGCCATACTATTCAGTTCTGAATACAGCCATACGTCTCTACATGTGACACTTTGGACAACTAAAGGTACTGACGTCTTAATGATTCAGTATTAATTGCAACCTGTGAGCCATAAATGATAACTTTGATTGTACTTCTTGAGCAATTAGTAAATATATCTTCCAAAACACATTAGTACAGCAGCTTTGATTCATCTATTAATAGCAGGAAAATGGCACCATAACTTTGTTTCATAGGCTACATATGACCGAAACAGTCATTTTAAGATTCACCTAAAGTGACACAGAATTTATAAAAAAAAGAAAGAAAGAAAGAAAATGAAATTCACTACAGATATCTAAGTTTAAACTTAGGTCTAGACTAAATAATAAGAGGTAGCTGTTAATCATTAACCTTAAACTTTATTTAAGAAAAATAGCCACTGAAATAAGCATTTTGTTGACTTGTCTGAGATCCAAACACGTTGATCTTTTCAGTCCGCAAAATGCTGCTGACTAGACTGACCTAGCAAACAGCCCCTCATATTTTTGTAGCTTGATGTGAGCGCACAACAGCTTTTCATCTGTTTAAAGTATGTCTTTTGACTGGTTTTGTCTCCTGTCTGACTATTATTGTGCTGCCATCACACAAGCACATATTCATTGGAAGGAATGCAGTGAATTTCCTGTTAGCTCTTGTGGGGATATGGTTTGTTTTTCCTGTTGCTGCAAGCCAATTTATTTTTTTTCTTTTGCCCTCTTTAACTTCCTGTCTTAGAGCTTGACTTTACAGAGAAGTAGCAGAGGTGAACGTCAGAAGCCATTGATTAAACTTTGGTTACCATCGCTTAGCCCTCCCCACCGCCAATTACAAGCTCCCAGATCACATCCGTTTCAGAGGTGTTATGCCAAAGATATGTGTTGTGCTTTTTAAAGGAGAATCTAAAGAAGTAGGAATGTAACAAATGCTTTTGAGGCACCGATTTAAAAAAAGAAGAAGAAGAAGAAGAAGCACAAAACCCGTATAGGTAAATTTGAAGGAGGATGGTGGCCCTGCTGGGTGAAAATACCACATTCTCAAGCCATGCTGCTGGTAGGTGTGCTCTGGGTGCTTCCAATGCTAGCATTGGCACTGCTGTTCTCAGAGGGGGATGGGTTGGTAGAAACAGGTTGTCGCTTTGCTCCTGAGCAAGGACATCCTGTGGAAAGGAAAAACAAGCCAATAAGAACCTGCTAAAAATAAAAAAGAATTATTAAAAAATAAGAGTCCTTACCAGGAATATTGACTACAGTTGAATTCATCTCCAGTCCAGTTGGGTACCCTGAATTAAGGAGAATTGGACAATTTCAAATTCAGACATACGTCAATTCAGATCTATTCTGGAGTCCAAACATTCTGTCCTCACTCATCAATTTACCTGTTTTGATTTTGATAAACCACAGCGCTCCAACAAGTAATACCCCAATCAGGAACCCTCCAAAGGCAATACCCAGAACTCCAGACAGGCCGTTAATGCATGGTCGGGCTGAAAAGCAGACATGCAAAAACAATGTATGCAAGCTTAAATTTAAAAAAAAAAAAGAAAGAAAAAGATTTACTACAACTGCTACAACTACAATTACGTTCAATCGAACACGATTTAAAAAAATTTTGGAAACCCAAAATCCTCCTTTTATATTGTAATGCAGCTTGAATATAATATATAATATAATAATAAAATATAATAATTTCTCCAAAGAACCACTGAAAAGTCCTATTTGTTGTGCTCCAGCAGGATTACACTGGACAATCAATCAAAAGCATGTGATATACAACAATTTATATGGTGGCATAAAATACATGTTCTTCTTACAAGCTATGGTGTGTCCTTTTAATAACATTGCATCTTCACATTGTAAAGGTTTGGTAGTACACAGACAGAATTGTTTCCTCTATACCAAATAAAATCAGTCATGCAATAGGTTCATTATATAATGCACACAAGTAGAATATGTAGATTAGATTATCTCTATTACAACACAAACACAGATTCTATCTATTCACTCTAACCAAAACCAAAATCACATAGCCACATAGCAAGTGTTTTCTTTTCAGGAAGACCAATGTACTTGGTATTTTTTATGTAACTGAACTTAACTCTGCACACAGAGATTTTTTGACCACTTTAACTGATTTTCCATCTGAAAATATGTTCTTAATTTGGGTTTGTCCTAAATCTGCACTGTGAATCACGATGACTACAATGTAATCTTCTTAGTTCAATAAAGAATTCACCCCAACTAACCCATGTGTGTCCTTAGAGAGCATCTCTATTATATGTTCTAGTGAGCTGCTGTTCGTACATTTATGTGTGATGCTTAAAAGTTACTATTCCATATCCTCTGTAATAGAAAAAAACTAGTTAAAGTTTATGAACTCCCTGAAATGAGAGGCTAGTTCTGTAAAGTACACAGTTATAATTTACATCTCTATGAAACCATCAAATTTCAAACCCATAATCTGACAGACATTCAATACACTGGACATTTTTCCATGACTTGCCAATAGTTCATGCCTCAACATAAAGTACTATATTAACAATAATAATCGTGCCATCTATATCCAAAACAGCCTCTGTGTTTCAAAATTAAGTGCTACTTAACCTTAATGCACGCCAGAGTCGCTCCACATTGGACTTAATGATAATTGCCATAATTCTTTCCATCCACTCCTGAAGCTGGCAGACTATCTATGCATCTACTAAAACACCTTCTGGAAATCAATAGAGCTTACATACAGTGCTGTTTATCACCTCCCAAAACTACAGCCAATGTTTTGGGTGAGTCAGAATTTTTTTTAAAGAAAATTGAATTTGTCCTGTTCCAATGTAGCCATACGAACTTTGATTAATAACCAACTTTGCAATTTCTAAAGTTTTCTGAGCATGCCATGAGCTGGCTTCCACTGCACAAGAGACTTTTTGGCTAACAAAATATATTAAATAACCTATAACCTTGAACCAGTAGTTATAAAAATAAAATACTTTCCCTCAAAGCAGCTCTGAATGAATATGTACCGGGGCACATCAGACGTCCAGCATACTTGGAAAATGAAAATCTTTCTGTACACTACCACAATGGATTTTTAAACTTAAAAAAAAATCAATTAAATTTAAATGTGATTGAAGAGAAGATTTTCTGCTTTAATTCAAAGGGGTTTAACAAAAGTATTGCATTGACTGTGTGAATCCATCCATTCTCTTATGCTTATCAGGGTTGCACAAGCCTATCCCTGCAACCAGAAGGCGAAAGGCACACAGAAAGACCCCAGCCAGATGGTGAAGTCCAGCTCGGGACATTCTTGTGGTGAGGCAAAAAGTGCTAACCTCGTATTAAAGCCATTCTGTACATTTTTGCTCACTCTCTGGTCTCACCTGGCCTGCTTGTCAGTTAATTGTCCAATGAATTAAAAATGAATGAATTACAATACAGACGGTTTACAATAAGGTGCAAAGTACTGGTTGCACTCAAGGTTAGACTTTGCCAGAAAACATCAAAAAGACCCTGCAGAGTTCTGGGGGGGGGGGGGGGATTCGTTGGACAGATGAAGCTAAGATTAACTTGTACAAAACTGATGGGAAGAGAAATTTATGGAGAAGGCGAGAGAGAGAGCTCACGATCTGAACCGCATCTTCTGTCAAAAACTGTGGAGGCCGTGCTATTGCATCTACAGCCGTCAGTGAAACTGGGTCTGCTGATAGCAGTTCTAAATTCTGAATTGTGTCGTGCTGTACTCAGATTCACTCAAGCCCCGCAAAACTGATCAGATGGCACTTCACAGTGCAAATGGATGATGACCTAAAACACAAAGTGAAAGCAAGAGTTTCTCCGAGCAAAGAAACGGAATATTCTTCAACCCAGCAGAGCGTGGTCTTTAGTTATTAACCTTCCTGCCTTCTTGGGACCTTTTTGTGCCACTGCTATGTGTTAAATGGCTGCCATTTCCACTGTGTTCAGTGGAATATAACCAAACTTGCCACAGGATAGTTTTTACCTGTCAATGTTAATATTCCAGTGTGAATTCCTTAAATCAGCCTAAAATGGCTGAGCAGCAGAAATCCCCACACCCATCACCCTGGGGACCATTTTCTGCCCATTGACTTCCATTATAAACGCTATTTTTCAACCCCAAATTATCATCATATGATTTTATTTTTTCTTCTTTTCTTGGATGTCAATGAAGACTCAAGGCCTTGAAGTTTTAATTTTTAAATTGCAAAAAAAATGCAAAAAAAATAATGGCAGGTCAAAATGTATGTTGGTGCCAATCTTTGGTCCATCTAAAGGCCTACTTATAATGACAATCACATATTACTTCAACTGGTTTTTTGTGGAAATATTTAGTTTCGTTTTTTGGTTTTTGGGGCTTATAACACAGGGCGCTCATGTAATAACACTGGGATTTGAAGGGTTAAAACAACGAAAATATAATTAAAACTTTACATGAATATTTCAGGGAGAAGTAGTTTTACAAGGTTGGCTAATTTAAAGTGGAATAAAATATGGATATATGGTCTTTTTATGGCGTGGCTGAGAATGGTCCCTAGGGTGATGGGTGTGAGTTTTTTAAAGGATGGCAGGAGGGTTAAATACCAAACTGAAGGCAGACCGACAAACACGGAGCAACTGAAGGTGGCTGCAGTAAAGCCTAATGGATCATCTCAAGGGTGGAAATATCTTGAGTGTTTGATTTAAAATCCACTGTGGTAGTTTATAGAGGCAAAATGACAAAAAATATCATTACCCACAAATCAACCAGACTGTACATATTGTAACAGCCTAGCAATTTTTTTCTCTAGTTTTAGTGGGCTGGCAAAGCTAGAAATTAACAGCCTTGAGAAAGACATCTTTTCAAAAAGGCTGCACAGCAGATCACTGACAGTTCTTCCCTTCTCTCAAACATCACAGTAAACTCTAACTCTCATTTGAAGATGGGAAAATAAACAGATGTTCTTAAATGTATTAAAATTTCCAATGACAAACAATGTTAAAAACTTATTGCTTAGATCTAAACTTTGATTTGTTCAGTATCCATCTGACTGGCCTGAATTAACTGTCAAATTGTTTACAGAATTTGCACCAAAATCAATATCTGGGAATGTAGTGAAGCTTTTCAAGGCTGCAAATAAACAACCTTGTCCCAAACCATGTGAGCTGTTAGAAGTCCCCACAAGAGCAGAGGCAGTATGTTATGTGTTATCTATCAAGAAAACCACTGCGTAAATACCGGCTTTCCCTCCTTCCCCTCTACTGCTGCCTGTAGAGATTTTCCCACAAGTATCCAGAGCAGTAGGAGGAAACTAATCATCACCTTTCCATGAGTTTCTCACCTGCCTTCTGCTGCCTTCTGCCTCTGGGTTGAACATGCTAAGCACTAATGCACAAAACATAAAACCTCATCAGAACATAACCAGAAAGCAGGAGCTTGCTTTGCAAAAACGTAATCCTACTTAACACAGTATGGTCATTTGACTAATATCTGTGTGAAGCTGAATCGTGTCTGCATAAAGTCGTCATAAGGCCAAGACACATTTAACTCTAAATTAATGCAGAAATTCTCAGTGGGTGTGTGTGTGTTTATGTGTGTCATTTCACATATAATGTGAACCAGAGCACTGACACAGTGACATCTTGTGGGCATTTGGGCTGACTGCATTCCAGGCAGTCAACCCAGTTTGTTGATTTCACAGCGAAGGACATTCCTAAATGAGTGAAAAACATCACAGCAACCTAAGTAGGTTTTCCCTGGAGACGTTTTTTTCTATTATCAATTGGTGTGCTAGTTTGTATAAGTGAGACTTTGACAGCAAAGCTGAATAAACAAGAGGAGGAAGCAGAAGCTTCAGCGCAGGTGGAGAGGAGGAGAGAGACAGCATGCCTGCGCTCAGACTCCCTGTAGCCCTCTGTATGAAAACTACCAAACAGGAAAGATTGCTGAATGGAGTTCATAGTCCTGCCCAGTGAAGGCTTGCAGCAGACTGCAGTCTGCTAGTGCAGCTAGTATACAATAACCCTTGTATGTCTGACACTGGCTAATGAAGTGAACAGACGTACCAAACAAGTGTGTTACTTTCAAGTTAAATCTCTCAATTTACCCTGGTCTCCAAAAAAAATAGACATTTCTTTAAACCATATAAGTCAAAGAAATGCAGAGAGAATCAAGGAAGAGGACAACCAGGACACAGGGAAGCATGGATGAGTAGTTTAGGCAGCTTCCCCTGCAATACTGACATAAAAACCTTTATCTTTCTTCTCTAAAAGGACAGGAAGCATAAAGGCAGCTTAAGGCATGAACAAACAAATTACAAGTTTTACAAAGACACTTCATGTGTCCTTCCATTTAATCAGCTTCTGCTTCCTTGTGTCTTCTTGTTTAGAAATTGATTCATCTGAAATTTCCTAGAAATTAATCATAACGTGTGGTGACGGTACTTTCTTTCAAGAAAGACATCTTTTCTTGTTTGAGTCAACTGTGTTGATCTGACAATAGCACAAAGCTCAGTGCCTATGTTAGGACAGCAGCGCAGTCAAACCCCTTGGAAACACAAAGGACTTCACCCCCCTCCCCCGAGGGTCATTATTTTTGATTGTGGCCACAAGGTCAGTCTGCAGACCTTCCTAAAGGACGAGGGCCTGCCCCACAACCCCTTACGTGCCTCACTGCATATCCACTGTTATGACAACAGCCTGTGCAGCATTTGTTTTGCACTGAAAGCAATAATAGGAATGAAAATTATTGCAGCAAGCAACAACACTCTGACCAAGCACCAGACTAGCAATTAAGTCCTGAAGGCATAAAAGGTAATTTAAAAGTTTTGGTATTTCTGCTTAGAGTTTGGAGAGTTTATTCTTAGAGAGTTAAATATAAAACATTCATCTGTCAAAAATTAATTTTAAACTCAAGGGGACATTGGGACTTTTTTTGCAACTTTATTTTTTATTAATTTAATGAAATAAAAAAAAATAATTCATCCACATGTTGGAGTTTAAACTGAACTCACTTGGGGTTTCTGGGCATGGTTGGGTAAATTCCAAATTCCTGCTGGCTTTTCCTCCATATGCACATTGCTAGGGAAGAAGCAGAAACACAGCTCACCCAAAAGTGTCCATAGGTTTGTCATACAGGCAGATTTTCTGAATTCAGAGCGACTGAGTTAAACACATTAAAACTGTAAAGTGTTGTGTTGATGTGAAACATTAAAAGTGGTTGATAAATCCTTACCTCAGTATAACAAAAGCTGACATCACATTCCATGTCCCATGTGGTGGATGAAAGCTCCTGAAGCTGCTCTATGGAGAAGGCGAATCGAGCTCTGTTAGGACAAGAATTTGAGGGGCAGTCCACTGGAAAGAAGGGCAAGTTTTTCTCTGCAAGGCACGAGCCTTTGGATCGCAAAATACATTTGGTCACCTTCCAAGTCAAGACTAGACTCCCTAAAGTGTTTCCAGAAATCTGCAGAGAACAGAAAAGAATTCAAAACAAAGATGATAAGTTCAATGTGCATTAGAGGATGAAGGACAATCTGATATGTTAAACAGTAAGCCTTTTTGTTGCATTGTAAAATATTTATATTTAGATAGAAAAAAATCCTATTTAATTCAGTTTGCGGACTGCAGTTAACTAAAAGCAGTAACTGTGTGATGGGTGTCATCCCTGTAATAATTAAAAAAAGACCACAAAGACAAAAACATTGCCTATCACTTATTTAAGCAGTGAATAAATGCAGTTAAAAAGGTAAAGAGAGTTTTACCTCTGCAAAAATTCTCTTGTCGGTCTGGATTTTGGTGTTAAAGTCTATGGGCGTCTGATAGTCTGCAGAGGTGTACAGCATTATCACCATGGGGATTTGAGTGGGGGAATTTGTCGCAACAGGATTGCCTGGTGCCGGAACGCTTGGTGCAACTGAGCGAGAAATTAAATTAAAATAGGTCAACAAATTTTTTTTGCATGAAACAACTGTATCACTGTTGATGTTCTTGGATTCTTTCTGAAAAACAAGAGTAGCTCTGTTACTGAGAACTTAAATGACCATTCAAATTACAGCATAGTAAAATATATATATATATATATATATATATATATATATATATATATATATATATATATATATATATATATATATATATATATATATATATATATATACCAAATGCAAGAATGTTAATATTTAATTTGTTATTGCTGTCATTATCCTACTGATACAGTACAGTCTCTGGGTTTGGTAACATGTATTTTTTGGGGAGGTTATTGTATTTTGCAATACTCAGTCTATTCTATTTTTGCTAAAGCTTCCAACATAAAACAAGAAGAATGCTTTCATTTTATTGTCTTACCTGTTGGGCTCTCGTTTTTCTTTAGAACCAGTGAAATCCTCGATTCTTTTAATTTCAATTCAGTATAGCTGGCAAAAGTAGGGACTTTAAAATGGTACAAAGCCATCCTTTGCACATCTGATGCAGTATCACTAGTCAGTGTCAACGCAGGGGGTATTTTGTGCGAGGCTGAGGCATGATTCAGCGTTATTTCATTGTTAGACTGAAGAAAATGAGGACAGGTTAAGATAAATCAGTAACAATGTAGAGGTAGACATGATAACTTAAATACCTGAAGTCTTTTTGATCTTAATAAATAATATCTCACACATGGTGCATGCCATAAATACTTCTTGAAGTTTGAGACTTTAATATGTATGCTTACAGCAAACGAAGTGTGTTGTGGATTGATGAAGGTCCACATGGTGCCCTGAGGACCCCTCATGAACACGCGGGTCTGCTTCTTTGCACGCACGTGCAGGGATACATTGCTGCAATAAAAAATGAAATGTCACAAGAAAGATTTTGCCAGTAAATATAGCTAAAAAAAAGCATTTTATATTAAGGTTTACCGAATGCTGGAATTCTCTGCGATGTTTATAATATGAAGCTCAGTTTCAGGACTTGAGGCCTGCTGCTGTGGGAAGCAAAATGTGATTGGATTTGATTGAATCTTCATGAAATGCTTCTCCAGGAGATCTTCAATTTCAAGTGTACAGATTGGAGAGCCTGGCTTGGTTCCTGTAAAACCATAAAACAATTACTTTCTATCATCGGTCGTCCAATGGTTCAAGAAAGACACTGATGAGCTAATCTCTAACCAAGGACTAACCTGCTTTGGGAGGAACATTAACACCTATCATTTACTGCTGTTAAACATACTCCAGCAGCAGTTTTGAAGATACACACAGGTGGTTCAAAGGTGTAACTTGCTACAGTGCTCCAAAAGTTTTAGAACACTATGGCTGAATTGTGGGTTGAAATACGTTTCACGTTTCCCACAGCTCCTGACACCGCATCATCACACTAATGGGCAAGCGGTGTGTGCCAAGAATACTTAATGTGTGTTTGGAACCAAAACACATGGGGAAAAATGGCTCATTCTATAGGACAGGGTTGCTTTTCCCCACACTTTTATTAAATGCTACAAATTATTGCAATCTGTGACCAAGTCAAATTCAAGCTGGCTGCCATTGCTCCATTTGCACAGAGGATTGGAGCAGTCTTCTTCTAATTACTTAAAATCTTGTCTGTAGCTCTTCTAACTATAATTCAAAAGTAGCTTCATTATCATTGCTTAACACTTGTCTTCTGCAAAAGCAATAGCATGACATGAATTTGAAATCACATTTCAAATTTGACATTGACGAATCCCGAAGGACATGCACACATTTTCTACTCTTGCTACTCGGCGAGCCCGCGTCTCAGCAACATATTGTTGTGTGTCATTGCACAGACTTTTCAAACACCTACAACAAGGCCTACGCAAATGCACCTAACACCCCAATGCAGGCAAGGCCAAATGATACAACAAAATAGAAATGTAAAATGTTCCACTGCTTGAGTAATTATCATGCCCTTGTGAAGCATGACTCAGTTACAACATTAGCTAAAACTAAGCAGGCTGAAAACATCCTTTTGCTTACAATTTAAATACGGCATTTTCAATGAGAGAAAGCACTGCTTGAAAGGGAAGCTGAGCTCCCTCGTACTGTAACACATTACATGTTGGAAATCACAGAGAAGGACATTGAATCATGAAGACAGATTCAAACATAAATCCTTAAAAATACTCAAAATTATAATAGGAATGGAGCACAAGCAGCTGTCGCTATTTCAGCCCCACCACTGTTCACTTCTTTTTAAATCCATCTAAGAGCTCTGTGTTGGCTCAGACTGCCTTAAGGAGGCTTTGCTAGGAAATAATTGTGCTTGCACTGAGCATCCTGCTGCTACTGCTGATGGCAGTAACATCCCATAATATTCCTAATGTCCAGCTTTTAGTCATCCGTGAATGTTCACTTTGAATCTGTGTTGTTTTGTGCTTCCATCTTCAGCATCAATGGTCACTTCTCAATTGCTTCTCTTTCCAAATGTTCTGCCATATGTAATGACATCTTGTCAGCACTAAAAAAATATGTTGATTAGTCCTCAACACTTTAGCCAAGCTCAAGATTTTCTCAGACTACTTAAGATTTTAACATGTTGTGCTTGTTGCATACAGCTTTATAGAAAAAAAACAAAATAAAATGTTTTTTAAAAATCTGTCGCAGCTGTTTGTTTTGCTTTTAATTCCTCTGGCTTGTCCACCTACAAATGTGTATGAAAAGCATTGGAAATCAGTGCACAGATGACATTCAGTAATAGAAAACTTGCCTATGAAAATGTTCGACTCAAAACAGCTTTTTGGTGCACACATTGCTTTTTGCAGTTATTTCATCAGAAAGTGTTTTTATGCATACTTCAGATAAAAGAAGGTTAGTGATGAATGCTCTCTATAGAGCACCAGAAACAGCACCGCATCCAGCCTTGATTACTATAATGCAGACTCTCTCCTGAGTTATGTAAGCTGGAGCTGCATGATGTGCTGACTGTAATTACTTTGTTCTCTTCAGCATCCAAACATGCTGTTTTAGACCAAACACAGATGCAGATAGCATATCCTAAATACAAAAAACCCACACAGTTTCAAAGTTCATTCAAAACACAATTTTAGAGACAGATAAGAAACCTTTTTGCTGTTCTTCTGTGATCTGATGTATATATATATATATATATATATATATATATATATATATATATATATATATATATATATATATATATATATATATATATATATATATATATATATATATATATGGGAGAGAGAGAGAGATCTTTATTTCATAATGTGTGTATGGCACATTTCCATGCCTTACAAGTAAATGGATGGTTTAGAAGATGATTGTAATAAAAATTAACCCAAAATCACCTTTACACAAATGTCTCTCACCTTGTGTTCCTGTTGATGTGATATGATCCACATTACTAAGAGTAGTGAATGAAGTCACACCCCCAAACGTCTCTGTTGCCCATTTGATCAGCTCCTCCTCTTCGGAGGGTAAACCTTGTATCAAATGGAAATTTCTCTGAAAACTTGGTTCCTTGGCATTGTGTAGTGTAATTGTGGAGTTTTGGTTTGTCTGGAGAGAAAAGGCAAAAAACAAATTCATTACCTTCATTTAATGCAATTTTCAGAAAGCACAGAGCAAAATCAGGTCCTAAAAGGCATGTCCACTACCCGTTGCTATGATTACACAGAACTGTATGAGTCAGCTTTGCCTGTATTTTTATTTACCTCTTGTCTGCTTAGAATTAGTTAGATCAAACATATTTGGCCATCAATCTCATTATACTTTTTCTTACCCTCCACACCCAACTTTCCCCCTATTCTCCTAGCAGGGCCCTGTTAAAAAGAAATGTTTATTATGGTTAAGTGTCCACGAGGCCAGTTGCACAACCCTGTTGGAGCCAAGGTCTTTCCTTTGCTTCCTGTGTGGGGCCAGGAAATGGGACCTTTTTTAGCTTTGTGCGTCACCACGGTCGGCTGGAATCTGGCTCCATACAAGGTATAAATATATACATCCATCCCAACGACTAGACACTGCTGTTTCCTCGTCTGGGCCAATGGGAAATAATGGAGTTTATATTATGTTTTGCATGAATAAGAAAGTAGGGGAAGGCTTTAGGAATAGGGATTGCTAAGATTGTTAAGAGTAGGCTTTCATAACCTTGATATGTAAAAATGTGCTCAATAAATAACAATTAAAAAAAGAAACCATGGGCTCCAGGTTTATTTTGGGCTCAATCTTTAATGAATTTCTATCTAGGCTGAATTGTTCTTCTCTACTTGAGAGCTCCAAGAGCTGAAGAAGAAAAAAAGCACTGCACCTCTTCAGTGCATTCAGTGCCACACAATGAATGGAGAACAGCTCATTTTGAAGAAATAGGTTATAATCAGATTTTTTTGCATCCAAGTCTGTGATTGGCTGGCTTTGTGGCACAAATATAACGGTGCACAGAAAGAGTTGAACGCGCACGGGCAGAAATTTCGAGAGCGCAAGCAGCACATTGCAAGCAAGGGCTAATGCAAAAACTGAGCGACAGGGGCTGCTATTGTGTGTGTGTGTGGATAATAGCAAACACTGAAATACATTTTTGCACGCAGCAATGAATTTTGTTCACTCAAATTTAGCTTTTCTTTGCTCGAAATAAATTTCTCCTCAAAATGCAACACTTGCACCTGCAAACTTTTTTTTACGTGCGCTCAAATTGTTTTTACTTGCGCTCAGAATAGTGGCACAAAAATAACGCCATACACATGATTCACATTATACCGTGATATGGATTTTAGGCCATATCGCCCAGCCCTAATTGAAATAACATTTTCTTTTATTTGGTCAGTGATGTCATTGGATTGGTATAACCTATTTCTTCAAAATTAGCTGTTCTCCATTCATTGTGTGGCACTGAATGCACTGAAGAGGTGCAGTGCTTTTTTTCTTCTTTAGCTCTTGGAGCACTCAAGTAGAGAAGAACAACTCAGCCTAGATAGAAATTCATTAAAGATTGAGCCCAAAATAAACCTGGAGCCCATGGTTTCTTTTTTTAATTGTTATTTATTGAGCACATTTTTACATATCAAGGTTATAAAACTTTTTTTTACATGCGCTCAGAATAGTGGCACAAAAATAACGCCATACATGTGCAGTAACGATATATACCACGATATATTATTTTCTTCTGTATAACGTATTTTACACAATATAAGGCACACTTAAAATCCTTTAATTTTCTCAAAAATCGACAGTGTCCCTTATCTATGAATTCTGGTTGTGCTTATTGACCTCGAACCAATTTTACGTAGCACACAGCGCGCAGTAATCTGTCAAAAAATGTTTTAGTACGACTTTGGTAAGCTATGAAGGCGCACTGCTTGATGGATTGTTGGAGCATTACGGCTAATGTAGTCAGGAGCCTCGCGGAGTAATCTGGGTCTAAAACGTCAGCTTCAGGTCCCAAAGTCAAACGAACACTATGGCATCACTGAGAGTTAAAAACTGTCTAAATTCTTTCATCTTTAATAAAATGATCAGCGTTGCTGCTTTACCAGGTGTAACAATTAAGTTTAACATCCAGGGATCCATGAAAACAGAATTTATTAAATTCAACAGAGTTAAAAGTTAGCAGGAAGTTAGCTCACTAGTTTCTACCTAAACATGGTATAGCATGTTCTGACTGAGAGATTTCTGACAAAATTTTAATGTACAGCTCTGCTATCGCTTCCAACATAAATGAAGACAGCAGTGACTTTTGTAGGGTTACTGAAGTTGGACTAGGTGGTATATAATGATGTCCTACGTGATCGCTAGTGACACAGCTATATTAGCATAACATTAGCACAGTGAAGCTGAACGACGAACTTTTTTCCACTCGATAAAAGTTAAGGTGAGGGTTTCTGGTGGTTAGGGACAAATGCAATTGCATGGAAGGGTGTTGTAAACGGACCAAACTTCAGTCAGGAGAACAACTGAGATAATCCATCCACAATACGAGGTTAGTCATTAATATACTGCAACAACATGGTAATAGAGCATCTGTGAGAGAATTCGGCATTAATGAATTAATGGTACAGATGTGGAGGAAGCGCAGTTTTTGGCTTTCCCCATATTCCAAAAGTGCTTAATCTCTTTGCTATTACTGTGGCACGGCATAATTTGCAGATGATGTTGTTTGCAGCCGCTGCAATGTTTTCGACCAAAACAGGCACAGCTTGATGACACCATCAATATGCGCTATCGCGGTAGAGCGGTGTAGTCAAAATCTCTACCTTTGGCCAAATTTATATCATTTCTACCGTATACCGTTTATACCGCCCACCCCTAATTTCAATTTCAGATTAACTTTTTGCCTTGCTCTGAATATTTCAGTTAGCTGTATCTGAAGTTTTACATTGAAGTTTTAAATGAACACTCTAAAATTAACAGCTCTTATGCGTTTTGGGCGGTCATCAGTGTTTCTTTAACTGTTCAGCACATTACTACAACTACCATGCCAATTGGTCCTTCAACTAGAGGTGAACACATTCAACAGATGTTTGGCATAACATAGCATCTGACCAAAATAAGCTTTTGCGTCACAAGGAAAGGGGGGGGGGTGGTTGGTGAAAGCCGAGGAAGCCTGAGGGAGTCATCAGTCTTTCTACATAAATATTTGATTGACGTGCGATCAAAAATAGCGTGAAGGGAAACGACAGAAATAAAAGGAGGCAAGTTAGTCACGACAGACAGGGAAGGCCTCAAAGGCAGGATGGAAAGAAAAAAGGAAATAACAATGGCAATAATTTTAATGACCACAGCGGAATTTAACTCACATTAGTATCAGTAATATCAGTTTGTTATTGCGAATTCTTCCAGTAATGATCAAGGAACCTTCCTTTTGAAATAAATGAGCCTTTCTGTTTGCTGAGGATTACAGGAATTTCTTCTTCTACTACCCATCAGTTACTCCATGCAATAATTGTATAGTGTCATGTCAGAAGCTGGGCATTCCTCCATAAAATGTTATCAGTTTGTATAAGTATTTTAATTATGTTAAGTTTGTTACAAATTGTTTGAAATCTGGTGGAGAGAGAAAAAAAGAAGCTTTTTCAACTAACAAGCTGTCACGTAAGATCGTTAAAAAATGCTGCAAGACGTTACAGATAAAACGCTGCTGTCGCCACATGTTTTCGGGTCAGCTATGGGAGGTCAACAAGAGCTGTGACACTGAGCCAAGCTGTCAAGCTGGTGACGTACTTTCTCAGATGCTGACCAGATGCTGATTCTCTTACAATGCAATCTGCAGTAAAGCGCTATTATCCCCCAGTGATATGGCTCATCCCACAAAAACATCCTGCAGTCACAGGCAATGTTGTCTAGGCTCTCGACAGGACATGATACAGGATGTGCTATCACACTGCTGTCAGCATATCAGTAATTGGTGACATTCCTCCAAACATTTCATTGTTTTTCAAGCGTATCATGGCTTCTTAAATCCGACAAATACAAAACACTAACTTCACGAAAAGGACAGTGAGATTTAGCTTTTTTCTTTCTTCCTTTTTTTTGTTTGTTTTTAAAATCCAATGTTAATTGTTCTCAAGACAAAAACAGTGACACAATCCAGGCGAAAAAATGTTTTAAACTAGATTGGCAAAGTTTGTGGAAAGAAATAAAGACGATTAAATGTTCAGTGTAATTCTATCTCCCGAGGATGTTTCAAATCTAAATTCAGTTTACTCTAAGGTAGGAAAAACACCTCCATCCTTCCTTTGGGAGCACAAAGTGTTACAATCATTGTGTAGTTGTACAGTGCTGCACTGTGACTTTAAAAACCAAATACTTTCTATAGCCCTCAACAGCATCAGATGCCTAATGGTTTTAATATTGATTTAATCACAGTTATTACAATTTCTCATGAGGATAAGGGTCCTTATGTACAGATACTGCAACATTTTTCATTTAGCAATGAGGAGCTTCATCAATAACATATTTAGAAATAATAGCCTAGTTAGAGGCAATCTCATTTATTTGCCCATCTCAGTGCTATTTAAATCCTGGTTTATGTTTTTAATTACCACTGTAGCATTTTGCCCTGACATTATCACTTAAGCACACAATGGAATAAAAGTTTCAAGTTCTTCCTGGGTTCAGTCCACAAACATAATCTAAGAACAGTGTATAAAAGTCAGAATCTCCGGTTTCATTGGAACATTAATTTTATGGCCAGTGCCATCAGCATCAGCCTTCCTCGATACTCTCTAAAACTTCTCTTACGATTTTATAGTGTGGAGGGTAAAAGACACAAAATACAAAACTGCTTGCTCTTTTGTAACATTTCACTACAGAGGGGCCACTGGGGAATCAACACTGCAAAATCAACATAGTTTACTGTCTCTCCAAACAGACTCACAGAGCTGCACAGCTGTGTCAGCTTGACTGTGTGTGAAAACAGCTGGCGATAGACAAGCACATCTGGAGACATGTGAAAATCATGCATTACGGATAAAACTAACTACTTGTAGTGGCATCCCCACAACCTGATCTTTTTTTATGATTAGTTAGTGACTCTTTAACAACCTTATGTTACAGCTGAGGCAGTATGTGTAATCAGGGTTAAATAAAAGTGGGCCAAAGGTGGCATTTTATTTCCAGGTTCAGTCCCAAATGTGCATTCAAAAGAAAAGCAAAAAACTGCACGTGCGCACGGTAGTACAGAAAAACAAAGATGCATTACTTACATACAAGTGAACCTCGCTGTTGAGATAGCATAAACCATAAGCTGTTTCTGCAGATGTGAGGATAAGGTGCATTGGCTTTGCATCAGTCAAGTTAATTTGAAATATGACATTTTCCTGAAAGGAAAAAAAACACAAATTATTACAAGAATAAAAATAGAAAATCACACAATGCAGCTGTTATATCTACTCATATAAGTTCAGACTGAAGTTTTAAACGCAGCGTCTATTTTTACAGTGGAAAGTCTGCTTTACATATGAAAGCTAACAACTTTCCAAATAGTTTGCAGGTTCAGAAAGTGTTGCAGGCAAATGATGTCTGAAGGTGGTATACATCTCCAGGTGGAAGATTGGGACTGATACGAAAGACAAAGCAATCAAGTGTTATAAATATTCAGTCCCAATGTTTAGCCATATGGGAACTACTGCACTGTCTATTAGAAGTTTTCTGGAAAGCCTTCCACGTTGTGTATGTGCCACGTAATACAGAAATAAAATCAAAACATTAAAATGTTTGAGAAGCACTTCAAGCAATGCTTCTGGCTCGCATTGTATAATTTTTGATTGTGTTATCATAAAGCAGAATGAAAAAAGAAAGGAAAACAGAATACATAGCAGCTATGCTACATCATTTTTGGGGGGATGAATTAATGTAGACAATGAAAAATATCCTGTAATGAAATGACAAGAATTAACCTTTAGCACAGGCAAAATTGAAACGTAGCATTTTCCTGAAATTCAAACATTATTACACTGGCTTAAGATGAAAAACATCACAAATGCGATTTAAGCATTTTCTAACCTGTGACATGAAGAATGAAAAGTTCTGAAACTTCAGAGAGCAAATAAAAAGACCAACATTATTATGGTCATTTTGCACTGAATCACAATTCAACACTGCTCAAACTTTGAAGGTCTTGGGTAGAGCTGCTCACCAATTTGCAACCTTCCCTATCTGTCATTAAATTAATAGGCCTCAAGTTGACAGAGGAGGGAGATATTTTACTTGCAGCACACAAAAATAGTTCCAACCCCAATTTAATACCGCACAACTTTGATTTAATTTCCATGCTGGAGGAAATCTCAGCAGGGGGGACGTGACTATTCCTTATTTTCGCAACCATGAGATGTCAACACGTGGATCGCTCCAGACACACGTGCAACCACTCATTTGAAGAGAGTCAAAAACAGGCAAGAAGAAAACAGTCTTCAAATGCCTGCTTTTGAGCTGACGCTGATATTTATGAGGTAATGTAGCTTGGTTCTATTATTACATTTCTATGCAATGCAAGGGAGGAGACATAAAAAACATGTAAAGCTATAAAATTAATTATTTACCAGATGTGCAATTAGATGCATTTGTGTAATGTATACTCTGTGTCTTGGTTGCATTAAAACTATCCCTAAAGGTGTAGTCAGAATTACTTATGTACAGTCTTATTATTAATTTATCTACTTCGTTTCATTCACAACCTGCTGCCTTAACAATGGCTAACCTTGGTGGTTGTTATGAGGCATATTACATATAAAACACCATTAACATAATTCAACACATAATGTAATATCCAATTAACTATATTTTAACCACAGTAACATAATGGTGATGTGATTTGCTAATCACCACCCCAGTCACACTATGAATCAGCCTTAATTACTATGCTTCGCATATGCGTTTGGCAAAGCTGGTGCTGCAGAGATTTATGGATGTAAGTGGTGGTGAGTAAACCTTTTGAATGTGGAATAATAAGTCTGGGTTTAAAGACTTTTTATTTTTTCGACAGACTTAATTCCAATGAATCCCAGGTCTTTTTACTTCCGCAAGAGACCCAAGATAATTAGGTTTAGAAAAGTGAAAGAGTCATGGATTTGTAATCAGCTCAATTTTATGACTCAGTGCATTAGAAATGAACAACAGCTTTAAAAAAGAAGAAGAAGAAGGGGGGGGGAAACTTGGAAGTATTGCTCCAATGTGAGGCTTTTATGGGAGGTTAACATTCACAACTTTTTCTTGACACCAAATGCTTTATTCTGTTATATTGTGTGTATTTGAAGGCAGATTGTTTTCAGACAGAACCTGTTAGTGAGACAATGAGCTTGCTGGGGAAACAGTAAGACGCCCTCATATCAAATTCATTTACTTGATACCTGATGTTGCCAGAGTGTGATCCAAGAGAATTGTGATGAGCTCAGGTTGAAGCTATGGAAATTTTCAGGCGCATACAGAGCAGAGCAAATTAAGTCTAAGGAGACCATGGACAAATTGCCTATAAACCAAACACAGATGAATTTCAAAGACAGCCTTGCACGCTGAGTGCTATGGACAGAAGGATCACTGATATACACACACAGTGAGACACAAGCTTTAACCGGTGTCTAGTACATGCAGGCTTGTGCTTAATGACTTCTGCATCTTATAAATGGTTTCAGTCCCCAGTTTGAAAGGAAAAATGTCTAAAAGGGGTGACTGCAGTCCCAGGTGAAGATACAGTGGAATTTATCTGAATAGATCAGTGGTTAGTAGAGATGGACCGATCCGATATTACGTATCGGTATCGGTCCGATACTGACCTAAATTACTGGATCGGATATCGGAGAAAAATAAAAAATGTAATCCGATCCATTAAATATCACGAAAGCACCTCACAAAACTTGCAACATGCCGTAACTCACCTCAGAACGTTAGCACGTCGGAGCAGTATGCATCACGTGATAGAGCGGCTGTGGCATGCAGGACCTGTCAGTGGTCTGGATAGCATTTGGAGCTTCGCTAGCAACCCGGCATTTCATCTCCGACAAAGTTATCCCGAGAGAAGTAAAGCAAGTGTGTAAGTCCATCTCTGAATGTTTGTAAAGCATTCCTGCGTTAAGCTTAACAAGCGACTGCCTCTCGCTCTCCGGCTGCTACTTCAATGGTGAAACTGCTTAACGATCAGCTGATCGGCTTTTCTGTCGAGTCCGTGTCTCTAGTTTGCTTTTGGCCCACTTTGCACCAGAAAGAGGAAACCAGCGGCTGAACAACAGCAGCACATTTAAGCTTGATAAGCTGTTGTTAGAATTTATTTAATATTACTTTCTACACCAGGATCTTTTTCTACCTAGCTGACGCTGGTAACTGTGCAGGGGCGGATCTAGCAAAGTTTAGCCAGGGGGGCCGATAGGGCATTAACAGGGAAAAGGGGGCACAAAGACATACTTTTCTTTCTTACTCTCATTTAAAATGTCTAGCTTTTAATAAATAATTATCTGACACCCAAACTTTTAATTTGATGTAAAATGAATAGAAGTCAATTACTGTATATAGTAACTATTAAGTCTAATATATATATAACACTATATCGGATTCATATCGGTATCGGCAGATATCCAAATTTATGATATCGGTATCGGTATCGGACATAAAAAAGTGGTATCGTGCCATCTCTAGTGGTTAGGACTACTTATAAAAGAAACATGTTCGCTACAGGCAGAGGGTTTGGCATGAAAATAATAACTTACCACAAGAACCTGGAACACAGTGTCTAAAGCTGTTAGATATCCAAGTACTCAAATGCTGCTCTGCCCATCATAATAGCATCACACTCACTTTGAATGTAAAGATAGACCCAGTTCTACAAGTTGGGGAATTTAAAATTCCTGTGATAGCCCACAGGAAACTCAGATATCAGTGAATAAGACAGGGGCTATAAGATCAAATCACAGGCCGAAAAAAAATCCTGCAAAGGGTGTTGAAAAATAATTGGCTAACATATTAGCATACCGTATAATGCTAGTTGTCTGCAACAGTGCAGAAGGTGGCCATAAAATATGAGCTACTGCTGTATATGATTTCCATGTGTCAGTCTCTATAAATGCATAACATGTGCAATACTGTGTGAATGTGGCAAGGTGAGCCACAGGAAATCACATTTTTGATTCCATCTTCTGTGCACGGTATATATTATTAAATTTAAAAAAAAAAGAAAAAGAATACAGCTAGATTGCCCTGAAGACAGACTAACCTTAGAGAGGTCTGAGGTTCTTTTGTAACATTTAGTTTGTGCCTCACTTGTTGTGTTGCATGTGCGTAGAGCAAATGAATGAACGGCATTTCCTCCTGACTTCATTGTGCTTCATACAGAGATAACTCTCGGCGGTGTTTTCCTTAAATACCCCTTTCTAATGAGCTTTCTGTCTAACTTCCCTTCATCCTTTTGTGACTTTCTTTCTTTCCTTTTGAACTCTGACCCTGATCACTCACCTTTGCTGCTTTTGTTCCTGTGCTTTCAAGATACAATTGTTTTCCTTTTCAGGTTTTTTTTCTTTTCTTCAGAGCATTTTTTGAAGGGCCTTTGCTGATGCAGTTTCCAGTTATTCTTTTGACTCTCTCCCTTGGCTTGAATTGGCTCTCTTGGTCTCGTCTCGGCCTTGTGCCAAGAGCCTGACTATCCAAGCCTCTGTGTGACATCAATGAGTCCTGTACAAGCGGCTCCTCCCAGTGAATTCTCTCTGACTGTGTACCCCCTTGATGCTCCCTCTATAATTCTCTGTGGGGTCAAACTGTGACAGTCAACTGTTCCTGGCAGGTTGTAAATCAGTATGAAAATAAAGGAATGGGGAAGAAGGTGATAAGACAATTTGGAGGACAAAGAAAAGAGGATCCAAGAGCAAACCTCCCTTTTGACTGGACAGTCTGGCATAAGATGAATATGTTCCCCTTTCTTTTTGTTTACAAGAACAGTTTTTTTTATATAAACAGACAGCCAAAAGCAGATAAGGGGTATGTGTTAAGAGGTCACATGTCCACTTTTTTCTGGCTTTTTGATATGATAAAACGTCCACTCGTGGTCCCATCAAGAGACCAGGATATGCCAATTATGCACAGTGTTGAGTGGATCACACAGATCGCAGACCAAATTCCTTTTGTGAACTCTCACCAGTCTCAAACAGAGTTCACCTTTTTTTAAAATCAGAGAGCTTGCGCCATTCTTTCCACAAACTACACTTAGAACTTTTCGCAATTAACTTTTCTTCCTCTCCCACAGAACATAATGTGCCTAATTTTACTCTTCGGGCCTAATAAAAAGACCGAGAACCATTTCCTTTCTAATATGCTTTAAATCTGTTTTGTCATCAAACTGCATTTTCTTCTGATTTACAGTCCATTAAATGAGACTAAAGACCTGACGACATTTGCAGCAGTAACTGTGTCTTTGAGACAAAGACAATGATGTGCTTGCACAATGTTAGCAGCATTACTCGAAGCAAAGAAAGGCACAAAACCATATGTGAGGTAACCAAGCTTCATTCTTAAGGACGCTTGTGTTAATGATTCTTTGTATATCATAACATTTTCCAGTGGAAATCAAATTGAATCAGTTTAGCTTGCTGGTAAACGTTTCTGCTAAAGGATGACAGGATTCTCAATGGCTTTCCTGGGAGAGGTTAAAGGAAAGGACCTTGAGGCTTTTATTAATTCTGGAGCTGATGGATGGGCAGGCAGGGATTGTATTTCACCATCCTGTGACAATGTCTTAGCGAGGCTGCACACATCTGCTTTTCCATTCTCATACTCTCTGCCAGATGACGGCGAAAAACCAATACAGTGAAAAATAAAACGGGATGATCAATAAATAGCATTTGCTTAACAGAAGTTGTGCAAAAATACTACATAGTCTAAGTGAAAACAAACAGCAGAAGCAAGCAAACAAACAAAGGACACTGATAAAGAAATGACTAATGCGAGCTGACCGACAATGTTGGACAGTGAAAAATGGAGTCTGGCCGAACAATAACAACATATAGATTAGAACTTTTCTAGAATTACTTTTCACTGACATTCCCTGAAGCAAAAAGTTTGAAAATCAAAACATCCCAATACCCTATCAGCAATTACTGCATATGTTTGTTTAGCTGGAAAATGAATTCTTTAAACACAGACCAAAATTGAACAATGTGGCTGTGTTGCCCTTAAGGCGTTTCTCTGAATAAATAGGTTCATAAATTTGAAATAAATAATTCTAAAAAGATTTGCCATTAAAAAATTAATGTGTTGTTAAAATGAATAATTCATGCTTTACATACGTTTTAGTTAAAAGGAAAATATCGCTAAAATGTATTTCCCGTTCTGGCGGGGCACTTCCGGTTCCGGTCGAGCACTTCCGGTTTGGGTCAAGCGCTCGGTTTTGCTGAGAAACAGGCTCATGCTAAAGGCAGTATGGAGATGTAATCTAATGCCATCTACTCCGAATTATCAGGCCGGAACGCCGTAAGTTACTTTATATGACAGTTTGTACAGATAACTTTGGATATTAATGTGTATTTGCTAACATGAATGTTTTAGTGAGAGTAATGCACTTTATTGATGTAAACATGCTTCTGCCTGTTGAGATGGAGTTTATTTTCTGTCATTTCAGTTTTCACCACATGTTCATGGAGACAATTAAACAAGCTGCAACTAAACTCCAGGGTCTTCATTTGTGGTTTAACTCGGTGTCACCAACATCCTCGTTGAAAACACTACAGTGAAAAGGCGGCTACTGGTGATTCATCACGGTCAAAATGGCATCCAGTAACAAGTCTGCACGCAGTTTAAGGACCAGCCGCTCATCTGGATCAGCAGTAAGCGCTGCCCATGCTCGAGCTAAAGCAGAAGCTGCCAAGGTGAGAGCATGCTATGCAACAAAAGAAGCACAGTTGAAGGTTGAAAAAGCTCAAAGCGAACTGGAAAAGGCAAAAATAGATGCAGAATTAGAAGTGTTAACATTACAGAGGGAAGCTGATGCTGCTGTAGCTGAAGCAGAAGTGCTAGAGGAAGCTGAAGCTATACAAGAAGAACCTGAGAGTAGAAAATCTCCATCAGAAAGCGTAAAATTAGAACGTACAAATGAATATGTACGATCTCAAATGGAGACCAAGCTATCTCCCAGTCCACAAAAATTACCAACCACTTCTTGCCCCCAAGCAAGTTCACCCAACACATTTGTAACGTGGCATCCCTCTGAAGAAGGCAATTTAGAGCCACAACCCATCAACTTTGAAACAAGACTTACCAAAGATAATATTGCTGCTCTAAATAAGCCCAGCCAGCTGAAAGGTGAAACAAAACCTAAAGTGGAGAAACAAAATACCTCTCTCAACCCATGCGGCTCACCATTCGTACCTCAGCATAACTATAACACCACGGCCAGCATTTTAAATCCAGCAGAGCCCTTTGCCCAATACATGGCACGTCGAGATTTAATAATCTCAGGCCTTTACCAGTTCGACGATAGGCCAGAGAACTACAGAGCATGGTGCTCTTCATTTACCAGTGCAACAGCTGAAGTCCAACTCACCCCCATTCAAGAGCTAGATCTCATGACAAAGTGGTTAGGGAGAGAGTCAAGTGATCAGGTGAAACGCATACGTTCAGTATATGTCAACAACCCCACATTAGCTCTATGCAAAGCATGGGAAAGACTGAATGAATGTTATGCAGCATCAGAAATAATCGAAAGGTCACTTTTCCAACGGTTGGACAGTTTCCCCAAAATAACAGTCAAAGATCATGTCAAGCTTCGTGAACTAGGAGATTTACTGCAAGAGATTCAAGGCGCTAAGGAAGACGGCCATCTGCCCGGTCTACTCTATCTGGACACTTCTCGTGGAATCAGCCCAATCGTAGACAAACTCCCATATGGACTTCAGGAGAGGTGGATGTCACACGGCTCTCAATATAAAGAGAACAACCAAGGCTGTTTCCCACCTTTTGAGTACTTCTGTGAATTCATATGTAAAGAGGCAAAGAAACGCAATGATCCAAGTTTCCAACAGCAAAACTTAAAACCAGAAAAACCTTTTGCAAAAAACTTAAATTCCAGCAAGCCAATTACTGTACACAAAACCTATATTTCTCCCCCTAACAAGGACTTTAACCGGAACTGCCCACTACATAACAAGCCACACCCACTCAAAAGATGCAGAACATTTAGGAATAAAGCACTGGACGAAAGGAAGGCCTTCCTCAAAGAGAAAGGATTGTGCTTCAGATGCTGTTCTTCAGATACTCATCTTGCGAAGGAATGCAAATCTTCGGTAAAGTGTTCTGAATGTGACAGCACAAGTCACGATGCAGCCATGCATCCCGGTCCTCCACCACAGACCAACAAGGCTCCACCTCCGGCACAAGAGAATGGCGGGGAGAGAGAAAACAGTCATGACATGGTTGATGTCACAACAAGCTGCACAGACGTGTGCGGTCCAGGTCAGTGGGGACGTTCATGTTCCAAGATATGTCTCACATGGGTGTACCCTAAAGGTGACAAAGACAGAGCTGTTAAGGCATATGTAATACTAGACGATCAGAGCAATCGTTCTTTAGCCAAGCCTGAGTTCTTCGAACTTTTTGACATTAAAAGTGAACCTTTCTCCTACAATCTTAGAACATGCTCTGGTGTTGTAGAAACATGGGGTAAAATAGCTGAAGGCTTCCATATCGAGTCACTGGATAGGTCAGTGGTGATCCCTCTACCATCGCTCATAGAGTGTCAGGACATCCCTAACAATAGGAATGAAATCCCAACTCCCAGCGCAGTGCTACACCAGCCGCACCTCCGTACCATAGGAAAGTACATCCCAGAGCTAGACCCTGAAGCCGAAATACTCCTGCTACTAGGGAGAGACATTTTACAGGCACACAAGGTCAGGCAGAGAATTAACGGCCCCCATAATGCCCCCTTCGCCCAGCGCCTAGACCTAGGGTGGGTTGTAGTTGGGGAGGTCTGTCTGGGTAATGTCCATAGGCCTACAGTCAGCACCCTGAAGACAGTCGTTCTGGAAAATGGCCGCCCTACAGTTTTCAAACCATGCAGTAGCCTCCTGCAACTCAAAGAAATGCCACACACAAACAGGCCAGGTAAAGCGCCCGAACAAACTCTGGGTCAAACAGTTTTTAACCGGACAGATAACGACAACAAACCAGCTCACTCAATACAGGACACTCTCTTTCTAAAAATGATGGACAATACTATGTACAGAGACGTGGACAACAGTTGGGTCGCCCCACTTCCATTTAAGGAACCCCGCCAGCAATTACCAAACAACAGACAGCAGGCAGCCACGAGGTTCTCCTCCTTAAAACGCACCCTTAATAGGAAACCTGAAATGCGGGAGCATTATGTGGCCTTCATGGAAAAAATCCTCTCCAATGGTCACGCTGAGGTGGCCCCCCCACTGGAAAAGGGAGAAGAGTGTTGGTATCTTCCAACATTTGGAGTCTACCACCCCCAAAAACCCAATCAGATCAGGGTTGTCTTCGATTCTAGCGCCCAGTACTTGGGTGTCTCTCTTAACAGTGTCCTCCTTACTGGCCCTGATTTAAACAACACACTTGTCGGAGTTCTTCTCCGCTTCCGGACAGAAAGTGTTGCAATCATGGCAGATATACAGCAAATGTTTCACTGTTTTATGGTACGCGAAGACCACCGCAACTTCCTCCGTTTTCTGTGGCATAGGGACAACAACCCAAACAACGAAGTTGTCGAGTACCGGATGAAAGTCCACGTGTTTGGCAACTCAACATCCCCCGCTGTTGCCATTTATGGACTACGCAAGGCCATCAGAGCAGGTTCGAAAGACTATGGTGCAGATACAGTAAAGTTCGTGGAGAGGCACTTTTACGTAGATGACGGCTTGATCTCTGTCCCCTCTCCTGCTGAGGCTATAGACTTGCTTCAAAGAACACAAGCCTCACTCGCTGAATCCAACCTACACCTGCATAAGTTCGTTTCCAACTCTCAGGCAGTTATGCAGGCCTTCTGCCCAGAAGATTGTGCTCCTGTCATTAAAAACTTAGATTTAAGTGGTGAAGAGACACAATCCCAGCGAAGCCTTGGACTCATTTGGGAAATAACAAGAGACACATTCACTTACTCAGTGGCCACCTCAAGCAAGCCATTCACTCGCCGTGGCGTATTGTCCTCTGTCAATAGCGTCTTCGATCCCCTGGGCCTATTGGCACCCATTACAATCCAAGGAAGGGCCCTACTCAGAGAGCTTACTTCAGAATGTTCAGATTGGGACGTACCCCTTCCAGAGGACAAACGAAGCAGATGGGAAACATGGAGAAATTCCCTTCAGGATCTAAGAGAACTACATGTTCCCAGAACCTACACATCCACCTCACTAAGTCGAGCAAAGCGAAAGGAACTGTGTTTGTTCTCAGATGCATCTACTAAGGCCATAGGAGCTGTGGCCTACTTAAAGGCAGTTCAAACAGATGGGAAGGTCGAGGTTGGGTTCATAATGGGCAAAGCAAAACTAGCCCCCCTGTCAGAACCTACAATACCAAGACTTGAACTATGTGCAGCCGTCTTGGCAGCAGAAATGGCTGACCTCATCCAAGATGAGTTAGACTTAGACTTTGATGCAGTGCATTTCTATACGGACAGTAAAGTAGTGCTTGGCTACATCTGTAATGAGTCAAAAAGGTTTTACACATACGTTCACAACAGAGTACAGCGCATTCGCCAGTCATCAAAGCCAGAACAGTGGCATTATGTGCGCACAGAGGAAAATCCAGCAGACCATGCGTCTAGGTCACTGTCGGCATTCCAACTAAAAAAGTCCACCTGGTTCACCGGACCACCCTTCATCCACCGTCCTGCCGCAGAGACAACACAACTGAGTGGAAGGTTTGACCTGATTGAACCAGATAAAGACTCAGAAATTAGACCAGAAGTAAAAACTTACGTCACTCACCTCCAAGTACTCATCTGTAAGCGTTTTGAGCACTTTTCTACTTTTCAGTCTTTAGTCAGAGCCATAGCAAATCTTATCCACATTGCAAAGTCCTTCAATGGGACTAATCCAAACAAAAAATGCAAAGGCTGGCACAAATGTCATCTGCCTCAAACTCCAGAGGAGATTGCTCAAGCAAAAACTGTCATCTTCAAAGAGACACAGAAGGCATACTTTGAGAAGGAACTTTCTGCCCTTGATGCTGGCAAGCCAATCTCAAAACAGAGCCCCCTCAAGAAGCTCAGCCCAATGTTACAGGACAGTCTCATTTCTGTTGGAGGCCGACTCAAACACGCAGAAATTGAGAGTGTTGAAAAGAGCCCAGTAATTCTTCCAAAAAACAGTCACATCTCCCTTCTGCTCACTCGCCATTATCACGAGCTAACAAGGCACCAAGGTCGTCATCTGACGGAAGGAGCAATCAGAGCTGCTGGGCTGTGGGTTTTAGGCGGCAAAAAACTAGTCAATTCAGTAATCCACAAATGTTTAACCTGCCGCAAACTACGTGGAAAACAAGAACAACAACTCATGGCGGACCTACCACCTGAACGCCTAAAAACTTGTCCTCCTTTCACCTACGTCGGCCTTGATGTCTTTGGACCGTGGTCCATAACAACCAGGCGTACCAGGGGCGGAGTAGCTGAAAGTAAGCGGTGGGCCATCATGTTTACCTGCATGAGTTCGAGAGCTGTGCATATTGAGGTAATCGAATCTCTGGACACATCCAGCTGCATAAACGCCCTCCGCCGCTTCTTCGCCCTGAGAGGCCCCGCCAAACAGCTGCTATCTGACCGTGGCACCAATTTTATTAGCACTTCAAAGGAACTTGGAATGGATAAATCACTCCAACAGTGCCTAACTGTCCAAGGCTGCAGTTGGGAGTTTAATCCACCACACGCATCCCACATGGGAGGCTCTTGGGAGCGCATGATCGGAGTCGCCCGCAGAATCCTGGACTCCATGCTACTACAAAATAAGGTTCAACTGACTCACGACGTGTTATGCACACTCATGGCTGAGGTTACAGCCATAATAAATGCAAGGCCGCTCGTCCCAGTATCCTCTGATCCAGAGAACCCCTTCGTCCTATCCCCTTCAATGCTCCTTACGCAGAAATCTTGCCTCCTATCCCCACCTGGAGACTTTTCGGATAAAGACCTCTACAACAAACAATGGAGACGGGTCCAAGCCCTTTCCAACCAGTTCTGGACACGCTGGAGGCGAGAGTATCTACCCACATTGCAGCAAAGGCAGAAATGGACCGGGTCGCGCAGAAACCTCCAAGTTGGTGACCTGGTTCTGCTCAAGGACAAGCAGGTTGCACGAAACAGCTGGCCCATGGCCAGGGTCACTGCCACATTCCCAAGCAAGGACGATCGAGTAAGGAAAATTGAGGTAAAGATATGTACTGAAGGGTGCATAAAGACATTTATGCGACCAGTTACAGAAGTTATCCTCCTCATGCCAAAGGACTGAATGCATAATGTTCGTTTAGCATAGTGGCCTCGAGAGGCCAGGCGGGGAGTGTGTTGCCCTTAAGGCGTTTCTCTGAATAAATAGGTTCATAAATTTGAAATAAATAATTCTAAAAAGATTTGCCATTAAAAAATTAATGTGTTGTTAAAATGAATAATTCATGCTTTACATACGTTTTAGTTAAAAGGAAAATATCGCTAAAATGTATTTCCCGTTCTGGCGGGGCACTTCCGGTTCCGGTCGAGCACTTCCGGTTTGGGTCAAGCGCTCGGTTTTGCTGAGAAACAGGCTCATGCTAAAGGCAGTATGGAGATGTAATCTAATGCCATCTACTCCGAATTATCAGGCCGGAACGCCGTAAGTTACTTTATATGACAGTTTGTACAGATAACTTTGGATATTAATGTGTATTTGCTAACATGAATGTTTTAGTGAGAGTAATGCACTTTATTGATGTAAACATGCTTCTGCCTGTTGAGATGGAGTTTATTTTCTGTCATTTCAGTTTTCACCACATGTTCATGGAGACAATTAAACAAGCTGCAACTAAACTCCAGGGTCTTCATTTGTGGTTTAACTCGGTGTCACCAACATCCTCGTTGAAAACACTACAGTGGCTTTTAAAAGGGGTTGAAAAAAGCTGCGTTTCTGTCACATCTGGCATCTGTTAATGGTTAGCTAGTTATCAGGCTGATAAAGTTGGGAAAGGAGTGTGTTTATGTTTTGTAATCTGGGAAGATGTTTAAAAGCTTATTTATTCAGAGTCAGGGAAAGTCTGCGCACAATGATGACCAAATACGGTAAAATGTGCATTTTTTTAAAAACATACCAGATACACTATTATCTTTAGCCTTAAGTGTCTCTCATAAAATGCCAGGTTCCACACATTGATCCCCCATAGGACCTTTTTAGCCTACAGTTTTGTTTTCATGCCTGACACACATCAGCAGTAAGATCCCAGATCACATGACAGATTTTCCAACCTACAAAAGCTGTTCCTTATCAAGACTTTACATAAGACAGGTAGCAGTGCATCTTTGCTAACTCAAGGTGTATAGGATAAAGGTCTAATCATCTCTTAGTTTACTCAGAAATGGATCACTGTATTTCAAACTGTGGAAATAAACGTTTGCCTGTTTGTTTTTCGACTACAAGCGGACTTTGTGGATTATGTTCAACTGCACTAAGACACGCATACGGCCCGACTACCAGCTAGTGCTTCCGCGGTAATACAAGGTCTTTACATCTCTGCGTTACAACGACATTATGAGTTGTCACAGAAGGAAAGCCGCAGGTTTGACAACTAAACAATAACATCCATCCATTTTAAGGCAAGGCACTGTGAACACATATGCACATTACCCAAGTTCTAAAGGAGCTCAGCCATCATTAATTCATACAATTACACCTGTTCTTTTTCTAATTTGAATACTAAAATATATCCTTTCCCATCCAGCTGAAAATGTGCCTTTAAAAGGAATAAAACTCTTTTGAAGCTGCACTTATTTACCTCACCACAGCATAATGTCTGATACAGTAAAGCACACACTGTTTTACATTTTTTTTAAAAAGGAATACTTTAACATATTTCCTTCATAATTAAGTCATTATGTATTTTCTTTTTATTCACAGGTCATTAATTTACATAAAGAAGAGGAGTGTTTAATAGTCTATGCAGTGCTTTTAACACTGTTATTCATTAATTTGAACACATTAAACTGAATAAAATCATATCTGTCAAACTATATCAAGTGTGTAAATTATATGCTCCATCCTATGCCAGTTTTATTTCTTGCGAAATTAATGACCTCACTCTGTGTGGGACGGTGTCAAACGATGTGTTCGAACACTGAGGTGTTTTTTTGGATGCTTCACTTGGTTAGAAGAACATGCTCAAATGTAGCATTGATATTTTTAGAAATGAATAAGGAACATTCATCGTTCGCGCTGGTCTCTGAAAGCCCCCGTCACAACATCGAAAAGCCCAAAAAGTTATAGACAAGAAGTAAAAACTGCATAATTACTGTGACATAATCAGTAAAGTGCTGAACTCTGAGAATTAATTTTTGTCAAGGTACTGAGAAATAACTGCACTGCCATCATTATAAGCTTTGTAAATCTTGCTGAAGCCTATTGATTAGAAACTAAAGGTCAACTGCTAACAATGAGGGCTTCGTCCCTAAAACAAGCTCTGCCGTTACACAATCTTCCATTTACTTCAAGGCCAAAAATTGCAACAAGCTGTCTGATATTTTGCCAGTTACACCAAGGTTTAGAGATGGCGCAAGAAAGGGAAAGGAGGGTGTTTGCTGGTGCTTTTGATGAGTGTAGTTCTGCATATTGTGGAGATTGGTTGAACTGGTGATTACTCACATACTGTATAAAAGGGGTTTTGATTTTGTGCAAGTTTTAGTTGAAGTATTTATTTTGAATTTTGGACTGTTGATTGCAAAAGTTCTTGTGGTGTTTTGTTTCTATCTACGATTGAATTTAGCTGTTAGCTCTAATACAGCTGAAATCATACGTCATAGAAAATATCATGCAAAAAAAAAAAATGATATATTTAAAGTTAAATGTGCATAATCACAGTGCATGCTTCTTTTTACTGGGTATGGTCAGTTTTTAAAACTGACTCAGCTTTAATACTGTCCCACATTGCATAACATCTGATAACTCTATAAATAAGTAAATGAGCATCATTAAACTCAGTGTAATGATAGTTCAGTGGAATGAAACATTTCATTTTAGGAATGCTGTGAACTGTGAGGTGAACATAGGTGCAGAGCTTTCTCCTTTTCAGCATGACAGCACCTGACATACTGTTCCATCAGCTAAGAAGTATGATGAATGAGCAGACGATAACGTATCCCTGTCGCACAGGGGAATTTGGGATTAAATGACAACTAAACCGTGCTTGACAGATGGCAGCAGTTTAATTGTGAAACATTTGAACTTTCTACATTGTGATGTTTACCTAAAGTTTTATTTGAATTTTACCACTACTTTTCAGGTTATTACTTCTTTCCATAAAAATAATAAAGTTCAGACGAGCTCGGTGTACAACACTCTCAGTCAAACTGGATTTTTTTTAACTTGATGACAATTTTTACAGATTATTATATCTAACTTAGATAGACTCAAATAACTTTGACATGCTTACCGGGTTATTAAAGTTCAGTTTAAAGATGTGGACCTCTGCCTTGTCCTCTCCGACAAAACTGGTCCAACAGCCAATCTCATTCACGATCCACGGACTGCCTTTCTCACCTTTTGAAGTCACCGGGGTGCATGTCTGACTTGTGGCTGAAAGAAATGAAGTAAGAATAGTTAAATATGAACAGCAGCATGTTTTTAAGTTGCAGTAAATAATTTATTGCTTACAACCAGAGATGGGCAGCAACGCGTTACTTGTAACTATTGCAAAAACGGTAATTAGATTACCGTTACTTCCCGTAGGACCGCTGCGTTACTAAAACCGTGATTTTTTGCGAGAATGTCTCATGACAGTGACATAAGCAAGTGCGACGTTTGTGACAACAGCTGTGTGCAGATCAACAATGGATCATATATCGAGGGGAGAGAGTATGAGTGTGCAGCGTTTAAAGCGTGGAAGTACTGACCTTCCCATATGGAAAAGATATATATAAATCTTATAAAGTTTGTATCTGTCTTGTGTGAAACTTGTATGAAAAGCATATAAGAGTGAAAACAGATATAAGATCCCTTGAAAAATTATATAATGAAACTTGTATGTTTTGGATACTTACTAAAACAATGTATGAAAGTAATGAGAAAGTGGCCACTTTCATGAGTAAATCATGTAAGCCTTATATGATTTACTCATGAAAGTGGCCACTTTCATGAGTAATCACATATAAGTTTTTACTATTTCTTTTCCATATGGGTTACTTTAAGTTTGATTCCATAAAAAGTGACAAAAACATTAGCGTCCATTGTGCGTGGGAAGAAAACTTCTTGTTACAGCGAAACCCCCCTAAACTTCCAAGCAAGCACCGAGTGCGCTACGACATAACGGGAAATTCACAGAGAAACTCGCGGATTCTTCAACTGACCGCGGCACACCTGCACCAGGGTAAACCTCCGCCTACCCCACTCCTGCTTTACAGGTCAAAATAGAGCAAAAGGACCGCTAGTCTTTGATTTTATTTATTTTCTGCTGTGTTTTACTTGCATCTATTTGAAAGAGTGAGTGTAAACACAAAAAAATTTTGCTTGATGCATGAAGTTAAAAGATTAAAACTAATAAAACCAGTTTTAAAAAGAGATTTTTCCATTTGATTACATTTTGTATGATGGATTATGTAGAAAAAGTAGAATTGGGCTGAAAGATCTATCGCTTTATCACCTATTCAGGTTGTAAATCGTGTTTTTAAAAAGTAACTAAGTAACTAAGTAATTAATTACTTTTGAAAATAAGTAATCAGTAAAGTAACGGGATTACTTTTTGGGGGAAGTAATCAGTAATTAGTTACTGATTACTTTTTTCAAGTAACTTGACCAACACTGCTCACAACCTTAATATGAAACTCCCTGTATTCTCTAGTCTCATATCTTATTGCAAGAATTTGAATCCATCTGTAACAATCCTGTCATATTTTGACATAACAGGAGAAAAACCAAAAGAAAACCTTCATGTGTGAAAGCCAAAACGCTATTATTTAAAAGAAAGATAAACCCAGCAATGTTACAGATTTCTTGTCAGAACAGGGCTAAATTTGTTATTAATCATTTTGAAAGCTTTCCCCTGGTCGCAGAGAATGGATGTTAAATGTGTGGGTAGGACTACATTGTTTAAAAACAGATCCGCTGGTTCACGTTTATCAGACGTGTCAGGACACGGGGCTGCAGTCATTCATCACCGTGCTCACTTTGCTCCCTGCTAGAAGACTGCTGTTTAACCTGAGGATCCAAGTCTTGGGAGGCTGAATTAATCCAGCCAAGGGTGTATGATCACTGGTGAGGGTGGGTATAAATGCCTGGTATTTGACCTGGACTGTGTATGCGTGTCTGTGTGCCAGAGATCTATTGTGCTAGACTAGAATGAATATGTGTGCACGCATGCTTATTCTAACCTGTATAAAGTTGCCAGGGACAAAATATTCTCCAACAAACTTCCTCTTTCCTCAAGAAAAAAGGTCAGAGGCTTTTTCCAGCTCAATTAGAGATCGCTTTCCTTGCCCATCGCTCACCGTTCGCTGACTATAGATGACAGAGTTTAAGTGGGTTATTCTAGAAGTTTTCTGGCACTAGTCACAGCCACATCATGGCTGACACAGTCACTAGTTTGGATTTACTCCTTACAGAGTCTTCCTTAGCCCACCTGCACATGGAATGAGCTTTCATTAAATCAGTCAGAACTGATCTACACTCAAAAATAAGATAAGCATATCCATTGTGTGATGAATATACGCAACATATGCCGAAACATCCACTATTCATGCCTCAATCACCCTCAAAGCAGCTGGCACCGAAGCACATAAGTAAGCGAGCGTGGTATCATGACAGAAGCGACGAATTTACTAAGCAAATGCTGCATAACACTGCGCTCCACTGGCTTTTATGATGCATTTGGTCTGTTTACCTAGCAGGCCACAATTCATCACAGAGGAGATCTGGAGTGAGGCAAGCGAGACAGAGACAGGAGAATAGGGTGGAAGGGGTTAATGGATACATTACGAGGATTGGAAAGCTAACCCGATGTGCCTTATTTAGAAGTGGCACTAATCAGCGGCCTTGTTTGAGGCAATGTCATCACTGCTGGTGGGCGAGAGTGGCCAGAGATTGTGATAAAAATGGGACAGAAATGGATGAATGCAACAAACAACGGCAAGATAGTGGGAGCAAGAGCATGTTACATAATCAGCTCTTTGTCTCCTTTAATGGGCTGGTTTTTTGTGTTTTTTCTTTTTTTTTGGGGGGGGGTATTCAATTGGTAAATTCACATGTTTTTTTTCTCCTCACATTACCTGTGACCTAAGATATCCCTGATGAAAATAGGCTGCTTTTAATTTAAACTCAGTTACATCATTGTTATCGCATCACTTTTGTGCACTGTGGAAGTGATGCATCTTTTTATGTTCCACGTGGTGTTTTTTTCCCTCTTAGATTGTGGAACAAGTCGTCTTATTATTCCATGAAGTTAGGAACATATTTGGCACAAATTGAGGGACTTGGAAGGCCTGTATCATTTGTAAATCGTCATCTTCGCTGTTCCTCAGTCTGCTCAGCATCAAACTAAAAGTTTTCCTGAAAATCCAGATGGGGAACCATCCATACTTTGCGTTCTCTTTTTTTCCCCTCTGCCTCTCACCCCAGAGGTCAAGGCTGGCTTCCTGTTATTCTGCTCTTCTGTGTTAATGTTTGTTGCTCAATAACCACAACCCTAAAGTTATTTCTCTCTTGTTCTGCTGTCATAGAGTCAACGGCCCATGACTGTTGCCCAAGAGCTCTGGGTATAAATCACACTGACCACACAAGAATGTGCGTGTATGTTTGCGTGCTTGTGCATGCTTGTGTCACCAGCCTCCTTTTTTTACGAGTCACCATCGGATATGAAGAACATTCATTTTGCCCTCTTGCCCCCGGAAATGCCAATGGCCTCGCTAAGCGGTCTGCTGGTAAATGAGGTATAGAAGAACTATTTCATTCGCTGTCCTCTTTATCTACTTATATCAGTCGCCTCCATTTTCCATTCCATGAGAAGACGTGTTTATGGATGCTGCTGATTTTCTATTTAGATGTTAGGTATCAGGGGTAGATATAAATAGAAAACATAATTGAAGACAGAAAATACCCCCGATTCATGAAATAAGATTTGATCTTAAAGCCTTCTTTAATCTTTATTCCTTTCCTTTTCAGTAGTTGTATATGTCATGTCTGTTATTTTATAGACCTAAACAGGCTACTTAGAAATCCATCTCTTATGAAAACAGACGTGAAGACAGTTTTATTCAACGGGAGACCGATGAAACCCAATCGTAGCAAACCGATCGAAAGCTTATAAAATAAAACCAAGTCTGTAGTCAAAATCAATAATTGTCAATTTGCTGTTTGTAAAAGAGACTTTGGACAAGGTTCATATTTGCGGATTAAGCCGATATCTGTGACTGATGAAAACCATACTGCATGACACACTTGTCTGAGGGGGGGGTCCATCTGGTCCCTTTGCGTGTCCAGGTTCTATCTGCTCTTGCTTTCTTAACCTTCAGGGCATTCTACCAGAGGATGGGAGACGGACTCAGAAAATGACAGACATCCGTTTTCCACATGTTCAATTGTGCATGGGACCATTAATCCAGCATCAACACTGTGCCCATTTTAGGAAATCTGAGGATCAGCTTGACATCAACTATGTTCTGCTTCATAGCTCTACTTTATTTATTTATTTGTTAGCAATTATGCATACAAATATTGAACTCAATGAGTAGAGTGCAGTCTATCAGATTTGAAGTACTGTGTGAAAGTCCTGACCCACCCCTCATTTACTTAACACCCATCTATGAATTGTTCAAACTTCAAAAAGGGACAATCTTGAGGGATGAACCAGCGTTGTGGTCACACATAACAGACAACTTATCAAAGAACCAACTTTAAATTGTATTTTTAGGCCCTTTGTTAGTATCAGCGTGTTGCAAAAACACTTCTTTAGTTACAAAAATTGACAGAGACAACACAACTTTACACAGGACCTGCATCTGGGCCCTTAGTTGATCCATTTACTGTTCACTGGAGCCTCATCAGAAATGGTGTCAGTGGAAGGCTGACTGTCAAGCAGCCATTCTTAAAGAAGTGAAATGGTCAGAAAAGGCTGATGAATGCCAAATTACACAAGAACTGGACTGAAAATCAGTGGCAACAGTTCTTATAGAGTGATGAATTGATATTTTAAAATTCTGGTTCAAATCATCATCCATATGTATGGAGGAGGTCAGGAAAGAGGTACAACAGTGAGTGTCTCTGAAACACAGTGAAGGTGCTGTCATTGTTTGGCGCTTCATTCTGCCAGTGGTGTTGGGCATCTTGTTAAAACTGACTGAATTACAAACACAGAAAAATGACGCTAGATTGACCATGCAATGCCAGCTGGAAACCACACGACTGACAATGTATGCATTTTTCATCATGGCCTGAAAAACACACTAGCAATGCAGCAAAATGATACCTGAATAGAACAGCACACAATGGAACAGTATCAGTCGTGCACTGATCTCCCCAGAGCCCTGACCTCAACATTATTTAAGCAGTGTGGGATCATCTTGACGGAGAACAGAATAAAAGGCAGCCAACATTCAAAGAAGACCTCTGAGTGTCCTTCAAGAAGCCTGCAGAAGTACCCCTGAAGACAGAAGAAATGGCAATAAAGCTTGACTTTATTCAGTTCAGATTTTCTTGAAAAATAAAAGCTGTCTTAGAAAATATAGATTTCCAAGCTTATTAGGATTGTACTAACTATGTTTTTGCCTTATATACTGTATTCCCATTTAAGTCTGCACAAGTTTCAATACATTGCTGCACCTATTTCCCATGTTCCTGTAAAAATATAAAGTAATGAAGTGTGGCTCAAGACCTTTGCACAGCGCTGTAGCTACTAGCTAATCCCTAAGCAGGTAACAATATCAAATGCACATGTTTTGACAAAACCCACCTTCTCATCTCACCACAAACACATACACACCATAAAACACATATACAAATAGTTCCCTATTCCATCCCCAGGCTACCCCTGCAGTGTAAAACACTGCATAGATATCAAGACGAGATAATACAGGGATAAAAATATCTGATTAATGTGAACAACACTGGTACTCAAGTGCTCATTCAATAAATGGCCATACTTTATTATGCTTAGCTCAGCAAGCTACATTTTATTTTGTCACGCTTGTTTTACACTTAGTTTCAGTTAGCAGTGAGGTCAGGTCGGGTTCTTTATGTAAAAATGTTATCATGCTAATGCTAGCATTTTACGAAAGTATCACCTGACTGAGTCAGAAAGTAAGCCTCGCAAAACAGAGCACAGATTTGTCTGGTCTAGACCTCAGGATGAGAAATGTGTGACATCTTATTTTTTTATGTATTAATTACATTATGCTAATTTTAATATTTTTAGACTGCAGCTTGACTGACCAGCAACACCCCACTAAACACATTATCCACGTGTGCACCAAAGTGTTCTTCCACATTGTTTCCAGATTTAAATTAAAACACTTTGGAAAAATGTAATTAATACGAGATGCCAACCTGAACCTCTCAAATGAAGTATCACTGTCCAGGAGGGAGCCACATAATTATGAAGAGTGCAGTGTAGCTGAACTGAGGCCAGAGGCTGTGCTTGGAGACTTGGAGGTGATTTATCATTATTAAGATCAAAGGTACCCTACACATTGCTGATATCCTAACTTGATCTGTGTTCAAACTCAAATCTGTTCCTTTTACATTTGTGTAAAATTTGTTGTAACACGTTCATGGGAAGCAAATCTTCTCTACAAAAATTTAAAACATATACTATCTAGTCAACACACAATATGCTACCAGCGTCAAGTAAGTGTTTGTGAATCCACAAAAGAACAAGCTGAGTGTTCCCAAGGTTATCAAGTTATTACAAATGCTAGGAAATAGTATAATACGGGCACCTGTGCACTGGCGCTAGCATTTGATAGGCTGAATGGGGATATGTGGAATTCTGTGCTTTCGGTACTACCAGTACTATAACGTAACACCTCTCTATAATGTATTTGACCTTTTTTTTATAAGAATATGTTAGGTAATCATTACTTATGTGCACACAGTGCATTTCAGTATAACTCTCTTGCTCACATCACAAATCCTAGAAATTATTCACTATGGCTCCAGACTGTCTATAACTGCCAGGAGAAGCACATATATGCAAAAAGTAAAGTTCACTTTTCAGTCAGCTTCTCATTTTGAATATATTCTAGGGTGTCAGCATGTCATTGGTCAGCAAAAATAAAAAGGACTAAAGCTGACTCCGGTAATGGGAGCAATAACATTAAAGAAGACTAGAAGCCTGTGAACAGCAAATACAACATCTCTTTTATGGGAAAGCACCCTTGATGTAATGAACCCCAGAGAAATCGTGCTTGGTATATTCAAACAGTTTTGGTTTTGCAGAGACTGATGTTGCACATAGTCAGCACACACAAATAATTATTTAGTTGCATTATTCGCCACAAACATGCGCGATTTGGGTAGTTTTACGTGATGTTTTAAGGCGTTCTTAAAGATCTCAAAAGCCCAGGACTGTTTGTGCGTTTCGTTAACTTGAAGCAACCCCACCGTGCAGAATGCTGACAGCCACCAGCGAGTCCTTGAATTTAAAAAGTTCCATCACACCCTAACTAAATGCTGATTTTGATTCAAAGCACTGAGTACTTGCTGTTCAATAACTTGCTGCCTTTTCATTCACCTCAGGAAAGCAAGCAGGCAGGCTTGATTTCATGCCCGATCTTTCACGCACACCCTCATTGTGAGTCTCTGTGGAAAAATGGAGCTACTTGCCTGGAGTGTATGCAAAACGAAGGCTTGCAAAACTTGCAGTAGGATGGTTTAAAAGCGAGAAAGAAAGAGAAAGAGAGGAAGGAGAGAGGAAAGGGAGAAAAAAAACAGGAGGGGGAAACCCTGACAGCAAACAACATCAAGACCAGCTGTCTCCCATGGTCCCTTGGGGTCAAGTAAACTGTTTGTGTCCAGGGTCGGGCGACAGAGTCGTGACGGGGAATGTGGAGGGAGGGTCAGCAGTCCTACCCTAGTTAGTCAGAGAGGGAAAGGGGAGCTTCAAGGCTAGCTCAAGTTTCTCTCTTGATTCCACACACACACACACACACACACACACACACACACACACACACACACACACACACACACACACACACACACACCTATTGTCCTGGCGCTTCCGCGACTGCAGATTGAGGCCTGACCATCCACAGGAAGGTAAACAAGCTCTTATCAGTGCTCTGCAGGGGCCTGCACTGTCCCCTGGCCTCTCACCCCTGCATACTACACAGTACACACTCCGTGCAACACACAAGCTTCCTGACCATCTCACCTCCCTCTTCTAAGTCTGATATTTTATCCAAAAAAGAAAAAAAAATGCTGATTAGTCTTGTTAGCTGGATAGCAAGTCCTCGAAGTCCTGCTTCCACTATTTGCTGGGGCAGGAATTACGGATGTGATAGCGGGTCTGGAGACAGCCTGTCTTCACACTAGCTCTGTTTACACCTCTGGGAGCCATTCGTCCATCGTCTCATCATTGTCGTAAACCAGTGGCGATGTTCACCACACACACACACGCAACCTTATACCCTGTCTGTTGCTAATATTTAGCCACTACTGCTGATTAGCTCAGTGACACACGTAAAAAGCATAATTTTTATGTCGATGCTCGCATTTTCTCTCGGTAATGTATTATACTGCAGATGGTTAACGGGTAAAGTGTTTCTTTTCTATCCACTTGTTTCGTTAGATTTCTCTCCTCTACACCAAAAGAGCACTGGCAAAACACAATTAATCATCTAAGTGTTAATTGGTGGATAGACAGACTAATTTAGCAAGTTTCATGCTAACTGCGTGCAACCAAAACAGGCTGAAGCGTTGAGAGATTCATTGCACAGTAGCTGCTCCTAATCATTCAAGATTGATGTAGCTTTGCACAACATATGCTTCGTGTAGAACCAATAGAGATTAGCCTGTTTTTCTTGACTGAGTTTTGCCAGTAAATATTAATACTTTCCAACATGAAGACTGCATATTAATGAAGGCTCTGATATTTTCTTAAGATATTCTAAGTGAGGGAGGGTCAAGGGTACGATTCATGATCTATGGATTGAGAGCCACCATAGTGCACTATACGGGACCGGAGAGGCTCTCAAACTGGAAGTGATATTCTGCAAACACAAAATGAATAGTGTCTTTTTATTTCCATGAAGAGATATTTAAATATATGTGGTCACACAAACGACTTCAGTGGGCCTCAAAGGGTTTTGAATCATCTCAAAAAGAGATCTATGAGACAGCTTCAAGTTTTGTGATTTCATTTCACTGTTTAACTAATGGAAGTGTCTGGACTCCGGCACTTGTTATTTGACAAGTGTAACTTTATTCCCTGCAGCAGGAAAAAGATTATTAAGTACCCCAAGTTTGACTGTTGGATTTGTTGTAGTAACACTGTATGAGCAGATTAAAATAATCTGTCAGATGTCTCAAAGCTTTCTCTTCGAGTCACATATTCTGCTTTCTGACATATCACAGAAATACAAGCAAATGAAATATCGAGCGTCCAAATCCAGCGAGGGCTCTCTCATCACATCAAACACACACACGCTAGGAAAAAACACACGCACAGCCAGACATCACAGAGAAATTTCAGCTCTTTAAATACAGATTGACTGGTTTGGCACCTGAATCAACAGGAAAACTACCCACCCAGTGCTTGAATCAAGAGGCCCTGCCATTTTAAAGCACTCGACTGCACATTGTGCACCATTAGAAATCAGTATATCGTGTACTGAGAAAGCCCATATTTCCTGTTTAGGAAAGCACCGTGTACAAGTAAATTGTACGCTAACATCTAAAATACATGTGAGCTAAAGATTCCACAGTTTATGTTTGCTGAAAGTTAATTCAAACCAAAAGGTTTCCGAGCAACAGCTCTATACTTGCGCTGTAACGTGACACAAAATATTTGAAAGCTTTTCAACTGAGCATATTTTTGTCAAGCTGTTCTGTCAAGAAATTTTGAACTCTGACCTGCAAAAGCATTAATTAAAGATACCCGTCTAAGATTTTGCTAAGCAAGGACAGACCACATAACCCTACTGTGAGTTGGCACCTCTGGCTTGAAGTCATAGGGTGAGTCAGATGACCCGCCAGTAGTTCATCCACTAAATCAAGTAATACTATGCAGGTGCATTTCCCGCATTTGTGCAGACCAAGGGTGACTGTGGCAGACAGACCACAAGATAAGAATACATAACACCATGCCTTATCTTCACAGACAGCAGGCATGTTGACATGGGTACAAGTGGTCGCCATGCTGACTGGGCATTTATCTCGCCCAGCACTAATGAGGCATTCAGTGCTCATACAGCTCCATAATGAAAAACATTGGACCAGAGGGCATGAGACCTTGCAGTCACATAATAATGATGTTCAGGACACGGCTAAGTGCCGGTATCTTAAATTTATATGATGATGCTGCACTCAGGTTTCAGTAGTGAAGGAAACTTGCAGAGCCATTAAGAAGAAGATGGTTTCATTTATATAATATAAGGGCGAGATACAGCACAGCTGCAGCATGAACCGTGTTTCACATTTTTGGTTTGTTTGTGTTTTGAAACAGTGTGCAGTTTTTTCTTGTCCAGTGATACATTTAGGCTCCAGGCCCCGCCCCTGCTGCAACCATAAATTGGATCAACAGAAAAAGGCGGATGGATTTTCATTAGGTTTTTGTATAATTTCTGTCAATAAAAATTGAAGACCTTATTGATTTCTTTTTTATCTAATTTCTCAATTTTTCATTTTTATATCTCCTAAGGATCTTTGTGTAAGGTTACCATGGCTACAAGAGTCATTCTCATCTGTGGCGAGGTTAATGCAGGAGGCTGAGATTCCATGTCCATCTCCTCTGCAGTGTTCCAAAAATACTTTTCTCAGTAAACATTATCATTTACAAATTCTGTTTAAGCAGAGCCGCTCTTCTCTGTCCATCCTGCTCATCCTGCTGTAGCATTATTGCCGCAGCTACTTGTTCTCTTTAATGATGAGCTGCTGCTATTCAGAAGATCATTGATTCACTTCTTTACTTTAAAAAAAAAGCTCTTTCTGGCTTTGCCTGGTAAAGAGAGCCAAATCTTTTGAAAGCACAGACAAAACCTCTCTGAAATTAACATTAACACTGCATCACCTGTGTTTCATAAACTGTGTCAGATTAAACCTGGGACAGGAAACATGTTTTGGGCATCATTTGATGAAAAAAAAAATCCATAATAACCTTGGGGGCAACATATTGTAATTCAGGTGGTCTGAGATGGAAGTAAAAAAGCTTTAGCCAATCACAGCTGTGTTCAGTCCATATTAGAGGTCTCATCTATAAAAGAGCGCTAAAGATCAATACTACAAGTACATCAGCACGAAAGCCAATAATGGCCGCACACAAAAAAAGTGAGATTTATAAAACACGTGAACACACACCTGGATCGCATGTTCCTTTTATAAATCCGATCCCACCTGGAAATGTGTCCGTGTTTGTATCCTGCCTTCTAAATACCCATATTCAACCATACACTGGGAAACACTGAGCAGAATTTAAACCGAGACCTCATATAGCTTTTATCTTTTATCGACAGAAACACTAATAAAAGAGATTTTTTTTTGGGGGGGGGGGGGGGGGGGGGGGTCAGTGGATATGTTTGCTAATGAAAAGTTGCACTATTTAATTCCAAAGACTCCAAACCGTAAAGTGTTCTTCGGTTCATCGTGAATACTTTAATTACGTTTTTATTTGTTAAATCGTTTTTTTTTTTTAAGAAAAAAAAAACCTCTAAAACATATCTTTATAGTTTTAATCTCGACATACTGAGTTTATCCAGCTTCCTCACACGCAGCCTTTTCGCTTTGATCATGAAAAAAATTACTTGTCAATATTTTTCATCCTGCTTTTTCTTTGATGAAATTAACACTAGTTTTCTCAAAGACAAAGTAAGAATGGGGAGATAACACAAAAAACTGTGGACTCCCTTGTTGAGATCGCACAGATACCATCGCGTGTACGCCACACTGCACGCCAAAGCCGTCCAGTCAAGTGCCGGGACATGGTGTTAGTGAGGCTTCCCCACAATGCTTTCTGTATTCAAACAGAGGAAAAGCGAGGCAGTCAGAAATGGATTGTTATTTGGGAGGGGCATAACACTGAAGGAGATTGAAATCAGTCTCAGGCAGCGACAAGCGGTCGCGTCTCCCTGCCACCCAGTCTGACTGCAGGCAGAGCTGGCTCACTGCAGTAAAACAGGGGAAGTTGACTGTTTTGACTCTCAAAGCCATTTTTAACATGACGTGTTTTTTTTCTTTTTTCTTTTTTTTCTACTTCAGCATGCTTTCTGAGAAGTCTCAGTCATCTCTTTCAATTTCTTATAATCTTTTTAAGTCCCTGACATCCCCTTTCTGTAAACGAACACATTCCTCTTTTGGTTTCAGAAGTTTTCTTCCCTCGTCTTTCTCTTTGATGTCATTATTTTGTGTAATTAATAGTTTTGCATTTTCACTTATCACTACTTGAAATTCCCCTCCTCTATATCTCTTAATGTTTATCCGTTTTGCATTTTTCTTATCTTTCTTTTTTTTAATCCACTATTTACTTCTCCCCCCAAAATCTTTCTTCTGAACCACTTATCTTCTCTTTGACAGTCACATAAATTTGATCCCCACTCCCTCACTGTCTCCATGAATCAGCCTTTATGAATTCTGTTATCTCTGTTTGTGTTTCTGTCTGTCCGCCTGTCTCTCTCTTTCCCTCTTTAAGATTAATTTTCAGACAGTCGTCCTTCTCCAGTGGTTCGCTAATCACTTTTGTACTTTTCCTTTAGCCCGTGGCGGGAGGCTCGGGGGTAAGCAAAAGTGCAGCAGGAGGTCTGGCAGTTAACATCACGATGTCTGTCTCCCACTGGGAAAGCTGTTGCAGCAGGGGGCATATTCAACACGATTTTCCTGCCAGGAAATGCCGGACTCACAGTGGATAAAAATCACTAAATACAAAGACTTCAGTCAGACGCAAAGATAACTGTTTATGCGTCCAACTGCCACGGTCGGCTTAAGTGGTAACGCTTATTGTAATAATAATAATAATCTGAAAATTGTCTTCAAAGGAGGTGGCATGCAGCTACCTCCCATATAATAAGCGGCTAGCCAGACGCAATCTGCAGCGACGCTTGGATAGCAAAACTACATACATGCTAAAATGTCTAGATCTAAAAGGCCAGCAGGGGCACTCCGCTGATTGTATACACAAAGATCCGTTCATTTGTAACAGCCTGAAAGCTAGTTGCATAATGTCCTCTGTATCCTGGAGGGGCTTTTTTCAAGTCAGGCAAATTAACCCCGATGACATCATGAGGGTTATCGCAGTTTGTGCTTAGAAAGTTAAGATTAATGAGAGAGTTATAAGAGAAAGTGGGGGCGTTTACGAAAGTAGACTTCTTAACAAGACAGGGAGGCACCAGTTGTGGTGCCAGGGAAACAAAGGCGTCTTCGGTCTTCAGTGTTTCAACTCTCCGTCACACTATTTTTGAACAGTGAGCCAGTGCAAATTTAACGTGACACAACATAAGCACTGGCTTACATCAGTAAAAGTCATCCTACTTACACATCCACACGGAGAAGGTGGCGCGTTACCTTCACATAATGCCTCAAAACAATGCAATTGCAAGAAAACCTGACACAGTAGCTGCACTTCACACTCGAAAGAGTCAAAAACTACACAAAAAAAGAGTCAAAAGGAAAACCTAAAGAGAGTTAGACAACTGAGGGGAAACTGCATGTTTATTAGACGTATCACAGTGTCTATATGAGCTTGACACAAGCAAATGCCACAGTTAAAACGGATTCAGACACATCGCGGCTTCAGAGGCGCTCAGAGATAAACCTGTAGCTTGGACCATGTAAGACCTTCAAAACAAACAGCAACATTTTGAACACAATTGACCTCACAGGGAGACAGTGTAGTGAAACTAAGACCAGCGTGATGTTGTCTGTTTCACTGGAGCCTGACAGAAGCTCGTCCAGAGAATATGGATGAGCTGCAAACAAGAAAGAGAGAGGCCTGACTGATCCCAACACAGAGAGAATTTTAATAATCATGCAGTAACATGAAAGAACGGATGATCGTTTCACTGGAAGACATAGGCAGAGGGTGACTTTACAGATAATCCAGAGCTAAAGAAAACACGGCCTCCGAACCAAATTTATCCGTGTTTGTCAAATTGCAGGGTAAGTACAAAAGTCATGTCTGGGTTTTTAAGAAAGGAAGCCAGCAAGTCAGCGTAAGAGCTAAGGAACTGGAGTCTGGTGGGCTTAACAAGATGACTGCAGTTTTACTGATTTACCCAGGGACTGCTGCGAGGCATCCACCTTATTATCATCTATAGAGTCTCTAAATTTGGCCGGATTAGTTAGATAGTGTCATTTTAATGAAAGACACTGTCTGTACTATTGTAATAGGAAGAATATTTAAGTCCTTTGGTCTCAGACAACCCAACAGTGAATTGATAAGCGTGCAGGAACATTAAGGAAAAAGCCCTAGCCTCCAAGTTTTTTTTACTGCTAACGCTTTAACGCTAATAATCTGTCCAAAGGTAAATGAACACATGACAGAAGACCAAGGGAAGCTCCAAGGAGCAATTAAGTTTCCAATTTCAGGAAATTAGGTGCACACGTTAAGTATATGACTCTTAGAATTAAGGGTACAAACATAATCCTCTGGGTTTTACTGGGTCATTTTGCAAGATTGTGCATCTGTAGTAGCTCAGAGTGCGTAATATACCAATAAGATCTATACATGAAGTATAAGGCTTGCTTTAACTTTGAGCTTAACAACTGTTTGAAATTCAAACCCTGCTTTAAACGTCACACGAGGATTTCATGAGTCTGATTTCAAGGAGCTGACAGGGGGTCAAACATATGGAAAGCTTAAATAAAGCTAAAGCAAGACTGACCTGAAGCAAAACACAATATGCCATTTCTTGCAGTTGGGTAAGGGCTTCATGGGATTTGTGGCAGGCTGCGGGCTATTTTTGATTTACTTTTTTCTGTTTACCTCTTCTTCTCAGTTGCCTTCACATCGTGTCTTCTCCAACAGTGACTTGAAGTTTACTTGGATTCGATTAAACACGCAGACATCGAATCACAGTGGATGTTTCCAAATGTGTACGGAATATATACTCATATATCTATTTATGTATCTATCACCTGTCTGGAAATATGATTTTACGGCGCTGGGTACAGCATGTCACACCTGAGGATTGTGCTTGATTTACTTAAGAACGCATTATTAATCCCAGAAGACTATATAAGAGAAAATGGTTAAATAATATGACAGTACTGGGCTACATAATAAAGAAATAAACTTAAAGCAGAAACGATGTACAGAGAATCAGAGTGCTTTGTCGCCTGAAAATAGTGGCACAGCTCCCTCTAGGTCTTCTTCTAAAGCTGCTGCAGCAGATGCAAAGAAAAGGAGGGAAAAAAGGAAAATTTGCAGAGCCTCATTCAAGAAAGAAAAAAATAATAGCAAATACAGAACTATGTGTCACAGAGGCAATTAGGACTGAGCAAAACAGCTCCTCACAGACTACACCAGCAGACAGCGAGACTGATCCCCTGCGGTGGATGCTACATAAGGTCAGCTCTCCATAGGTCTGCCAGTTGGCCAAAAAATACCTCTGTATTTCTGCCACCAGCACCCCTGCTGAGAGGGTGTTTAGCACTTGTGGCAATATTGTGATTTGTCATACAGCAGGTCAGCACTGAAGCCAAATTCAGTGAATAGGCTTGTTTTTCTGGCGCATAACTTTAACAGTGATGTATGCTTGCCTCGGCTACTTTGCTTTATTTAAAGAGCAAGCTGAAAATGTCACTTTATTTTTTCTACTGTATGTTTATGGGGCTGGAGTGTGGAAAAGGTTATTTGGCACTTAAGTGTTTTGTTAGGTTTTCGTTTTTGTTTTTTTGTTTTTTGCATATGTAAGTATATGGCACTGAAAAATGCAAGCACCATTTAACTGACAGTTAATTTTAAAGCTTTATTAAATAACACCAGGGCGTGTTATGCGTTCTTTTATGACATTTCGAGTGAGGAAATGTGTGTTTTACATTTACAGTCAGCTATTAAATTGAGGCTTGTAGCTTTTAACACTTGACAATTCAGAACAACCAGACTGGGATAAAAGGTTTCCCTAAAGCTAATAATAAAAGACTGATAATTTCTTGTTTTTAAAAGTGAAACATTTTCATATTCAGATTAGCATATCTCTTATTTGGAGGGGGGGGAAAGATGACTGTAACAAAAAAATGTGCACTTTAATTCATTTTTACCTGCTAATGTTTTAACATGAAATATATAACATTTTTTTTACCTTATTAAAAAAACACCTAAACTGTGGCCACCTCAAATGCCATGCTTCTGTGGGGAAGTGTGACGCAAACACCCTGAAGCATCACTGGAGGTAAGAGAGCGAAGCTGGATTAAGGCCTATGGAGATAGGGGGGGTTTCTGATCCTTTTGCTACCTCGCAGGGATTACAGGTTTGAATTCGATATGAGCAGCCACATGCAGCCAAGGCAGGGAATGGCAGAGCGGACAACAGAGGAAGACCACATAAAATCTATGTAGCATCCGCATGCCGTCTTGTTACCTGAATCTGGACAATCTTTAAAGAAAATATTTTTTAGCACTAAAAAAAAAAAATGAAAAACTAGACAAACAAATGCTTTGGCTGACTTGGAACAACACTTGCTCCCTTGTTACCAGTATAATTCTTCATTTGATTTGTAAAATTCAACCATAATTCAAGAGTTTTGTTCTTTTTTGCATGTAATTTTTTCATCTTCAGACTGATTTCCATCTAAAAAAAAATACATTATTGTCAGAGCACGAGACAGGAGACGATCTTGAACTTTAGGCCAGAAACAGTCCCTGGAGGTTTTTTCTAAAGCTAGTGTCTGCTGACTAGGATGATAATGTTTTCCTTTTTCCCAATTTAATAAAATCAAGCTGCAGAAAGAAAGAAAAAAAGAAAGAACGGAAACTAACTTCAGATCTGAACTGCTAAAATGCTCAATAACAGCAGGCAGACTTACCAAAGGCTGTAGTAGCGATGATGCACAGAAAAAGGGCAAACCGTGTCACGCAATCCTCCATCTCTGCTGCTGAAGTTTAAGGTGTTGGGAGAAAGCTGAATCTCAGTCTCTGGGGTGTGAAGACACTCGGGCGGAGGTTGAAGCGTGCTTGTCTGGTGGCAGAGCAGCAAAAGACTGTGACAGAGGAAGAGCAGAACAATTCCAGTCTTAAAAAGGTGGAAAGGTCAGAAAGTAAGAAGCTGGGGAAATGGTGAGGAGAGGAGGAGACGTGATGGCTGATAAGGCTCTGACTAACTGCCAATTTCCAGCATGTCCCTCTGAGAGTCAGCGTGCGATGTCAAACCAAGTCTCCACATGTGTGTAATGGACAGCTTATGCCACGAGTTTGGTCTCTGCTCTTGAGCAACCACGATTATGGTGATTATTATTTATTATTAACATGATTATTGTAATGCTATTATTGGTGGAGACAGCTGCTTACATTTCTTCCTCATCGCATCATGTTTCTGCCCGTCTTCCTGGCACACAATGAGGGTCTGAACCTAGAGGTTATCTGGTGGTCACTATGCTTCTGGCCGACGGTTTCAGGAAGCACCACGGCACCGTTTTCTTTAAATAATACCACAATGCCAGCATCAGATAAGAAGGAGACTGCTCCTGTTATATGATTCATATAGAGTAAAAGGAAGAGCCTGTGTAAACTGTTTATGGAGTTCCAAATGGAAAACAAAATGTCTCGTTAATTCGTTATTTCCCGCAACATCTTGCCGTAAGAGAGAAAACGACTTACCCATGGACTAACGTGCTTTTTGAAATCCACAGATGTGCATATTAGTAAAGTAATAAGCGCGGATTTTATCAGGCACTGCGTTAATACAGAAAGTAGTTTGACTTTAACACACGCACGCCTCCCATTTCTGCCTCCCATAATTCCGTGTTTTCGCAATTCTAACATTTGGCATCTTCACAGCGTTATTTGACCAAAACATGCGCATTAAATTGTTTTTAAACGGACATGAAGCCGGATTTCTTTAGAATCTAGACACAGACATTTCCCAACAAACTTTCAGGAAATGAATCACAGATCACAGAGAGTTACAAAGATGAAGTAGAGAAAGTTATAAACAGCAAAACTTACTTTTTATGTAGGTGTCTATCTCGAACAAAGTAGGTTTATAATCCACGGGTGGGGATGTGGTGCTTTGAGCAATGTAACGATGCCTGGACTTTCCAAACTTTTTTGTGCTGTCTGGGCGGAGCGAATTTACTTCAGCAGCCCTCCCAGTCTAATAAGCACTCCCACCGTCATACTATTGTCATTCCGTGGAGTTTTTGAGTAATAAGACTTTACTATTGAAACCAACTGTGACAACGCACGGGGCGAAATTATTGTATTTAAAACGTATCTAGTGCTGGGCATGCTTAGATAAGAAAGGAAAACATGCCTTATACATGTGTTGATGAATGATGATCATATTGTTGAAAGAAAAGAAAAACTCCTATGACACATAGTAGCTGTACTTTCCAAAAATGGGCTTGGACTTTCAGGAGAAGGATGAATAACATAGGCCAAGTTTTATAGCAAAGGATATGAACCTTCTGGAATCAGCTCCACAAGCCTTAGCTGTTTTATCTGGCACAAACAACGATCATCTACACTCACCTGCCAGTTAAAGCAAACATCTAGTCTAACAAACACATGGCAACAACCCAGCCCAGTTAAGTGTGCCCAGTGTGGTCAAGTTAACCCGCTGGAGTTCCAAGTGAGTGTCAGACTGGGGAAGAAAGAGGATTTAAGAGACTGTGAATATGGCAATACCTGTCTGAGAACTTTAGATGTACAACCATCTCAGCTTTACAGAAAAATGTCTGATGAAGAGAAAATATCTAGTTGCCTGGACAAAAATCCCTTGTTTTTGCCAGAGGTCAGAGGAGAGAAGCTAGCCTTCGTCGAGCTGATAGGAAGGCAATAACACCTTAAATAAGCACTCACTACAACTAAAGTGTGTAGAAGATTGTCTCTTAGTCAACACAGTACGTTAAACCTTGAAGCGGATGGGCAACAGCAAGAGAAGAACATGATTCCAAGGCTCATATGGGCCCAACAAAACAGAACTGTGTAGAAGAAAGTCATTGCCTGGTCCGATGAAAAACAAAATCTAATACAGCATTTTTGGATTACTGTGGGAGATTCACATTATGGATGTGCAGCCATTAAATCTGCAGCAACTCTGTGATGTTGTCATGTAAATATAGAGCAAAATCTCAGAGTAATCATTCCAACACTTTGCAGAATCATTAGCACGGAGAATTAAGACAGTTCTTAATGTAAAAGTGGGCCCAGCCCAATATTAGCAAACTGTACCTAATGGAGTGTCTGGTGAGTGTATATTAGAAGCATCCACTGATTCTGGTCACCAGTGCGTTGTTAGACCTTTTCTTAATATATTAGGTTTGTTGTGATGAAAAGCAAGATTGATCAGGCTCAGCGGTGTCATGAAAACCAGTGCAACAAAAGCATTTACCGTAATTACAAAACTGCTGCTGCGAGCAAATTTACTGAGCTGTGACTTAAGCAGAATACTAGTGCCTGCAGTCAGTGGTGAAACAGATTAAAGCAGTATTCCCAGAGATACGGCTAGATGTCTTTCTGTTCCACACTTGTCCAAATCAGAATCAGAATACTTTATTAATCCCGAAGGAAATGTGATGTGTTTGGAGAAGACCAAATGGCACATATGCCACACAACAGAGCACAGGTGTTACCAAATATATATCAACAAGAAGGTGTTTCAACAATTACTGTCACATTTGGTTTCTCATCTTTCAGTGAGACAAGAAGGTCCAGATGTCCGCTCATCTTATGCACATATATACAAAGTCCAAGCTGCCCAGAGCTGACGGCACACTAAATTGTTGCTCATTTTGAGTTATGCACGTTCATTTCTATTTCCAGTCACACGCCTATTCATGTACAGTGTTGTCCCCAGACCGACACAGAATTGTGTAATATGGAAGTAAGTTTTTGTATGCCTCGGGGAAGCATAATCGGTGTCATTACAGTGCTATTATGGAAATTACACACCTATTATCAGGTAAAGGTCAGTGCTGTGTTTAATGGTCTATACTTAGGAAACCGATGCATAATTTAAAGATATTAGCAGGTCCATTTTAGTTAAAATTATTTACCAGGTGTCACTAAAGGTGCTTTTCCTATGTACACCATTTTCTACTAATATCCCCACAATGCAGTAAATGCCAATAATTACCATATCGCACAAAGGTCATGCATTTTATGACTCCCGTTTGTGGTGGTGATGGTGTAAAGTAGCACATGGACACTATAGATTATTTAAAGTGTATTAAGATGGGATTGTTTTGGACTAGGATCCAAGAAGTCAGACACTAAGTTTGACAGCTATATAGTAAGCAAGGTCAGTGTCACCTGCAAGCAGTTACAACAAGACAGTTGTCAAGTTTCAGTATACAGAATACATTTTCACCAATGAGGGGGAAAATGCAATCTGTTGTCAGTTGAGTGCCTTTTATATCTAACAGTTAGGAGCAAATTCACAAGTGAAGTGCTACAGGGGAGGATGGCACAAGGAGACAGAAGTAAAAGACCAAAACATTTTAAAAAGGAGAGAAACCATATTCACAATTTAACAGAAAAATGGTATTTATGTATTAATTTGAAGTTCATCACTGGGCCACACCAGCTTCCCTCTGCTCCCTTCAGCAAAGCAGAGACTTAAGTGATACTTATAATCTCATTTAAATCATGATTTATTCACTAAATTTGTTCCCACACCACATTTTGTCACATTTTACATTAACTAATATGCAATTTTTTTTCATGGCTGGCTTTTCAATGCCAGCAAAGTGGATATGAGACATCATTAAAGTTATTCTTACATTCATAACCTGCAAATACGAAGATTGAGCAATGCAGAATTGAGACTAAAAAATACGGCTCAAAAACTCAAGGAAACATTTAAAAAATGTTCATTTTTTTTAATTGTACATACATAAATTAATTACTTATTTAACATTTCAAAAATATTTTGTTATTTGCAATTATGTGTAGGAACACCTTGTAATTTTTTTTTAATAAAAACAAAATAGTGTGACATTTTTACGAGCTGCTTACTTTAAAAACCAAAACTGGGGGGAAAAAAGTTTGATTTTTCTTTGAACTGTGTTTATATTTGGCTACATCAGCCTCACAAAGAAAGAGTGAGAGTTCTGAAGAGTAGACACAACATCCTTTTTGCACTGAACAGACTCGGAGGAGTCATCATCGTATCAAATCAACAATGCAACAAAAGCGTTCACAGTAATCACAAAAGTCCAGTAGCAAACACTTGCACAAGTGTTTTGTGGCTTTCTTTCATTTTCTCTCTCCCTAATGATTTACATGTGCAATATAGGAATGTAAAAGAAATACTTAACTGCCTAAGTCACTCTGAACTTACCTCCGTGTACACAGTTTAGTGGACACGTTTAATGAAGGCAGCACATGTCTCTAAGTCTGGTTAGTATTTTGTGTATGGACTCTGTAAAATGACCACATTCCTTCAGGCGGAATGAACAAAGAAGTGCACATGGGATGTGACACGAAACAGAGACGACTGCGTGCTACTTGTGTCCATTGATGCTCAAACAACTGCAGTGCTCTCGTACTGAGGCGTATATCACACTTTGCATTTGCTTCAGGTATTTAAGTCCCTCTGAAGCTAAAGGACAGTAGCCCTCTGCTTCAATGGCATTCCTTTTTTATTGGAGCCAGCCCCCAACTCTCCACCCCCACCCATGCGTCCTTTTTCAATAACAGGAAACAATCGGCCGTCGTCTTTCATCACAAGTTGACGTTGGTTCCCGCACGGTGCCACTGGGTCTCTGTGGTGGTGCCAGCCAGCCCGTGCTATGCAGTCCACAGAAAAGTAGAAGGAGAATGAGGACTATGAGCCAGCTTACTTATTTCCTTATCGTACTCCGAGGGGGGATCTGACACATGGCCTTCCACTGGTAATTTCACAGACTGATACCAGATGAACAGAAGTCTGTCCGTTTTACAAAGCAATTGAACCTACACCCACAATCCCCTATGCTGTTTAATTGGCAAGACCTTCATTATAGAAAAGTCCCATTTGCAAAATCATATCTCACCTTTAAAAGTAATCCAAGGCTTTTGTTAGAGTGCGTTTATCTTTGAGTTAAATGAGAGGCCCTGGTAACAGTCTGTGACAGTCTGAAAGCAGGCAGGTTATTTTCTAAGCAAGTTGACCCCCCCCTCCTCCTCCTCCTCCTCCAACCCCCCCCCCCCCCCCCCCCCCCCCCCCCAAAAAAAAAAAAACAACCTCTGTATACATAAGTTACTGGTAGCTGGAATGACTCCCATGAGATCATGAGATACCCGATGTCTGGAATAAACAAAGCCCAACAAGCCTTTCCTTAGAATTTCTAGCTGACGTTAGATTCTGCTGTGCAAATAAGTGAACGCAGTTATACATCATGTGCACCTTTTTTTCAGATCGTCCTTTCTGCCTTGGCTGAAATCTCACACATGGACTGTTTCATTTGAAACTTGCCTTTTAACCAGGTTTTAAAGCAAATTAATTTGTGCATGCAAGGCCATTCACTTACTGTTTAAAAAACCTCCACAGGGGGGCACTGAAGAAAAAAAATCAAATCCTACATAGGCTATGAAGAAATAAGTGCTCAGATCTTCCCTGCTTGTTGTTCGTTGTGCAGGTGTTGGACTTGGAACATTGCATAAAATCTATTAGTGAAAAAAGAGTGTAAAGATGTGCAAATCATTTTTGACTTAGTAGTGAATTAGACTTCCAAGCAATGGAAGGTGAGGGAGGAAAAATGTTGTTGAGTTCAAAAAGGAGTGAAGAACTAAGTAAAACTACAAAGAAGGTATTTGGTGTATCCTCTGGACGGAAGAAAGAAGGCAATGACACATGGTGGTGGAAAGAGGGAGTACAGGCAAGTATTTGAAGGAAGAGGCTGGCAAAGAAAAAGGGGAAGAAGTAGTAAAGGAGTACTTAAAGTCTAGTTGTATATTAAAGAGAGAGGTGGCAAAGCCCTATAGGACTTGCATCAATTGGCTAGGCAGAGAGTGTGTGCTGGAAAGGATGTGCAGCAAGTTAGGGCAATTAAGGACAGAGACGCAAATGTACTAATGTGTGAAGAGAGTGTGATGAGAAGGTGGATGGAGTCATTTAAGGAGCTAAAGAATGAAAAGAAAAGGGAGAGAAGAGGACAGAAGGAGGACAGTGAAACTTTAGATGAAAATGGTAAATGTTAAATGGCCTGTATTTGTATAGCGCTTTACTTAGTCCCTAAGGACCCCAAAGCGCTTTACACTACATTCAGTCATCCACCCATTCACACACACATTCACACACTGGTGATGGAAAGCTACATTGTAGCCACAGCTGCCCTGGGGCGCACTGACAGAGGCGAGATGACCCCTAAAAGGAAGCCAAAACAAGACTAAATCAATTAAACATCTACTGATCAAACTTGCAAATGTATCATCTGTAATATGTTACTTTGAATTTTATATTAACAACACTCCCTATGCCGCTTTGATAAAGCTGCGATATGGAAAACACTGGAAAACCTGTCTTTCACTCATAATTACAGAAAGAGTTTACCACTCAGTGACAGGCTATGTGAGCAAATACTTGAACAATTTAAAAATGATGCTTTTCAACATATAAATGCAAAGAATTTGGGGGTTATTTTCTATTCATACTGCATAGTAGGTGATGTATCTTCATACTGTAAATAACACATATCATTAAATAATCCAGAGAATCTAAAGCAGCCTTTAACTGCAAGGGGCAACACCAGAAAAAGAAAATGCACATCACAACACTAAAAACCACTGACAGTGAACATTCATCATCAGTTCAGCAAATGCAGCTCATGCAATAAAAAAAAAATATACAAAAATGCCACAACTTTCATTGAGCCCGAGCTCATTAAAGATAGTCTCAGTCAAAGTGAAGAACTGTCTCTTGGTCCAACCAATCCAAGTAATGTACACCAAGCCTGTGGTTTGAGGAGGCAAGAGAATTTCCAGCTTGTTAAGAGCTGAACCTACACCCACATTAAATATGTGTGTGTGTGTGTGTGTGTGTGTGTGTGTGTGTGTGTGTGTGTGTGTGTGTGTGTGTGTGTGTGTGTGTGTGTGTGTGTGTGTGTGTGTGTGTGTGTTTTAAAATAAATATGAAGTCATGTCAGCTTGGATGTCACCCGGATTAACAAGGTCCAGATGTTGAGGAATCAGGATGCCCTGATGAGAAGTGGGCTACTGGAACAAGAAGGCATCAGTGGGCAAGAGATGAAATTTTTATATATGAATGTTTTTGAAGAATCATGTGCAGAGAATGCCAAACTATAATCTGCACACTCATCAGAATTCTTCCATAGCAAAAGAGTCTAGGTGCAAATGTGGCCTGTCTGCAATGCAGGCCTGCTACCTTTTTAAAATATTTGCCACAATAGCAAATGAAAAATGTAATGAATGGTCTCTTCTTTTATACATTAATTTTTTACACAACATCACACGGTGTTGTGTAAAAAAAAAAAGTCTGGAGCCAATCTTAATTTTGTTATATTCTTGCTTTCAAAGAGCTAGATATATAATTCTTGAAGTGTAACAACAAGATGATTCCCCAAATCCTATTAACTTAAGATTTGGCATATCTGCTGTGCAGTAGTCCTTAAAAAATCTTAAGGACACTGATGATCGACATCCAAAAGTCATGCCCTTAAAGGCCTGGGCCTTTAGCTGATCCATCTACTGTTTACCAAAGCCTCAAATCATCATCCATAAATTAAAGGTCAGGAGAGAGATACGGTGAGTGTCAACAACCCTCTGCAGAATGCGGTGGAGGCTTTATCGTGGGTTTCTGGTTGCATTCCAGCCAGTAGTTTAGTTGATCTTGTTAAAATTGATGGAAATATGAACGCATAAAAGTGCCATCAGAGTTTGAGCCCCTGTGTAATACAATCTGATTGTCAAAAATTTCAATTTTCATCATACCAATGATAGCGAACACTCAGAAACAGCTCAGACTTTAACATTATTGAAGCAGTGTGGGATCAACAAAAGTAAGCCAACATCCAAAGAAGAGCTTTGAATGCCCTTCAAGAAGCCCAGACTACTTAAATAAACCAAAAGCACCAAATAACAGAGCAAGAAATAAAGGGGGACTCAAAACATTTGCTCTGTATTGTATATATTTTTTAGTAAATCAGAATAGGTTAGCTTGGTTGCAGATCCCAAACTTGCAGGGCTGTAGGTAAGTAGACACGCACACACACTTAGGGTTGCTATCACCCCCGTCTCCCTCTCACCTCTCTCCCCCATTCAGAGACATGCGCCTCTGTCTTTCTTTCTCTGCTGTACGTGATAAATTCCACTGCGACCTCTGGTCATTCCCTTTGTTTTCTACCTTTATTAAGTAAGACCAGCATTCCTAGCATTCAGGCCGCATCCTCAATGGCTTCATGAAAGCGCATAGAGACGCCGTCTCCTGATTGACTTTCCAATGGACACATCCTGTGCACCTTTCAGAGGTTGTTTTCCTCTTCCTTGTCCCTGCAGCACACGGTCATGATCAGAGCTCTCCTTTGAGAGTAGTCCGGATACCTGCCGCAGTGTTTGCTTGGCCAGCTGGAAATGTGTGTTTGTGTGTGCGAGAGAGAGGAAGATGAGAGGCAAGTGAAGACCAGGTGGTCACCAAGGTCTTAAGGGAAAACTTTATAACAGGAGAGGACTGGCTCACAGCTTTCTGCATCCTGTTGTGTCTACAAGCTTCAGCAACACCACCATTTCCCCTTTTGAACTCGTAAGCCTGGTCAAAGTCCCCTTTTTAGGTGCGCTTGTTGTTGTCCAGGATTCCTCACAATATGACTTTTATATTGTTTTATACACTGTAAAGAAGACAGTATGTTTTTTAAGTATTACTACAGACTGCAGGGCAATGGTAACACAATCACCAGTAATAACTCAAATTGTTTTTTATTATAGGCTATTTTAATCTTTCATTTTTACATATACCACATTATAGAAATACATGTAACATGTGTATATCTTAATGAAAAAATAGAAAAGAAATTGAACATTTTTGTGCTTTAAATGTAACGGTAAATAGATTAACAGAAATGACCGTGTGAAGTTAAAAGCGGTCAGCAACTGTAATTTAAAAGCTCCATCAACGAACATGAAAATGAAGTTCCACCAGTTTGTCCACAGTGATCTCTGCAGTTATTTAATGGCACAATGTATAAAGAAGTCATTAACTCTTGGTTCTAATACGGCAGCACTTAAGAGGAGAAAAAAGGGGGAGTGTAAAGTGCGTGTTTGACCAAGTGTAGGCCTTAAAGGTTAGAAGGTGGTTAATATTTCTTGTATACAGCACCTCTGAGTTGTAGACAGGCCTGCATCCATATCTGTAAATGTTAAGTATAGAATGGAAACAAGACTTATACGTTGTACATATAGAGATATTTTTTAAAGTTGCTTCACACAGAATCATTTCTGTGTAACTTTAAAACTTTAGGTTCTTATTGCTGGATTAGGATTAAAGTTAAGACATCTTTGAGACTGATGGCCAAATGAGTTGAAAGTGTATTGTTTCTCTTTTGATTTGGCTTTTTTTGTTTGTTTTTTTAGTTTGTTTTTTTGAAATTTGAAAATAAACAATCAGACACAGGCCCATCTAGTTATGCTGCTTTACTACAGAGCATCAATAGCCTTGGAGACTTGGCCGAAGACATCATCCACTGGCAGCTCTGAGTCAACCTGGGCAAAATAAGATGACAATGGATGCGTTAGAATATATGTTGACGTTTCACGTGAGATTCAAATGTTGTTTTTCCGCTGTCGCAGCAGTCGCACACACCTTCCTGACAATACCACGGCTCTCATAAAAGGCAATCACTGGCTCGGTTGCTTTGTAATACAGGTCCAGGCGCTTCTTGATGGTCTCCTCGTTGTCATCAGAGCGGCCGCTGGTCTCACCGCGTTTCAAAAGCCTCTTGGCCATAGTCTCTGCTTTTGCGTCGACGTACAGCAGCAAGCAGGGTTTGCCGATCTGGGATCAAAGACAGTTTGTTCATTTAAGCTTCCGTCTTTCTTTCTTTTTTTTTTAAATCATTGCTGCAAAGATGAATTAAGCCCATACCTTCTTCTCAAACTCCTCCCCCTGCTTCACCTCACGGGGATAGCCATCAATAAGGAAACCCTTGGAGACATCAGCCTTGGCAATCATGGCTTCCTTAATCATGTCTAAGACTGTGTCCTGCAGGTAGCCCCAAAACATTATGATCAATCTTCACTATGATATGGCACTGACAAAAAAAGCTGTCTTAGAAGAGCTGACACTTGTATTTTGTCTTTTCATTTAGTATTGGACAAAAAAAACATGAAACCTTTTGTTTTCTTTTAAATTATGCATACCCACAATTATTTCAGTTATAGTGCCCTCTCTTACCAAAGGTACCAGCTCTCCCTTCTGCATGATGGCCTGGAGATGCTTGCCCCTCTCAGAGCCAGAAGCCACCTCAGCACGGAGCAGATCCCCAGATGACAGGTGAGTGTAGCCGTACTTTGCCACTATCTTCTCACACTGGGTGCCCTTTCCAGAGCCAGGCCCACCTTTAAAAGAAGATTAAACAAAAAAAAAAACAGTCATGTGGCATGAAGGCAAATAAAAGCTAAATGCGCTACTGCTAAAGTGCTAAGAGCGGCTCAGGGTACTTACCCACAACAAAAATGATCTTGGCATCTTTGAGCTTGTCTGAAATGAGCAGGCACAGACAAAGTTATACATGCGTGAATCGGGAGGTTTTTCTTGACAGCAAAAGTTCAAATCACAAGGAAAACGTTTTTGTAACAAACCGTCTGGATAGTCGGATGTGGAGGAAAGACGCGCACATGATGAAGAAGAAAACACGTCCATTTTTAACTGCTGCAACAGGCTGTTTAGACTGAGCTTGTTTATGTCTAGCTTAGTGCTATTGCTTAAGTAGTGTTGGCATGGCAACTGTTGTTATCCCTTGTTTTGTTGCCAAGTGTTCCCAGGCACTTATAACAAAGTCTGAATTGCAAATCTAGCCAATAAGGCCATTTCCATTTGTTCTTAATCATATTCTGCGATCGTGTCTGGGTTTTTCATTAAATGCAATATCACGACAAAGAATCCGAGCGCAATATTTTTAAAATGTACATATTAAAACCTTCCCTGTGTTATCCAAACTGTCCAAAAGAGGGCAGTAGAGTCCATGGAAACGCAACCGTCTGTCTGCTTTCCTTTACTCCATTAGATTAATAATAAACACACAAATGAACACGTTCCACCTCATTATCATCAATAAAGAGACATTTATAATAATACTTGAACAGGTGTATTAATTACCTGCCATTGTGTTATGTCTGAGTGTTTTCGGTCAACTAAAAGAGAGAAAAGGACACAGAAAAGTGAATATATTCACAGAAGATACATACAGCAAGCAAGGTCAAGCAAGGCATAGATTTATAGGTAGCCCTTTAATGTATAAATCAATAACTTTGGATTATGTATGCATGATCACCTTAATTACTGTGCCAGATTTAGGCTATAATCACCATAACAGGGTCGTTTTCACCTCTACATATTCTTTAAGCAATACAGGACAGTTTTGTGTGCTCAAAAGATCAAATTGCTCTATTTAAAATAGTGTTTTTGTTTCATTTCATTTCATTTTAGAATAATTCCCAGCATAAAATTGAAAATAATTTTGATATTTCAGTATTTATAATTAAAAGTTTAACAAAATTCATATGAAATCTTTAAGGAATTGACACAAAAGCAGAGAAAATTTTGGAGTAGATGTCATAACAATTTTATATTTTACACAATATTCCAACTTTTGGGGGGAAATTGGTTTTGGTAAAGCTGGCAATATTACTATTCCTGGTAAAGTCACAACAGTTTGTTTGTGTGTGTGTTTTGTATAGTATAATGTAGGAAAAGCCAGTTTTCTGGTGTGTCATTGAGAGTACATTGTACTGAGCACGACTGAGCAGACACAACAGCACACAGCATGCTGTTAATGGCAACCCTGCTTTTCTTTCCTATAGTGTTAAAGCTGGTATGAGCATATTTTGATTCACAAAACCTTTGGCGTAATAAAATACCTTTTAGTGTTGTATTAATAGACCTGGGCATATCTAAAAAAGACAATAGCCAGTTTGTTTCCTGTTTACACGTCCATTTTAGCTGACTCAAAGACAGAAGTCTGAAGAATGAGGAAGAAGGCTGGGTTGCTGGCATAAATAGGCACGTTCAAGTAGCTGCATGTCCGTCTGAACATACAGTTGAAAAACAAAATACTTTAAAGCAGTGCCAGTCAAAAATATGCCCACACACTCTGTCAAAGTTGTCATGTATTGTTTCCTAAATTAAGCTGCTGTGCACTGAGGTGAGTTTTTGCACTACTTGTGTGCCTTTGGAGTTATGCATACAGCACTTTTTGGCTATTGTGCTTGTTACTATGTTACACACATGAAACAAATTGGCTAGCTATAGTCTTAAAGTAACTTTAGAAGCTGCTTGTATGTCAAATTAAATGTGTGTCAAAAGGCAAGAGAGTACTTCTCAGGTTACTTGGTGCCTCCAAGTGCCTTGGCATTGGCACTAAAAAGGAAAGGACACACTGTACACCAGAAAAAAAACATTATATGGTGACAAATATCTTCATAGGTGCAGTGTTGGACATTTTGAGTGTAATCGTGGACCGTGTATTTAAATGAACAACTAAAAAACAGTATTTTAGGATTTATTATTTAATAGGAGTTAAATATTCCTCAAGGATCTCCAGGAACTGTTTTACTGTGGCAAGATTTTATTAGAATGCATTAAAAGAACCACACCTCGAGGAGTAGCATTAAATTAATTGAAACAAACCTGACCTGGTGACATTGCAGCAGTTTGCATTTTATCTAGCCCTTGCAATTCAAATAGTACAGTTTGCATAGTGCCAGGTTGCAAAATACGCTTGCAGAACAGTGCGATATGAGTCATTTTATGGCTAAACTGCCAGACAGAAAAAGCAAGATATACATTAAAGTATACTTAATCTGAAGGAAACTTGTACATTCCTAAACCTAGTGTGTGCTTCTTGGTTTGCATTAAAAGTTTGTCAGCTTGTTCTCTGATTCTCACTTGTACTACGCCTCAGTGCTCCCTGCCGTTGCTTCTCAGGTGTCCAGTTGTATGTCAGCAGCCATTAACCCTGTGGTCTGGGTAAATGTCACTCGGAGGCTGACATCTGAGTCAGCACAGAACCTGTTTTGGGAGTCTCTGTGTGGCCTATTATGGTGCCACCTTCTGTGTCCTGACACGTCATATGTGTACTAACTCCTGATTGCACAACTCCTAGGTGTGGGCATGGCATTTAACACTGTCTGCAATTATGGAAGGGAAACTACATACTACATTTCCTCGGGAGAGTCTTAACAGAGACTTGGTGTCTAAATTGTCCCTTATATAATCCTGCAATATGAAAATTCAATTCAGTCCAATCAAGTGCTGAAATTATTTAGAGAACCTGATATAGTAGTGGTGGTCTATTCATATATGCAGTTTAGATTTTTTTAATTCTATCTTTACAGATCCTACAATCACCATTACATCCATCCTAAGGAAGATGGGACAGTCCATCTTGCCTGCACCACCCTCATGTCTAATTACCGTTTTTAAACATGCGGCCCTGCTAAAAAAAGACTCAAGCCGATGTGCAGCTGTTAAAGGTTATCTGTCAAGCATTCCTAAAAAGCCCATGGAGATGAAGCTCTGACTGACCGCCCCTGAAAGCAAAACACAGAAAGCGATGATCTAACAGCACATTCTCCCTGTAAATCGTTTGGTTACCAGGGTGCTCTGCGGTTTTAATTGAGAGCGCTGTCCCTTTAAGGGAAATCAGGGGACCCTTTGACGTCAGTGCGGTGGGAGATATTCCGTGTTGTTTGTGGAAGGATGGAGCATGAGACATTCAATTGTTTGCTGTGGGTGTTATTAATGTGTCTGTGCTCCAAATTGCACGTAGAAAACAGGAATCAATAGCACTCAGCCCTCATCAGCTGCTAATGATCCTCGCGGGCTCTGAAAGCTTTGCAGCGGACTTTAATGGCTACGCAGGGTTGCATGAAAATGCCCTTTTAAATGGCTGCAGGTTCAGGAGAATGTTGACACGGTATCAAAGTAGAAGAAACCAGAGAAGGAAAAGTCAAAGCAAAACAAGCAAATACAATCAGTGCTAATTATAGTTTTGGGGATAATTATGATGTAATGCCTTAAGTAACATCACTGTGAATGACAGACGAGCCCTGCATGCCTTTACACTGCAAAGAAATCCATGATTGGCTCCTTTGGCACATAAAGAAAAAAAGAAATGTCAACCATTTTAAAGTGTGACTAAACGGTCCCATGACAGTTCCCATAAGAACCTCTGCCTCTGTCATTCCCACTCTCCATCCCGTCAAACAGCCCTGCCCACTTTGTCTCTCCGATATTCCTCTATTTGTCTCCCTCTCTGACAAACCCAGCCCTGTTCAGAGGCGTTTCCTGCCTGTTTTCCTCTATAGAGCCTTTGTCCTCTGTACTGACCTCTCTTTCGCGTTGTGGCTTTAGATCTCAGCGCAAGGGGCTGCTGTCCCTGGATCCCCGTGTGCGTGTGACTGCACAGTTCCTGCTGCACGCCAGCCCTCCCTCTCCGCTTCTATGCCTTTTTATAGTTCGCCTGAGCCTGCTCAAGTTTGCATTGCATTCTGGGTAGGAGGGAGGAAAGAAGGGATGATGGACAGGAGGAAGTGGGGAAAGCGGAGTGGCATGGTCTGACAGCTGCACATCAACACACCCCCTTAGTAAATTAAAATCTTGTGGTCAGTGTGTCTTTGCAAGTTTGGGGGATATCTGATGAGAAGAAGAGGACATGTGACATGCAAAAATGCTCAGTGTTTGAGGAAGTTTGATTAAGTGATATGTAACCATTAAAAAACACAGATGCATTATAATGGTGCTTTTTAACCGAATATTGAATCTAATTATTATATAATAGAATTGCAGTGCTTTGTAATTACACTATGCAGATTAAAACAGCTGTAATTACACCGCAGGTTTATCCGATGTGATGCAGGGAGTGGTGTAAATGCAAATAAGAAACTTTATGTTTGTTATATTTAATTCTTCACATTCCTACCCAGTCTTAGTTGAGCAACCATATTTGAGTGGGCCAACAGAGTCCGATTAGCTTTTTGTGAAATGTTCCACAAAAGATTACAGCTTGAGAAATCCAATCCATTCAAATGATTGCAAGGTTCATACAGCACAGAGGTGTACGTGTAAGCAAAGAGGAACTAATGCATGCAAGCTTTTTTTTAAAAACAAGTCCAAACTAAACATCTCAAACATTTTATTAAAAGCATGAGGGGACATATTCATGCCCTTAAAAGGAACATAAATACAAAATATCTTTATATATACAAATTATGGCAAAGACAAATCGAAGCGTACCGTGTAGTGTCTAAAAAAATGTTAATTCACAAAAAACATGAAGAGAATTTTTTTAATCTTAGCTCCCAATGTGTTGTTTATCAAAGAGAGATGGACCAAACATAAAGCACTGTGGTACATGATCCATCCTGATTCACAATTCAGTATGTTTAAGGTTCATGTAAGCACTGAGGTACTACTTTTGATTAAAAAAAATTAAAAATAAAGCAAGCCACTGGGTAAGGTCAAATATGTTCGGTGCCATGATGCAGTCACTTTGTACAATAAATATTTTCAAGCCTTTAGCGAAAAAACCAAGAAAAGTTTGTAAGAAACAGGAAAGTGCACCAGGCCGTACCTGGATTTAATGGTGCAATTTAAAGTTTACCAAACAATATATCATGGTAACAATTAGGGTACAGGTTAGCATAACTTTGTTTGCAGAATTTGTGCAGAACAGAATGTAGGTATAATATAAACCTTCAAATATTCTAGAAGAGGGGAAGCCTGTTTTCCCCGACAGCCTGCACTCTTCATTTCACAGAGGTAATACTACATTTTGGCCACCGAGAGGCAACATATAGTAGCAACACAGAGTTAGCATTGCTCACCGTGTTAGAATTTTCAAAATATGACACACGTGTCTCATTTCTTATTTAATATATTTGCTTCTAAGTCTATTTAAGTAACAATAAAGGCAGTAAGTAGCAGTAGTCCATTATCAGAATTTTTTGAACACAAAGGGCAGCAGATAGCACCACTTTAAAAGCCAAGCAGAAACATAAACTGGAGATTAAATATCACACCATCGTACTTTTGAGCCTGTGAAATGTTGCAGATTTTGTTTTGTTTTTTTGCTCAGTAACATTAGCACAGCATGTGAGATGCACTTTTTAAAGGCATAGATTCGCATAAATTGCATTTTCGTGGGAAACCAGACTTAAATCAGTGTTTTAATTTAACCAAATATAATCACTTCGTGTGGATGGAGTGCAGTTACCAATAATGGAGAAGTTCAAATTGACCAAAGCATTTTTTGTCATAACACTGGGGGATAGGGTTTGTAATACTGTAAATAACAGCACATTTCTATGAGCAGTGGGGACCACGAAAATCGAATGATAAAAGCAGCATTGAGCACTTCAGATATATCTGTCTCAAATTTTCATTATCAGGTATGTTTTTAAGATTCTAAGATTCTCTAATGTCAACACTGTTTCTATAAATAAGTCTTTGTGACTTCCACTGTAGCTATCTATATTAAATGTCCATATTATACAATGTGCTTCTAGAAGAAACACATCTGACACCCGTGAATACAATCTTGAGTCAGATTCTTTTTTTTTTAATGCTGATTAAGGCATTAGATTAAATATATATTTAATATTTGTAATCATGTCACCCCCACACTTTCATTTTCCTCTTCTCTGCATCACTGAGGTTAAATTCTGCCTGTTTGCCATTATATTTACACACATTTAACATAATACACTGAGCAACATTTAACAGGGCAACATCTATTGCACATTGAATTTGTCTTGTTATTAAAAAGCTTGTTAGTTCACCCTTTAGTACTGTCCTTAAATGTTGGCTCATCCTTTCCTTTTTTCCTGCTTCCATTTTCTTTGACATGAAGCTTTATTCACCAAATCCTAGCTGGAAAATCCGCTAGCTGGCTCGGGACTTGGGGACGGAGGGCTTTCCTGGTCATCTGTGGGCAGCTGGACGCGCTGCTCGTCCATACGCTTGGCCTGCACCCTCTGGATCAGACTGAAGAAGTCTTCATCAGGCACCGTAGGGGCATGGGGGCCCGCTTCTGGTGGGGAGCACCGCTGATCGTCAATTCTAGATGACTAGAACCAGAAAGAGCGCATACAGATTATTTAATATAGGATTCACATTTGCTAAAGAGGCAACCTACATAAACAATACAACAACCACATTTCAAATTTATGTGTGTGCTAATGTGTCATTACCTGGCACTTAATAAGCATGTTGAAGAAGTCATCACTGGGCTCTTGATGATCTCCCTCTCCCACCAGGTGACCCAGGTTGTTATGAGTAATCCTCAGGCCCGGGAGGTTACCAACATTAACGCGTTGGTCATCAAGACGTCGACTCTGAGAGCTGGCGATCAAATCAAACAGCTCCTCTGTCTGGGGGGAAGTGGTAATTGCAGGATCTAAAGAAAAAGGGGGGCGGAGATATCCCAGTGAGTGCAAATGATCTGGTAGATCCCAAACCTTTGCAGGGATGAGCTTTCAGCAAGAACAGAGATGCCATAAAGAAAGCAGTTAATCCTAAGATAGGACACAAAAGACATAAAAGGCATATGCTGTTGTCACAAACCTATCATCTCACTCAGGGATGACATGGAGGTTGCGGCGCCTTCTCTGTTGTCTCCATTCTGTGGCTCATCGAGGTGGCAGCGCTGGTCATCCATGCGGCTGCTCTGGAATTTGCTGAGGAGGTCAAAGAAGCAGTCTTCAGCAGAGGGGTCACGGCCCAGCTTCTGCAACGAAAACAACAAATCTCTCACTTTAAGCACAAAGAGCGTCTGTCTTATCTGCCGAGTGCCTGTTTTCTCATTTTCTTATTTTTTGCTGCTCTGTCTGAAAAGATACTTCCTGAAAGTGAGGCAACTAAAGTATTTCAAGCGCACTTGATTATGATGAACTGCTCGTACATTAAAAAAACATTATGTGCAGGTGACTTAATTAAGCTCAATGCCATTAGGAGTTGCATAATGAGGATTTTCAAGATAGCCAGCTCGCGGAGGTGAAAAATAATCTGATTAACTCACAAGGGATGGCACTTCTGAAGAGACTACCTTGACCTACATACGGAATGTGATACAAGCACATAAAATGAGTATCAGCTGCAGCAAGTCATATGGCCCAATGACCATCAACTAGTAAAATCAGATGGAAATCTTTTAAAAAAAATGTAGCAGCTGCCACAGAATTATTGAACTGTTAAACATCATTTTGTGTATCAGATCTAGTCAATGGGTTAGTCACATCGACTGAATGCCATTTTTGTGTTACACTGACTTCCCTGGAATCAGTCCTCCAGCAACAGCTTTCTGCTGTTTATTCTGAGATAACACCAAGAGGTTCTCTCGCTCATATCCTGCTGAATGATGCTTTTTTTTCCTTTTAATTAAACACAGCCAGAGTCTTGATAATACACACAAGTTTGCAAGTGAAGTGGATAATTTATGTGTGAAACAAATACCCCGTGCTAGCAAAGCAGATGTGGAATTTATTATGTTTGAACAATGCTGCTAAATATTGTGGCAGTCGGGCTACAATATCATACCTCTGAAACAAAAGCTTATCTGCCAGACCGGATGGCAGCAGATGAAATGAGATGTTAACACCATCTCAAATTAAAATTAAGCTGCTGATCCAGCGATCATCTGATGGAAAACTGCTAACAAACCAACTTTCACGCAACACATCACAAAGTGCTAGACTGAAAAGAGAAACAACTTTCAGCTGCATATTTCACAAAATATTAAACTACAATCGTGCAAAAGGGTGGTGGGCTGCACTTCGAAATAAACATTTGTGCATAAATGATCACACTTGCTGCATTAACTCTCTAGACCCTCTAGAGCTAGGAAAATATGTGCTATATAATACTGTACATTTGTCAGAATAATATTGAAAAACTTGTTACCGGCCAGTAATTTTGAATTTAATCTATTTAAGTTTATAAATTACAGCCTAATAGCAATTCTTTTTTTCTTTTTCAAAAGTTTGGCTTTTCATATCTCAACATTGAACAATCGACAACATTCGCTGCATTATATTTGTGACACAAAAGTGCCAGAGCAGGTTAACTTGGGTCAATGGCACTAAAATCAACACAAGCTGATGGGGTCTTCCTTATAAAAGTTTTCTGGTTGCATTCCTCTCCCACGCGCAGCAAATATAATAGACTTGTTCCAAATAATCTGTTTTGAACACCTTCAACACCGACTACTGAACAGAGCTCAAATCACTTTGCCTTACAGCAATATGTGAAGTAGGTCAGCAGACACCAGATTTCATGCATCTCTATTCTAAGAATCACGTGTTTTTCAACTTCTGCATTGAAAAAGTCAAACTGTTGTTTAAAATACACAAAAAGTTGTACTATAGATCATAAAGAAACGTCTTTTTTTCCCAACTCTGCGGTATTTGCTCAGTGAAAACAGCAAAATATCTTTACATGCAGTGCAAGACAAACACACTAACTGCAAATAAAGGCACGCTTCGGTATCAAACGTGAAAAGAAAGTGAATACTCCCCGCTAAACCTTAGCGGGAAGCCATTTTTCCAAGTTACAAGACAAAAAGTGAGACAACTTACCAGCAGCACTTCTTTGTCCTCTATCTACCCTTCTGTCTCATGTCTTTATGAGCTCTCTTTCTGTCTAGCGCTGTCCGCACGTCTGGCTCACACCTCCTTCTCCCCTACTTTCACCCACCCCTTTACATCACTCTCTGCTTTCCTACTACCTACCTCTAATTTCCTTGCATTCTCCTCTTCCAGAGTTTTTTTAATCTCTACCAACCACTGCCGCCTCCTCTCTCTCTCTCTCCCTCTGTGTCTATCTTACTCTCTCTGTGCAGCTCTCCAGCAGGCCATTTTTGTCCTGTTCACTCACTGTGGGAAAACAACTCATTATGGAGAGCTGGGGGGGGGGGGGGGGGGGGGGGTTGACCCTATGGGGAGAGTAGAGCTTCTCTGATCAAGGTCACATTATCAGCTAAGAGGGAGGGCTGGTATGGACAAAGGGGAAGAGGGGGAGGCAGCAGGGGTAGAAAGATGGGTGGAGGAGTACAGTTATGAGTGAACTGCATGCGAGCACCCATTTCCATCAGAAGTCAACTACTCTCAGATGGCAAAAAACACCAATATCTTCACTTACTTCTTACAAACTCACATGACTGGGCTCTATAAACACACACCCAATGTGACTTAAAGCAGTTTCCTCTCTGTCTCTATGTGGATGCTGTCGTTTGCTTCTCTGTATAGGCCAACTAATCAAGTAGGCCATATGGAAAGAACAAGAGAGAAAGGAACACGTGATGATGGTGAGAGAGGAAGAGAATAGACAGTAAAGATATGTGTGTGCTTGCAGAGAGAGACTGGGAGTACTGTCAGACCGGGACAGTGAATGATAAAAGGAAGTTCTTCCTAAAGTATAGATAGGTGACAAAATGAAAGGAGGACCTGAATCACTGACCCCCAAAGCGAGGGGGATCTGGTGACTTTGATATGCTTTGGTGGGCCTTTTGCTTGATGGTTTAGGTCTACTTCCCCCCTTAGAAGGAAGTGATTAACTTTTTTCTATGATGAAATTTTTTAATCCTGATGGGAGAGGTTTCTTTCAGGGTTAACCTTCCCCTGTCTATAGAGTATGAAGAGGGAGGCCTTTGCCAGATTTCAACCAATGTAAGAAAAGCACTGCTTATTGAGTTCTGTGTCTTCTACATAACTTTTTCCCTGGTACATACAGCCTAAACTGCCTGTCAGTGCATTTATCTACTTTTTGCATGTTTCTGATTTTTAAAAACTAGAAGGACACAGACACTGCAGACATCCCCCACAGCGAGCACTCAGATCAAACATCATAATGATTTATTCATGAACAAAGCGTAACACCAATTAACATACACACCATGTACTTAAACCACAAAGGAGTAACACTAAACATCACTGAAATCCCAATTAGACCCAACACTCTCTCATAGTCTACACTGCTGGTGTGCATTGCATTCACCCTCTACCTAGGGCCCCTTTCTCAGGAGTTTTTCTACTGATATGTCATTGCAAACCATCTGCTGGTTACTTAACAGGGAGGGAGTAAAGTTTGTCAGTCCTCAGTGGCCCATTAACAACCCGAGCCCCAAGCATGGAGCTTGGCATGCCTGTTCACAAGCTACTGGTGAGGCTAAATTTGTGAAACAGTTTCCATTCAAGTGTCATTAAAACTTGGCCGGTACTTTTTGGGTAATCCCGACCCTATCAAGCAGGCGCAGTTGACACAAGCAACGAGTCGTCTGGTAATATTAAAAACTAAGCACGATGCAGCTTTTTCAACCGACTCGAGAGCTAAAGTTAGCTTATCTGCCTAGATACACTCGCTATGGCAAAATCAAATGTCAAACTGCATGCTGCAGATGTAGCATGGAAAAAAAGCAGAAGCACGAAATGCTTAGCAACCGAAGCAGAGGACTTTATCCCCTATGGTTTCATCAAAAATCAGCCATTAACTTGTAGCAAAAACAAAGAAAAGTCGTAACATCTGCAGCTCACAGATACACAAATGGTCTTAAACGGTCTTAATGCTAGATTTGAAAATAGGTATGACTCAAGATCACCCACATTTACTTCTGTACTTCTATTTCTACTTCGCTGTGATAAACTGTTATTCCTAAAGCCCTGTAATTTTCACTCTTTTTTTTTTCCCGCATGTCACATTACTAATAACAACAATTAGCAGTGCCACAGAAACAAGGCATGATTAGGTGCTGTGGTGAGTCAGACAGAACAGCTGTGGGGGGAAAAACATATCCATTAAGAATCTAGTTTATATTATTAACAGAGAAGTCACTTTTACACTGCAGAAGACATCGTTTACCAAAGTTATTTGAAATTAATGTATTTTCTCCCTCATTTTTCGCTTTAAAGCAGAAGCTACAATGAACAGAAAAGATAAGAAAGCGAAGTTAAGTGAAACATTCACCATCTCACAGTCATCTCGCGCTTTCTACAAAATTATCTCCACCTTTACTCAAATGCACTGTAAGAGATTGCACTGAGGCTCAGGTGTATCTTAGAAATATGAAGCTGGTGAAATGAACGCTCATCAGTCCATGTACAGTAAATGAGTGTCTGTGTTATACTGTAACAGAAATATCTACATTTTCTTGTTATTTCAAATGAGTCCATAAACAGAAATGTCTACTATGCTTATAAAGCTTTTGTGTACAGTTTAAACAAACTGTTATTCAAGTGCTGGTAAAATCCTATAAGAAAAATCCTTGACATTTTAGGCTTCTTGAAACTGTAAAGCTTGAAATTAAATTTTAAGTTTTTTGTTTGCTGTTATCAGCAAAAAAAAAAAGAGGGGGGAGGGGTTAAAAACAAAAAGAGACACAGGAACACACCTATACTTTAAGAATTTTCACTTGTATTCCATGAAATGGAGCTGGAATAACTACTGTTTAATTTTTGATACTTGTTGAAGATCAGGTTACGAGTGCAGTGACGAGGCAATAAGGATATGATGTGAGGTCGGGAGTCAATAAGTATTTAATAAAAACAGCAACATTGAGGCCACTTACTGGCACTGGAGGTGGAACTTGCACAGTGATGTCATCAGTGTCCACGGGTGAGTCAAACCACAGCCTTTCCTCTGATGACTGGCTGTCAGAACAGCCTTTTCTTTTGCTAGGCTGCGACAGGTGACTCTTAGATCTCCTCGGTATACTTTCCAAGTCTTGGTTCTCACCATTCTGCATGAACAGAGCATGCTGTTAGAGGTGGATCACAATGTAGGCACATTTTCCTACAGTGGTTTAGAGACATGTTCAAATAATGGAAATCACCTTATCTGAAGAGTATTTCCACAGTTCTACACTGTCCATGCTGTTTCTCTTGGTGAATTTGGGTCTTGCTCCTACAGGACAAAAAAAACCCCCAAATATTTAATATTGCAATTTTGGGTTTTGATCACTTAGACAGTCTTGAATCCCATTTATGAGCCGATTTAAGCTTGCAAGCTGCCCTTTGTTTATCTTTTATTTTCGCAGTAGGCTGTAATCTCGGCTGTGGTCCCATGATGTTCGGTGTGGATATGAGGCTTAGGCCGACCACTAGGCAAGCAAAGTGAATAAGAGTCTGTTTTCCAGCTCTGCTCCAGAGGGAAATGTAGGACATGGGTGTGAATTTCTGCCTGGAGGATAGTTTATGAAAGCAAATATCACAGAGAAGCCAGGCAAACTGTTCAGATATTACAGTTTCTACTCACTTTATTATACAAGGCTCTGATGTCTATGTGAGCTGGTGGACCATTTGAGGGGACTCAATAAAACATTGTTGTTACTCGAGGCCTGATATGGCTTACGGACAACCCATCCTCCTGGACCACAGAGTGAAACAAGTATCTTTATCCTACCTCATAAATATGCACACACCACTTGTTTTCTGTCACATTTAGCCTCAGTGCAGATTTAACACACCGTCCCACGTGGAGTTTGTTTTGCATTTATAATTTTGTGCACACATAAAACATTGTAGTTAGCTTGCTCAGGCCCACACATACCACACAGAACTTGTGCAGTATGTGTGGGCCTAATCGGATGAGAAAAGCCTTTAACTGCACATTTACTAACTACTTCAACAAAGTTCAGAATGATTCTTGTTTTTACAAGATTGTTTTTGATTATATATATGTAGTGCTTAACCATGACCTGTCATAATAACAACAAAACAGAAATATTTTAGAAATCTGTAAAAAAAAAAAAAAAATTAAATACAAATTTGCTGAAGTGTATTTATGTGTATTTAAGTAACAAGTAACCAAATAATTTCATCACTAACATTTTCTGTTTAAGAATGCAAGTTAAACAGGTGTGATTTGGCATCTTAAGCAAATATTTTTTCCAGCTTTTTTGTAAAAATTTGTGGATAATAGTAATAATAATAATAATAATAACAACAACAATGATGATGATGGTTATTATTACATTTTACCATTAAAAACATAATTTTGATTACACAGTCTGCACATGCTAGCAGATTAACCACTAAAGAAACATAAAAATGTATTAATTTAATGCAGATGTGTGTATATATGTATATATATATGTGTGTCTTAGTGATAATAAGCACTATCCAATGCTGTTCCATTTATTGTTTATGCATGCATATGTGTAAGAAGCCTTTCCTCTCAGCCTTGGTTTGCCTTTTTTCTGTCAGCTGAAGAAACAGACATTGCAAACCACATGAGGACGTTCACATTACATATCAGCGATAAGCAGTTTTATTTGGGGAGAAGCGATAGAGTAAATGCAGGAGAAAGGTCCTGTGTTCTGGATTGGTGCATTTATCTGTGAGAGAAGTTAGTATATGCACATACTTTGAAAAGAAGAAGCACCGTCTTCACACAATTGAGCAAAACAAGGAAGTTAATACTGAGCGTAAACAACAGCATGCTAACAAGCTACATGATACAGTTTGTGCGCTGACATATTCCAGACACACACTTTGTTGCAAGAGATCATCTCTGTGGGACCTTTGCTTGAAAGTACCTGACCAAACTAATCAACAATTATATTTTTTAATATTTCTGAGCTATTTCTGTTTTGGGATCTTGTATTCATGTTACCATAGCAGGTTGTTTTTCATGCTTTATCTACTGTGACGATAATTTCCCAACTTTCGACATCAATAAAGTATATCCTAAACACAAAGTCCAGCATGACCACATTACCTTTCATGTAAAAAAAGCAAAAAAATAATAATTTCAGTGCTACCTTGCATCTCAAACTCTGAACTTGAGGGTGAAAGGTCGCTCTCAGTGACCCCCAGGGCCTCCATCAGCTGATCCACGTTCATCCTGGCTGTCAGTTCACCATTTCTGTCTCCAATCTGCGGATGAAATCAGGGACAAAGAGACAAAAAAATTACATAAAATGCAAGCGGCCTTTTTATATTGTTGCGCTTGTAAAGCTTTCTCACTTCTTTAGAGATTTCCAGGTGCTTTCTGGCATAGTAAAGCGCTTGTTTGTGGTTCCCTAAAGACACATATGCATTTCCCAGACTCCAACATGCACGGCCCTCTCCAACCCTATGAAAAAGTGAACGCACAACATTAAAAAAAACCTGTTCCTGTGGTCATTTGTTTGGTTTTCTTTCAATTGTTTTTAAACAATACCTATCTGTTAGCTCCTGCGCTATGTACAGGTGCTTGAGGTGATAGTCTATGGCCCTCTCATACTGCTGTAAAAGAGTGTAAGTGTTGCCCAGGCTGTAACACGCTTGAGCCTCCATCACCTGATCCCTCAGCTGCCTGGACAGTTGCAGAGTTTTCCTATAGGAAGGAAAATAATGGGATAAATAAGGGTTGGGAAAAAATGAAGAAAATAGAGGCTAACAAAGGAATGCGAGAAACAGGGTACATGAATAAGAATGATGATTAAACAGCTACATAGCTATTTCACTACATGTACTTAAGCATTCATGAGATATTCTAAGTGGTTAAAATTGTTTCATTTCTCCTTCAATCCACTAGATGTCAGACTGCACTCTTTCCTCACCTGTAGTACTCTGTGGCTGTGTTGAACTGTCCCAGGAATATCAGGGCATTGCCTAAGTTACTGTAAGCTCGCCGTTCAGCTGCTTTGTCCCCGAATTCTTTGGCAATGGATAATCGCTGTAAATGATGACAGCAACAAGTTCACAAATCAAGACTTTTAATTTCAATTGTTAACTTTAATGACAACAAGTTAAATCCTCCTTTCACTTTGCTTTACTTAGGTGCATTTGTTTTACTTGGTGCTCAGGCAGAGAGATTTTTCACAAGTTCATATTGGAAGCTCTGTAGGAAACCTTATTTCATAAGCAGAGGTGATGCTGCAGCAGCGGTGCATCAAATCAGCTCCTCTGATTCTCTCCATAGGAAACCTCTCCTCTGCAGCATACTGATAGATTTGTAACAGGGAAGGAAGGGGAGAAATCAGTTTCCCACTTGTGGAAAAACTTGGTTTTCAATAGAAAAATGGAGGGTGGAAGCCGGAAGCCATGCTTCCCGCTGATTCACCAAGAAACCAATTTTGTCCTTTTTCTGTATGAGTAGCCATCAATCTCTGCAAACTGTCCGCTAGGGCAGCTTTAGATAGATACCAAAGCACTGAAACACACACTTTTACACCACATGTACCTTGATAAGACCAGCAAAAACATCTCTCAGGAACACCATCTGCTTCACTGACTGAAATTAAATGAACTGTACTCTACTCTGACTGAACTTAGAAGCTAAACGCTCAAGTCATGCAAATGTTTCTGATCTTATCTCAACACCAAAGCAAATTCGGTGCGGGCCACCTGTTTACTTCTCAGGTGCATTTAACAGATAAAGGAGGCTAAAATAAAGAAAATGTAGTTTCACTCAGTGCTGCAGTTCAAACATCCAGGATGTCAAGGCCACAACAGTAAGGACACAGGCCACCAAAACCACACCAGACAAGGCAAAACATATGTAAAACATTAGGTTCATCTTTTACATGATGTTGTGAAACAAATTTGGAAAATGAAAGAGCTTCATTCAAATCTTTTGGGGTTTTTTTTTTTTTGCTCAGCCAGATGCAAATAACATTTGTTCATTAATTCATTTTATTTCTGTCTGAAAATACTGCAAAAATACTGCAAAACAAGCAATATTTTCCAAAAGCAAAGGGAAACAAGAAAAGAACAACTTTATCTCTGCAAAAAGGGCACATAATATAAACAAACGTATATGCAACTACGCTTTATTCCTTTTAGAATTATTATTTATCTATTTACAGTACTGTGCAAAAGTTTTAGGCAGGTGTGAAAAAATGCTATAAACAAAGAATGCTTTCAGAAATATAAATAATTGTTTATTGGCCCCAAATGTACTCTGCAGCAGGACAACAACCCCAAACACACAGCCAAAGTCATTAAAAACTATCTTCAGCGTAAAGAACAAGAAGTACTGGAAGTGATGATATGGCTCCCACAGCGCCCTGACCTCAACATCATCGAGTGTGTCTGGGATTACATGATTAAGATCTATGGTTAGTTCTCCAAGATGTTTGGAATAACCTACCAGCCGAGATCTTTCAAAAACTGTGTGCAAGTGTACCTACAAGAATTGATGCTGTTTTGAAGGCAAAGTGTGGCCACACCGAGTATTGATTTGATTTAGATTTGGTGATTGATGAAAATAAATGATTAACACTTCCATTTTTGAAAGCATTCTTTGTTTACAGCATTTTGGTTTTGCACAGCACTGTATTCCATTCCACTTTGTAGGTCAAGTATGGAACTACGAGTGAGCAGCACATTATCTAAAAAGAAATGGGATTTATAAATTCTTTGACTTGGTGTAATAACGCGATTCTTGTAAACATTTTTATTGAAATATGTTTTATTGAGTTTCCTTACTTAATTTACAATCTATTAATACACCTAAGAACTTCAACATCATTCACCCAAACATGATATGTATGTATCACACATGTATTATATGATGGGAGGCCACGGCTGCTGAACAGCTGCACAGTGAATGGTCCAAGCTGGAAAACTGCTCATATGAAATCATTATGGCTGATACCTCCCACCTCTGCATTACAGCAGTGCGATCTTGAAACTTGTGGATGAAATGTGGATTTCTTACCTGACGGTGGAACTTTATAGCCTCCACAAAGTTACCCAGCAGGTAGTGGGTGTTGCCCAAGTTCCCGTAGGCCCTCCCCTGAGCAGCTCGGTCGCCAAGCTCTTTGACCAAACACAGGTTCATCCTACACATCCAGGCACACGCATTTAGTTGTTATTGGTTGTTGAACTTTTTTTTTGCATTCCCATTTTTATGTGTAATCAACAGAATTGAGTCTACTATGCGAGGTATGACATGAGACAACAGCTAATTAATTGATGTTGATATAAAGCAATTACTACATTCATTATAGTTAGAAAGAAACCAAAAAAGTGAAATATTAATTCTTTTTTTTTTCCAAATGGGCTCTTTAAGTTACCCAGGAAGATGAGCTATGTTGCACACACTTCTATCTGTAAAATAGTGTTTTTTCAGTGTACCCTTTTTCTTATGTATTGGCCATATTTTCAGAAACACCAAATTGGCACTAACTGCATTTGGTTTCTTTTTAATGTCATTTACAGCCTGCCCGTGAACATTTCAGCCCATAATTTATAAAGAAATAAGATGATGTGTTGCAATATACTCAGTGTGTTGTACTTCTTGTGTTGAAAGACAACACTTCCTTTATCAAAGTTCAACTGAAGACTTTATGCTGTAAAACCTGCATTACAATAAGTTTAGGCCAGTTTAGCCCCAATTCAACCCTCTCAACATGTGGAGGAGAAACCGGGTCAAGGACCTCATCATGTTTACCTGATTGGCACACATTATTTAACTTATTTGCTCTTATCTTGGCATATTATTGACAAAGATCTTGGTAAAATAACAGCAGGAGAGTAGAAATTAAAATATTTGATAGTATGGTGAAAATAAAATGAAACCTTCATTATCACAGTGGTGGTACCAAGACTGTATTAAAACAGATTTAAAAAATCTTTTCAAAGTCACCCTCACCCCAGTCATAAAGACGGTAGCACAGTGAGGGCTGTGACGGTTGCTTTTAATCATCAGGGACTCAAAAGTAAATTCAGTGTTACACACATGTACACTGTTATTCTGTTTAAAATGAGAAAGCAGCCAAACCAACTCTCGGCCACTACTTGACAAAAAAGGGAATTGACAATATTCAAAAATCATCAATAGTACCACAAAACGCAGCAACATTCGTATGTCAGAGCTACTGACTACTGTGACTCTGGTAGCTGTTCTATACATTCATTTGCTCTACAGGCATAAAACATACTTACTCGTAAAATCCAGTAGCCCTTTGCAGTGTGTCTCTGACATCAGGAGGCAGGTCCCCTGGTTCCTGGGTGCAGCCCCATAACTGCTGTTTGCCCTTTGCGTGAAACACGTTCCCCATGTTATACAGTGCTCTGGCCTCTCCAACCTTCAGGACAGTGAAGAAACACAGGCTGCCACTATCTTTTTCCGAGAAGATTTTCATATTTCTGTTTGTGTTGGTTTGTTTGGATATCCAAATATATGTACATAATCTTACCTTATCGCCCTGCTCTTGAGAAATGTCCAGGTGTCTTTGGCAGCAGACAGCGGCCTCATCGAAACGCCCTAATACTTTTAAAGTGTTACCGAGGTTGCCGCTGGCCTTTCCTTCTCCAATTCGGTCTCCTATTGTTCTGTGGAGGAAAGACATCTTTGGTGATTAGTGGCAGAGTTAAAGACCAAGTTATTGCTCGGAGATCTTGCACCATTAGAATCAAAATCACTGCTTTTTTGAGACCCCACTAGTTAAACATTTAGATCAATCAGTGATCTACACAGCTTTTATTTTAAAAATAAATAAATAAAATAAAAAATACACAATAAGCTTGGTGTACCACAAACTAAATATCACTGCAATTAATATCTACAACAGACCGTATTTGATTACTGTCATCTGGTGAAGAAAACAAAGTGAATCAAGGAAATCAAATGTCACTTTAAGGTTGTGGTTTTGGTCACTGTTTCTGTTTTCCAAGACTGTTTTTTCTGGACCTAAAATGACCATCCACATCAAGGAATTTGTAAGATATTCAGTCATATTGCTGCTATATTACATTTATTCAACAACGGGCTATTGAACATAACTGATTTCCTTTATTTGTTATACATGTAAAGTTATACACAACCCTAGAGAGTCACTGACAATGCATTATAAAGCATAACAAGCACTAAATAAAGCACCATGTCCACTAATTACTTTAGGCTTAATCATGCATCGCTGAATCGGAACTTGTCAACACGATTAGTTCCTCTCTGGTTGCTATGGCCTACTTTCTCTTCATGCTGGAAGTGAGAAATAATTTCCCCATTGTGTCGTTCTCCTTTTTTCACTTTCACACTTTGAAACTGAGCAACTAAAAGATGGTATGCACTAAGTGCTTGCAGTTACTATATGCTCTTATGAACCTGCTACTGCCACATTGTTTCATTATGTTATTGTCCTCTAGCAGGCAGCCCAGATGACCCACAGGAAGCCACGAGTTATCCATTTAGCTAATGAATAACCATTAAAATATTGCAACAACAGTTGCCTACTTCCGAGGACCAAGCCCCAGTGGCCCTGGTGAGACTGTAATGTAACAAGGTAAATCTCCCTAGGGTTCTTAATCAGTTCCCTGCAGGAGTACCAGCTGCACTAACTGCAGGAGACCAGATTACTCACAAGATAAATATCCAGTTGGTATTTGTCAACTGTTACTACGTAAAAGTCTCCTCACTTTTTTTTTAATTTCTTTGTCTGAAATTCATGAAGGTTTCCATGCATCAAATCATCTAAAGAAAAAAGGGTGGAAAAGGCTGTTTTCCTTTTGAACTGTGTGTACATCAAATAACAGAACATAGCATATGATTCCTGCATACTGGTGCACAGTCCTCTTATATGTCCGTGTGATGGATGCAGTACGCATGCAGGGTTTATTGATCTGTGTATAAGTTCCCTTATCGTAAAGATGCAGTTCTTCTCAGCTAAAGATTTCAAATGTGAAGTTTATTAACCATTTACAGTGCAGCAAACAGATTGTTGAATAAGACTCCCGAGCAGCTCAAAACAAGCAGCACAAAGCTGAGGTGAATGTTTTACTCATAGCTTGTGCACATTGCTCACCTTGCTAAGGTAAGGTCATGTCTGTGGTATTCCAGGGCTTTGCCATACTCCTTAAGGTAGAAGTATGCATTGCCCAGCTGGCTGTAGATGGCACTGAGGGTCTTCAGGTCTTCTGTGCCGACCTTTACGGCTGCTTCGAAAAACGCTGTTCCCCCTTTGAAGTCCCCAGCCTTGCATAGCCGCTCTCCTTCCAAGGCCAATTCTAAGCACGAGGCCTCCATCCTGCACGATACACGCATACAATAAAGTCATGAAACTAATGAAATAAAAACATTAGCCCGATCACAGATTAGGACATACAGTAAACATGGATACCATTACAGTCGCAGTGAAATATACTTTCACAGAGACGCAGTATCGCCATGACAACAAGGTCTGTAATAAATTCTGTGGACTGTTGCCTTAGTAACTGAGTTTGAGCTCGATGACGAACACCTTGAAAAGGTGATACACTTTTAACTGCTTAAATCAGTTAACAGCCTGATGTTCGAAGATGTACCGTTCTCTTGCATGTTCTGAGATTTTTATGAGGATATGAAACAAAATAAGACAGAGACAGAGTGTCCCACCCACACCAGAGAGAAAACATTTGAAAAACAATATGGTTCTCTACTGACTGCAATTTGAGACAATGTCATCCATCCACTTCCTTAACTGCTTATCTACTTCAGGGCTCCGGCAGCTTAAAGCCTACCCCCAGCTGTCTCTGATGAGAGCAGGGGTACACGCTGGATAGGATGCCAGACCTCTGCAGGGTTAATGCATGAAGTCTATGAAAATCTGGTATTTCTGAACAGCTAAGGGGGTTAATATTTTGCCCTATGTTGCACTCCATGCCTTGAAGTTAACAAAACTATGTTTCAGAGATTGAAGTTGGCTGCTGAGCTAAAATACAGCAAAGCATCTGTGGTGTCCAGTCAGAACTCACTGTAAGCATACAACAAGGCTTCATGAGTGAGCTATATCCAGAAGTATACACCCTAAATGCATTGCATAATCCAGGATAAACAAGACCAGACAGTTTAGTAGTAACACTAAATTCCAGATAAAGTACTAGAATGTAGAGATAAGCAAGGATTATCCTTGCATCTAATCAAAAGGCTTTGCAAAAGGCTCCATTCAAAAGGTAAAGAGTCGTACCATTTGCAGTTTTCTGCATTACAGCTTATTTATTGTCAAATCGAAGACGCGAATGCATCGTCATTTTTGAGGCAAAAAGGATTTACTTTGACGTGAACAGTCATTTAAAGCAGCTAATATTACACTATCTTCTAGTCAGATTTCATAACATTGCCCTAATATGGAATGTATGTGTTCACCAAGGTCATTTTGGTTTGTAAAAACTTGACGGGTTACTTTTGAGTTTTGTTTTTTTTTTTTTTACAGTACCTGTGTTTTTGCTTGGTCCTTGTTTTGTCCACATACACCTGGAGCTCCAGAGGTAAAGGCTTTAGCATAGCTTGAGGTCGGGGTCCACAGTGGACAAGTCTACACACGGCTCTCTCTGCTCCAGTCAGAGGACAAGGCTCAGATGCCATGATGGTATTGTTAAGTAAAACTAACTTTATCAGAAAACTCTTAAATGAACTCTGTAGAGTTCATTTAAGTACTATGCTTACAACTAAGAATTCCTCTCACACTTTAACAAACTGCGGTCTTATAAAGTTTATATTTCCCAGCTTCAATAAAAACCACCATATCAGCAACATTACAACAAACCTGGACACACTCCAATTGTAAATTCTAACCACAGTCCAAAGCCAGCCGAGAAAAATGTGTGCTATTCAAGTCCTCAAGATCGCTCCAAAACTACACAGTGAAGCAACCTGCAGACAAAACAGTCCAGAGGGAATTTGAGATCATTCCACACGAACGTTGAGCTCCAAAACAAGTGAATTTCTAAGACGTCACAAGTTTACAAGTTTATGTTTTATTAATCCAGATGATTTTAATCAAGTTAAGATATCCATTGTTGTTATGTAATTCAGTTCCCGCTACTCCCAACAGAAAATTGTGCTCATCTCTAATCCTCTTCAACTTCTCCTCAAGTCTGACCCGGAGACCAGTTGTTCTATCAGGTTTTAAAAGAACAGGGGAGCATGATGACAGACCATTCTGGGCAAGAGTAGAGGAACAGTCAATGATTACAAAGTGAATACCTTATATCTAAGCTTGACCATTGCCCCAATGAGAGGCAGAGAGAAAGGATGAGAGAGACAGGGATGGCTAATCCAATGCCCTGCACCTCCTCAGTAGAGACAATACAGCACAGTGAGTGGCCTAAACAAATCCAACTACATGCTGACACTAGCATAAACATTATTAGGTCACCAACCGAGACAGATGACACTGTGAGTAAATAAGACCTAAGGGACGTATTAAATAAACTTATTTTCACTAATAAGGAAACACATGTTGCTTTTCTGTTTTTAATCTTTAGATTAATTTTATTTTAAAGCTATAAAAAACACTTCCTGCATGAAAATCTTGCCACTATGACACACATGTCCAACTGCTTTCAAAGCACAGAAAGCACAGCTACATTAACAAGTGCCCTACTTAACCAAGACAATGTCACAGGGGCAGCAAGCAAAATACAAGCTAAACAAGGGATTTACAAGAGATCTCTTCACTACAGCGTTGTTTTCCCCTTTTATTAAATATCAGTCTATACAGTAACATGGAAATATACATAGGAATTTACATTTAAGCGGGTTTTTTTCCTATTTTTGCCGTCTACATGTATATAATAAATACTATTTTTGCCTTTTATGGCAAAATAACATGATAAATTGAATGCAAATAAATTACGTATTAATATTAATTCTCAGTGCACAATGTAATAAAGAGAATTCAATGATTTTGATTAGTTTCCCAGAAATCTTGCTTTCAGTATGCAATTCCTCCTGCAACTGGATACAAACTTTCATTGGAAAATGTAAACAGGAAGAAAATGATTATTTCATTTTTCATAGCTGAAGTGGAGGGCAGTGGAACAACCACTATAACTGTATAAACTATATTAGGAAAAAGGAAGGTGAAGAGAAGAATGAGTAGAAACCAAAATTAAACCATGAATTTACACCAAAAGAGTGTTTATTCAGTGGAGCTCTGCGGCTGAAGATCTTTCAAAAGCTGGTGGCATTATTTTTACAAGATCCTTATAGAACTCAACCCACTACAAGGGATTGGAAGTTCAGGATTGTCGGATATATATATATAGTTTGCAACCATAAGTCTTGTTCTCTTAAGGTAGACTGTGTATTTTGCTCGTGCCTGCTAGGAGGTGGCTCACTAGAAAGTACCCATTGTGAAATTAGATACTACTTTACAAACAGGAGAAACATGCAAAGCCAACCATCGAAGAGTCTTGGAACGTGCAATACTGAATTGCAACAAAGTCATCAGTGGTCTAAAAATACAAATACTAACAGGGTGGCACAATGATGCAGTGGTTAGCACTGTCACCAGTCCATTTCTATTACCCAGTCTTGTTTAGAAATTAAGGTTTTGTGTGAAAACCTCGATGACATCGAAAAATCAAAAATGCATTAAATTAGCAAACTACTAACAATTAAATTGTGAAGTATTGTTGGTTGAGGTTCCACAGCTCTTTGTCTTTCAGCTAACATTAACAAATTTTGCTGTTGTTGCAGAAAAACATGCTGCTAGAGCAAAAGCGGGACTCTCATCACCTTTTTGTATGGCTGACAATAACAAACAAAAGTCCAGTCTCTGGAATGTGGATAATCTAGTTCCCACCGTAGATAACAGTCCTTGAAAGTGTATAACGTTATCTTCCTGGCATACATAAAACAGCTACTTCTTCAACAGTGGAGGAAAACTTGCCAGCTCTGTAGTCCTTGCGCCCTAAAATGAATTTTGCACTAGCCATAGCTAAACAACTTGCTTAAAGACAGACCAGCATCAGAATGTGCCAAGGCTACCCTTCAGTGCAAACAGGAAGGTGGAGCAGAGCCTAACAGCCATAGCCAGAGGGATGAAAGGCATAAGGTTGGTGCATATACAAAAGAATACAGAGGCGATTTACTTAAAGCTGATCAGTTATATCAGCGGCATGTCAAACTCACTTTGACTCACTGTGAACACCCACCCTCCCGTCAACATTTCTATAGTAGATAGGATCTGTAGAGATAATGAAAATACAGGTGAAAGTAGGGCTGGGCCATATCACACCGTTCACGGTAATACCGGTATACTGTTAGGCAATGATAAGAAAATGAAATATTGCGATAGAATATGGGTAAAACGCGCATGTGCAGTGCCTTTGTTTTTATATGCACATGGTGGAAAAAGCGAATGACAAGGGCGAAAGCGGATTGTTGAATGAAACAGATGAACCAGAATTGGTTCGTAAAAATGCTGCAACTTCAGTGGTGTGGAACTAGTTTGGCTTTCATCCGTCAGATACACACAAAAGCACAATTTTTGGTAAAGCATGGAAGCGGGCCGTCGCTATTACCGTGTTTTTCAGAAAATAAGGCACACTTAAAATCAATCTTTTGATTTTCTGAAAAATCGACAGTGCCCCTTATAATCCGGTGTGCCTTGTGTATGAATCCTGGTTGTGCTTACTAACCTTGAACCGACTTTATGTGGTACACAGTGCTCGAAAATCTGTCAAAAGATGTTTTAGTACAACTTTGACAAGCTACGAAGGAGCACCGCTTGATGGATTGTCGGAGCATTATGGCTACCATAGTCGGGAGCATCACGGAGTAATATGTACTGTGCTTCAACATAATATTACCGTATTGTGTGTGTATAACCTCTTAAGTTTTGTGGATATTATACATGTTATGCTGAGGATATCTCAGCCTGTTTCCACTGGAAATGTCTTTCGGTTAAACTGTCAGCAAGGAATTTGCATAAAAAAAAAAAACAGCTGCTTGTTTCAGTGAAAATACACTGAGGGTTTTTTGCACTAATAAAGTTGCAGAGTTATGGTCTCGAGTCAATTATATCTCGGTTATATCATTATCGCAAATTTTTAAATATATATTGCGATAAATATTTTTGGCCATATTGCCCTGCTCTACTGGTGTGCATGGTCTGAGGAAGTTCTGGTGAACATTTGTTAATAACTTTGTAATGAGACAAATGTTTGCGCATTTAATCACAGAATGTTGACAAATTCATGTAAGAAGATATTGATGTAGCACAGATTTGTGCATTAAATGTTTGAATGGACTGCTTATGCAGGGATTTGTGCATATAGAGTGTTTGTAAATAATGCTAAGAGTAGGTGGGAGGCACCAGCCAAAATGTTGATCTACCCAATCGTCAGTGCTATTGTGATTGGATGAGAATTCAATTTATGGCTGGAAGTCACAGATGTGCAAGAATATGAGAAGAAAAACAAAAAGACAGCAAGTCTGGTTAAAGACGGTGACGGGGGCCTCAGTTTGTTAAAACACAGCCGAACAATGAAGGCTTGCATTGTAAAACTGTGGCTGTGGAAAAGGGTGTTGCCTTAATAATGCCTCGCAATATTTTTAAAAGCTTGAGCAAAATCCAAACTCTGCAGTTGTAAAGTTGGAAGTCAACACATCCTCACTCACTTTAATCAAAGTCTGCAAACTAAACTTCAAGAGGCAGCCTGCGGGCTGACTCACACACAAAAAATAAAGAATAGAGGGGGGAAAAGTTGAAGCAAACAAAGAGCAAAATTTCATGGCAGGATTTCCACAAAGTGACATTCATTCTTGCCATCGTTGCGGTCGGAGTAAGAAGAATTTGTGCCAAACAGTCGGCCATTCTCTCCTCTTATTACCCCCTCTAATTGTTCTGTTTGGGAGACACTCATCTCATAATAGCCTGCTTGTGGTCTAACAGAGACAAACTCCCAGCGCTGTTACCATGGCGTCAAGGAGTACATGTAGCACACTGGGCAGGTTTCAAGAGTAAGTAAGAGAGGCAGAAGTGAGGTTAGAGTGCAACAATGTCAGTGGAAAACAATATAATGCTAACAATAAATATTTGTCAAATAATTAGATATAACCTATATAAATGTGAAATAATGCTTCATCATTAGGCTAAAGTGTAAATGCAAGTTTAAAAAAGCTCAGAAGACAAAGACGGGGAGTAAAGATGAGACATCCAAATGTTTACGTTGGTGGAGGTTTATGGAAAGGTGACCTTCAACACATAAACTGGTCATGGCTACACAATGCCTACAAAGACGGGGACAATGCGCAGTAGCTCAGATGTTAAGCTTGAGTTGTAAGTCTAGACTAAATGTACACTGTAGGTGCACTGGAGCAGCACGCATTACGCCATAGCCTGAGCTGTAGCTTTATGTGCAGCTCCCCCGGAAATGTAAGTATACACAACTATCACAGTACTGTAACAACTATTACTGGTCCATTTGGAATTTACGATTTAAACAGAGCATATTGATTTGTGCAAAGATACAGCCTCTGTGCAACAAAATGTAACTAGGGCTGCCACAAACGATTATTTTGATAGTCGACTAGTCACAGATTATTTTTGCGATTAGTCGACTAATCAGATCATCATCCATTGGACGTAAAACTACAGCTTACTGCACCAGCAGCATCTGCTCTTATATAACTATCATTAGCTTACAGCTTTAAGTGTTCAAGGTATGTGCTAACTAAAAATAAAGACAAGATGATAGTTCATTAAATTTTAATGAAATTTGCAGATTGTTTCGGTGAAGTTTAATAAACTCCTTGCTATCTAAAATATAACGGGACACCGGAGTAAATTCTCGAGCATCTCACACTTCTGATAATCAGTTGTCTGCTTGACGTTTATTCAGCTGTGTAAAAACTATAACTTTAATCTCAGCCAAACCGATTTACTCAGGAACAAATAAAATACTAAAAAAAAAAAAGCCAAAGAATAACATTGTTAAGTTATCTAAGTGACTTATATATCATGTTTAACCTGAGTAGCGAAAGACAGCGGTGGGTTTGAAAACGATTTGCCAGGAGTCCGGTGTTCTCACGGCTCTAGTGAGCCTAGCTCCCGGCTAGCTATCGAGCTAGTGGGTAACAGACGTCTCTGAAAATGTCGGAGCGCTTTTGAAAATATGTGGTGTCCTGATAAACTGAGCAGATATTTGAGGTTTACACAGCTACATTCTCGCCTGAAAATATGTTAAACATTTATTTTGTGACCCAGAAAGAATAATAAGAGTAATATTAAAACTAAGTAGCTGCCGCCATTGTTGTAAACTGAGCTGGGCCGCGCTATGAATTCTGGGACACAGCTGCTTCTTCTTCGGGGTTTAACGGCAGCTGGCATCCTTGTACATGCAGTGCTGCCATCTTCTGTTTCAGTCCGTTATTACACTCTTAAATCCTGCCACTTATTCCTGCGTCTTTTGTGATCTTACAAAGCTTCAAACGACGCGTCGACTATTAAATCAGTCGTCGACGATTTTGATAGTCGACGTAATCGTGACTAGTCGACTAATCGTGGCAGCCCTAAATGTAACAGTAACAGACTGTAATAAATCCTCCTGTCCATTAAAAACAATCAAATTAGGATGTGTTATCGTTGTTTGTCTCACTGGACTCATGCTTTTGGCTTGCAAACTTGATGCTTTTTAGTAATCGTAACTGGCATTCAGTTTAAACAGGCAAGGCTTGTTGATTCGGAGATCAGATTGAACTTTTTCCTAATAGTGTGACCTGGAGGTGTGGATCGAATGGGAGGGAGAGCCTTCAGTTTTCAGGTCCCTCTTCTGTGGAACCAGCTTCCAGTTTGGATTCAGGAGACAGACACTATCTCTACTTTCAAGATTAGGCTTAAAACTTTCCTTTTTGCTAAAGCATATAGTTAGGGCTGGACCAGGTGACCCTGAATCCTCCCTTAGTTATGTTGCAATAGACATAGGCTGCTGGGGGATTCCCATGATGCATTACGTTTTTCCTTTCCAGTCACCTTTCTCACTCACTATGTATTAACAGACCTCTCTGCATTGAATCATATCTGTTATTAATCTCTGTCTCTCTTCCACAGCATGTCTTTTATCCTGTCTTCCTTCTCTCACCCCAACCGGTCGCAGCAGATGGTCGCCCCTCCCTGAGCCTGGTTCTGCCGGAGGTTTCTTCCTGTTAAAAGGGAGTTTTTCCTTCCCACTGTTGCCAAAGTGCTTGCTCATAGGGGGTCATATGATTGTTGGGTTTCTCTCTGTATCTATGAAGCGCCTTGAGGCGACTTATGTTGTGATTTGGCGCTATATAAATAAAATTGAATTGAATTGATTGTACCTACAGTAGCTTGCATTCACAATAGCTGTTATGCTGCAAATAAGCTCTACCAACCTTTGCATAGACTCGCCTGGTTCTGACATCTTCTTCCTTTTCCTCGTTGCACAATATTCAGTAAAAGCAAGCGTTGAACATTTACTACTAGCTCTAAATCCAACAAGGTCACCCTCACTTTCAGACACCACTGTTTCATGACCACATTAAAAAAAACCTCAGTGGCCAAATCGAGTGTAATGTTACTTCAGGTAATCGCTCAGCAGATCAGCTGACCTCAGTGTCTGCTCACAGCTGATAGCGCAGCTGATTCACTTCTGTACATTCAAAGCATGCCCACCTCCAAGCTGTGTCTGACTTCATTAGTGTCACATCTGCTGTCTTCGATCACGTGTTGGCTTTTGCTGCTGCTCTCCTGGTACAGAGCAGAGTCCGGAGGACATTTAAATTAGGGCTGCTCGATTATGGCAAAAATGATAATCACGATTATTTTCACTGAAATTGAGATCACGATTATTTGACGATATTTATTTAACCCTTTAAGACTTACTATAGAACCAAGTCCACCAGAGCTTATATTATTTTTTTTACATGCTGTAGTGCCATTTGTGGGAGCATTTCAAGTTGCTATACATCAATACAACTGTTATAGCCCATATTTTAATAATATGTATGCATTAAGTCCATAGTAATTACATAAATTGCAAAAAAGTGCAATAAACTACAAAAAAAATTGAAAATCGCTTTTGTTTTGTTTACATATATTTCTACTTGGAGAAATTTAAGAGGCTTATCCCTCAAAACTTTAAATACAATAAAGTTGCAAAAAATAGTTTACAACAACAGGAAATTTATTTTGAGTGTCTTCATAGTTTTATTTTGGAGATACAGCAATTTTTATATACTGCAGGAAAAACAAAAAACAATCCTATGATGCAAATTTGCAAAGAAAACAGCATGTGCATCATTTCACTGTGGGAAGTGTTACGAACAGCTGATAGGAACGGCAAAGCGTGTTTCTGGAATATTATGTTTTTGTTCCTGCAAGCGCTTTTTATGCAATTTTTGCAAAGCTATATGTGGAACGAAACCGTGACCGAGGACAAGCTGATGGCATAAGATGTAAGTACAACTCCTCCGGTTTCATAATGCAAAACAAATTATTGCGCTAGCTTACACGGTTCAGGTTCTACAGGGATTTAAAAATAGTTACGCAAAATGGAGCGTGCTGCTCTGACCGGCTTTAAAGGGTTAACAATGACTTTAAAAAAATAATATAAAATAGTGTGCAACACCACTGAAGTTTTTTTTTTTAAACTCTCTTTTCAACCAACGGCAGTCACTCTCTCCTCTCCAAATAACTTCTGCTTAGCTTTCCGAGCTTCCCTCGGGTCCTCTTAATCAGCGGTCTCCAACCTTTTTTGCGCCACGGACGGTTTATGCCCGACAATATTTTCACGGACCGGCCTTTAAGGTGTCGCGGATAAATTAGGGAGGGGCTAATAATCGGCTCAGTCATTTTTAATGATCGTTGAAAGCCCAGATCGTAATCGTGATTAAAATTCGATTAATTGAGCAGCCCTAATTTAAATAGCTATTCAACACTCATACCTGAGATTCTTATCAGGCATGTAGTTGGGAAAGCAGTAAACCCATTAGGATACACGCTGCTTCGGAGTAGTATTTAATTACAACTGGTATGTGACATCTCAACCAATTAATGGCCAGCAATCAAATTTACTTGGATTATATTTCATCATTAAAATCAGTTATACTTTTGTTTTAGCTGATTTAATTCAATTCATGGATTCTTATTTCATTTTTAAAGGCCTATACGTCCAACACTGTGAATCTTGGTTAAGCTAAGAAACTGTGCACTCAGTAATCCAGCCATAATTACAGAGTGCCATGGCTAGTTGTCAGGGAAACCAAAGAGAAACTCTCTAGGAATGCTTTCCTTCCTCAGTGCATGTCACTTTCAGTTAAAGCTAGACTCTCTCCTTCTCTCCTTTGTCTAAGTCTCTTGTGAAGCTGCATTTTTACTCTCTGCATGTTCTGTTTTCTAGAGCCAGGTTGAATAGTGCTACTTACACACACACACACACACACACACACACACACACACACACACTGTAGGCCATACGAAGGGAACCAAGTGCTGCAGGGGCTATGAAAACAAAGCAATGAACACGGCAATGATGTTAGTCAATCTAAGATGAATTTCAGTTAGTAACTACTGTCATTACTGACAGAAAGACAGGCTAGATTTAAAGATTTCAGAGTAAATCCCTTTCTCTAGCTTGCTTTTTTACGACACAAAGTCACAATTTTATAGTCAAATCATTTGTTACACGGCAACAGGTGCTGAGTCAGACATTTGTAATTTAAGTATTAGTAAACGTTTCAGTTTTCAGTCGCAAAAATCTAGTATAGGTTCAGGGAAAATACCATTACATGAAGTTTATGGAAAAACAACAGTACTATTTCCAAAGCTTACAAAACCGCAGCAAATAGTTGTTTTTGAGGGTTTAATTCAAAGTGCTTTGGTACTGAAAAAGAGCTTGTGTAAGTCTTGTCTTATTATTTTTAGATTTATTTATTGAATTAATGCTAATTATGTTTTGTGGCTTTTTTGTTGTTGTTTTTTTCTTTCTTTTTTAAAGATATAAAGATTGTTTTGTTCTCCTCAATCATCACACACACACAAACACACACACACACACAAGTGGACAAATAGGCTTTAAAATACTAATCTCTATAGCCGGACACGTTCTCATTTTAGGAAGAAAACAAAAGGATTTTACAGGATGGGTCAGTTGACAAATAAATCCTAAACATAACGTCCCCTTTGTGCTTGCCTAAGCTTTTTGGAGTTTAAAGATAATACACACACACACACCAAACCGTCATGTACAAAGGTCATGTGTTGAGTTAAATAGAGGAAAACCTATCACAGCTCTAATAGCAGTCCTACCCACCCCATGTGTGTGTGTATGAATCTTGTGTTTATGTTGGCAGAGCATATGATAACCTTGCAGGGTTTGTGAATGTCACTCCTGCAGCTTGACAATAGTAAGTAAGTTTAATTGTTGTTTTCTTAAAGTATCTAACATAATCACTTAAGATATATATTACATATCCCTTAAAGCCACTGGAATAAGGTATCAACTTAGAGTATACAAGCATGATTTGACTTTATATATAAACATGCCTGCTCCCTCACCCCAGCTCTCTGGGCAATGTTACCATAAATGTGTTTAATGTAGGATACTTCTGATATTCACAGTGATTAATGATAGTTTTGTCCAATGCATGACACTGGACAAAATGTCAAAATTATGTGATAAGTGGTGCTGAATCACACCGTCAGCTAGCTGACCAGATGATGAGACATCACATTTCTCATAAGCAAATGGATCATCTGAGATGAAATAGAGATGATTAATCATAAATCACAAACAACATAACATATGCTCAAGTTTTGTCAAACTTAACTAAAGTTCGGTAACACTGTCATTATTGAGTTCTTCATCATGCAAAAAACTAATAAATACTCTCACTGCCTGGCCATGGAGGACACAGTCAAATGTTATGCTAATTAAGAGGCAAATGGTGCAAGTATACATATTTCTGATGATCATCAAAGATGATTAAAAGAAACTACAAATGAAACTGAACGAGGCTGTGACATTTGTATCTAAACACTGGGTTTTAACTAGCAACGCTCTGAGAGCCAGTCTGTGTGCATTTGGGTTTAGGTCCATCACCCTTCAAGGTGAAGTTCAGCACACACATCGCACCTTAAAAACCATGCGCGCTGTCAGCTTGTGCACCCTTTAGCCAGTCTCCCCTTGTTACACCGCGTCTGCATCTTATGAGGCTCCTCTCAGTCTGTACATTCCAGCCACAGCCGCTCAGTGACCCGAGCCAGGAATGAGGCTTGGAGCTGGGCTCTGGCTGCAGCTGTGGCTGGGTCTTGAGCTCTTTAAATCTGTGAAAGCTTGCTGGTCAAGCTCCCCCTGCCCAGTTCCTCCTTAGTAAGCAAAGCTGTGAGCTGGCAGCCCTTGCTATTCTCTCTCTCAATCGTCTTACTTGTCTCTTTTTCGGCATTCAAGGACGTGCTACGGAGCTGACCCCCCTTATGATATACCGATGTACTTCCGAGGCTTCCTACCTTGAGTGCAGCCTCTTGCTGGCCAGATCCTGGTCCACACCGTTAGTAGCCGAATGAGCCATAACCTGGCTTGCTCGCGCCCGTTATGAGGGCCCTTCCCTGTATGCTCCAGAGGCAGCTAGCTCTTGTTTCTTGAGACCACCCTCCCTCTCGTTCTTCCCCCACTGTCCCCGTATCTCCCACTCTTCTTTCCTCATTCACCACAATAATGGCAGCAGCCGAGGAAGTGAGGTATTCTGCAAATACACCAGAAAAAAATCCAAGCCCCGCCCCCTGAAATGACGTCACGTAGCTGCTCGTGGTGTCGCCGGTGAGAAAGGACTAATTTCACATTTAAAAAAATAAATAATTAAATAATAAATATTATATTAACAGTACTTTTGTTAAATTATTTCCCCACCCATAAAAAGACCTAAATGTACCAAATCTTCTCTAGGCTGTTAGGGCAGCGGAAAGTTAATAGTCTTTCCTCAATCCCTGTACGACAGTTAATAACAAAAAAAAGAATTTAAGTACAAAAATAAGCCGCACACTCTCAAGTTCGCAGACACATATGCCCACCACGGATGAGTAGTCATCCCTGTTATACAGCCATACTTTTTTCCAAGTACCCTGAAAGCAAGCATGCATGCACAGTTCATCGCGGTCAAGCGGTGTCTTGGGGATGACGCGTAAATATGGGCGTGTCCTAATGTCTCCCAGAGATTTGCAGATCTGCGTCTACGTGTTTTAAATGTGTACTGTCAGCAGGGGGCAGTGTCAGCCGGCTCACAATGTTTGTGTTGCTCTTTGCTTTAAATCAGTCTTTGCAGTGAGAAAGGCAGGAGTCGCCTAACAAACTTATTGAACGCCAAAAGTGCCAATGTGTCATAAATAAAACTAGCATGTGTCCTCATTTAATTACAGTAGGAAATAAATAATTAATAATTTACAAAATACGTAATTAAATAGGTACACGTACCATTTACTTATTAAAGTATAAATTAATTTCATTTAAAAACCATTTTGATTATTTTTACTATTTGATTTCATGGTTCCTGTGCTGCAGCGCATCATGAAATATTTTAACTGTCACTGCATCTCATTAACAGATCCAAACATCTCATTGGTTACCTTGTACACAGCAAGTCAAGACAATTTAATCCCAGATAATGGACTGATGCAGTGTCACAGTCAGTTGAATTGGTGGTAGTATAACCCTGGAACAGTTAGGTATCCCAGCAATTTGAAGAAAATCACCAATGGCAATGGTTGTGAAAAGTGCTCCAAACTGTAAGTAAAATTTTGACACACTGTTGTTTTTCTGTCACCAACTATACTTTCGAGATTTTTTTAAGCAGGAATGTAGTGGTGTGTTGCACTTGTTTATAACAGTTGATTTTCAGTTAAAAATATCATTAAAGCCAGGAGGTTTCAACTAGGAGGATCTTTACCCGTTCAAGGATTGTTCCACAAGTCAGACTTGTTTCATGTGGACACTACCACAACTTTTATGAGCACAACACAATTTATGTGTAACAAAGGGCCAGAGGGTGTCCATTTCCAGTGATTTTTTTTTATCCTGTGGGGATCCACAAGCCATGATCTACAGCCCACCCTGTGATCCTTGCAGTAAAAATAAAAGCAAATGGGATGAGAATTAGTTCCTCTATATCTGAATCCATAGATTTTAGCCTGAAAAGGGTGGAGTGCCCACATTATGTTATGCCACATCACATGGAGGGTTTTCAGTAATTTGGAGTGTTGTTCATGACTGAGTGAAAAGTGGAGCAGGAGACTTAGAGCATCTTGGGAAACCTGAGGACAATGGCCAGCAAGTTCATCTCTGCACCCTACTGATACCAGGATAAGAAAGTGGGTGGAAGAGTGGATGGATGGCTGGATGTATTTGGTTCTCCTTCATCTGTATCACTAAATATGACTGAGGAAACCATTAAATGTATTGCTGGTATGATGCCCTTTTTTTCAGAAAACACAGAATAATGAAAACAACGCAAAGAATACCTGCTAATTCTGCAAATACCCTCATGTTCCACAAAATATGTGTTCTGAATATGGGGGGGGGGGGGGGGGGGGGGGGGGGGGGAGTCATTTTTTACAGGAAATAAGAAGTATTAGATTAAATTAAACTGATCCACACAATACTCGTGCAGAAGACCGGGAGGTTGTTTTTCTGTGCTTGATGGGAACTAACAATAGCAGCGTACATACATCTGTTAAATTACTTTGCTGTCAATGTCACAGATATAAAATATGATTGTTTTTCTCTTTTTATATGTGACCGTGTAGGTAAGAGCCGTATGGTTTTCATGCCAATCTTCCAAGTGCTAATAACACACTTGTACACTGGTGTTGCATAAGGTGTTCTGTTAAGCAGCTTAGAACAGTAAAATATTAGTTTAGTCTTGTCTAATGTATTTTGAATTTTAAAAGCAAATCCCTCAACACTGCAAGCTTTTGTTATAAATTTGATTCGTATCAAATATACAAAGATCCCTGCAAAAACTAAACCTTACCATAGGAGGGCAGCATTGTACTGGTGAAAGACAAGCAGGAATAAAGCTGGATTTATATCCCAAGGAAAACCAAGAATGCATGCAATTAAACAACAACAAAAAACAGTGATCTTTAACATGGCTGAAGATATTTCAGCATAGTTAGACAGTTACTCTATATAATAAATATACTGCTGGCACAATAACACAGACGGATATTCAGTAGTCAGTCTGTGATGTGGGGTTTTTTTTTTCCAATATTAAACTAATTTTGTATGTGATTAAGTCTGCGTGTGTAAACAATTTGCTTTGTAATATACAAGCTATGCAAGATAATATCATATTATTCACTTAGCTGTCTTATTGAGGGATTTTCTTTCATTTCCTTTTGAACACAGCCCTACAGCTGTTGTGCTGTGATGTTTACAGTGCTGTTATTTGGTTGGTGTGCACCCCTCAAAGATCTTCTATTATATTAATACACCAAGAGGAATATTACAATTATAGGAAGATTTAGAAACTCTATGTGAAAATAACAGCAGCATACAGAGTGTAGACATCTGTGCACATCCAGTCCTCTTCATCCATCATGAAAAGAAAAGCATTTCTGACCACCAGAATAAATGTTAAGATGTCAGATATCTTAAATAATTTCAATCATCAGAGATTACAGATTTTTTGTTGAATCTATAAAGCAAGTGTAAAAAAAAAAAAAAGAATACACTGACAAATCCTACATTTTTTATATAAAGTATATTATATTGTTTTAAATGATTAATCTGCTATTTGATTATTTCTGTCTTATTTCATTTTACTCGTTTGATGAAAATTGTTTTAATACTTTTTTTGCGATCATATGGTGATGCGGTGTCATCATGCAATTAATATTATGACTTTCTATGAATAAATTCACACATTTTGCCCAGTGTCATCTCAGTTTTAGATCAAAAGATTTTGTTATTCTAAATTTCTGCTTTGCCAAACTAAGAGCGATAAAATGATTCTGGGGAACAAAGGAAAAGCCACTAATCTTCAGAGTGTGCTTTATTTGTTTGTGTTTGATATTATGGCGGTGGGAACCACTTATTTTAATGAATTGCCATTTGACTGTTCAGATAATAATAAGCTCCCCATGGAAGCTATTTTAATTTCCATTTTCTCACCACTCAAAAAACATGTTTTCTTCTGTTCTCACTTGTTTTACATTTTTGGTGTGTTTTTGCTTTAATCCTCAGTTGGATCTCATCCATGGGCCACCCATGCAATAGCTCATTACAGACAAAAAGGAGCAACAGAATCACAATGAGATTGAGGTAAGCTGATTTTTAGATTTAAAGGGAGCAACTTAAATTTGTTTCTCTTTAGTAAGGCAGCCAAACAAATAACAAACCAAACCGTATGCCTGTACATATTAGGTTATCTCTGTCCTGCTCATTTTCCATTGTTGTAGGATCAGGTTGTGAATCTGTACCAAAAGGACATGAAGTCATTACCAGTCACATGATTTGCAGATGATATTGCCTGGTGGATCAAAATCTGATGCTACATGTGTTCTGTGTTCATAATTCTGTCAATTTTAACAAGATCCTGAACATCACCGGCTCTACTGTGTTTTGCAGATGACTGTAGACTCTCACTGTTGTATCTCTCTCCTGACCTTCATGCATATCGATGACTATTTGAACCAAATAACCAAACCAAACCAAAATTTACACAGTATTGGACCTGCTATTAGTCCAGATGTTGTGTAATTTGGGCACACCTCAACCTTTCCTCCCTGTTTTCCCTGCTTAAGAATGGCTTCTTGACAGCCATCTTTTCACTGAGACCATTCCTGATGAGGCTCCAGGGAACAGTAGATGAATCACCTGATTTTTGCTGGATGTTTTCCTTTTTCTTTAGGGGCATGATTTTCAGATACCGCTTTCATATTTTCAGCTCAGCTATAGATATTTTTTTAGGTCTGCTACTTCTTCCTTGTTATCTTTTGTCATGTACGTGTTCATTTTTAAGAACACACTGCACACGATACAGAGAAATGCCAAGTTTTCCACTAATAGCTCTTTGGGAATGGCCTTGTTTGTGCAAAAATGCTATTTCATGCCTGTCACACTATGTCATCTTTTACATTTAGATTCAACTGAAGAAATGGCAACAAATGACATGTTTTTTATGTAAAGATACAATTTAAAATTAGTTTGCTGTATTTTATGTGTAGACACAGCATTGGTTCATCCTTTGAGTCACTTCATGGCAGTGCCAAAGATCCAGAATGAGGTACCTTTGTTGGGATAGCCATTGTGAAAAGCTTTTTTCATCCGTCCATCAATTAAAGGAGAAAAGTAAGTGGTCTAGATGGACACCTTTGGACATTCTAAGTTTAGTTTAATATCACCCTCTAACAGATACAAATGCTAGATACAAGTCGCTATAGGTACACATGCTAGTGGTCCAGACATAGGAGCAGTGCTGTCACAGGAATATGCAGGGAGCATGCCATTGCTCACAGTGGTAGGGCTCTGGATAAACAAGAAAGAACAAGATGTAAAAATGTGAGATTGGAAGATATATTCATGCAGTGTGTGATTTTGTGCCGTGTAGGGTGTCATATCGAAAATAAATAAAAACTGTGATATCCAGCTCTCTCTGTACCCTTTCATATGATACATTACTCAATATGGTTTCTTGAAATTTTGTTCAAGGTCACCTTTGATCTTGGGTGCTAACAATGATTGTCAAGGTCAAATGCTTAGCCAACCTAGGTACTCGTGTCCCGCAAGGCATACTAAATAGTTGTGAGGTTTTAAGACTGTCCATAATTGAGGGTTTTTTAAAAACATTTAGTGTAACCTTGACCTTGACTCAATTTTCACTGAAATTAACAGCTGTTATTGGCATCTACCATCACACAAAATTTGAAAATAATATCTTCACAACTGTGGATGCTAAACTGCTAACAAACAGACAGACAGACAAACAAACAAACAGAAATGATTACATAATCCCTCCCTTCAAGGGGCAAAAAATGCTGCCACCAAGAAGGAGCTTCTGTTCATATTCACTAATACAGATACTTATTCTAGGCTGTCTGCATTTCTGTGAGCTATCTCAGCTACCATGATGGAAAGAAAAGTGGGCGAATTTTCAGTGCCATCCAATGCAGGTGCAACTTGGAGTTAGTGTCTTGCCCAAACACAACACATTCGCTTAGTACATTACAGTAAATTGCCTATTTTCTACCAAGTTTGGTTCTAGTGATAAAGCATTATTTTAATAAAACTGTGTGAGGAAGGATAAATGAGAAGGATAAAACAATTTACATAATGTGAAAATCTGACATAATCTCTTGAAATCAGCCTGGGAACTTAAAGAAGATGAAGTAAAGGAGGGGGGAAGGATGTAAGAAATGGGAAAAGTGATGGATAAGCCTTTAAATAATACTCAAAATCAAGCTCGTCTTGTCTCTTAGCTCCATTCTTAAACCTCTTTGAACACCAAGACAATTCTTTAGTCTCCACCGAACCTGATATTGAAGAATACACCGATAAGCCTCTCTATTTCATACGTGATTTCTATAAAATCATGAAATCATCAACTGTATCTTGACAATACCGTTTATAGATAATGTATGCATGAAGGGTGGCAACTGTTATTTACATAGTTTGATATTTACTCATTTGCTTTATTTGAAGTTGCAGCATGTGGTCAACTGGTATAAGGCATGCACACACGGCCAATACCACTGCTTAGATTTCGAACACATCTGAGTAAATTTACTCCAAAGAGCCAAGGGGTGGCAGCGTTGTTCATTCCTCTCAGGTCTGAGTTTACTCAGTTATTATGGTAGAAACTGCAAACCACATTAAACTGTAGTCATGATATGTTAAAACAATAATCACGCTTTTGTGCATAAGTCTCCATCGGTGTTCTTCCAGGTTTCCTGTGCCTAATAAAAAGGAATCACATTTGTTTACTGGCATGCAGCTTGAGGATAGTGACAGCTAAATGATTAGCTTCCATGCATTTGCCATATATTTGATTTACATGAACAAAGAAGTGCATATTTCACAGAACATTAAATGTTTATTTTATTGCCATCACTTAAATCATATTTAAATTTGCAAATCCCAGTGTCACTGGGAATAAAATAGCAAAAAGCCACATATACAAGTTTTGAAAAAAAAAAAAAAAAGATAAGATAGAACTTTATTAATCCCTCAGGTGGGTTCCTCTGGGAAATTCGGTTTCCAAAAAGCACAGCACCGACAGAAGTTACAATTACAGAATGTTATATATATATACACACACACACACACACACACACACACACACACACACACACACACACACACACACACACACACACACACACACACACACACACACACACACACACTTATATAAATACAGAGACAGATATAAATAAAATATACGAAGGGGATAAATAGAATAAATAGGAATAAAATAAAAATACAAGTGAATTGCACATTTCAAGTATTGAGGTCTTGCACCATTGACTTTTTACAGATGTCACAAATCTACTTTTTTAGGGGACTTTGAGGTATTGTATTGACCTCTATGCATATGTTTAAGTCAATAATAACCTGAATAACAAAGAATAATTGTCCAAGGCAGACATGTCAGTATTTACACCTACTGTCTATGTGGACAGCGTCGCTTGCATGCAGGATATGATCTGGAACACTATTGATTTGTGTAAACAGTTAATACTGAGCCCCTCCTGTTCTGCTAAGAATAAGACCCAGTAAGCTGTACACAGAAAGTCATCATCTAATCAGCTGAAACAGAATATGGAGATGATTCAATTTGGATGATTGAAACACTGAAATCTGACTGTTGAAGAACATAAAAGAAGTCGAAGAAGTCTAATGATTCAGGTTAGCATCTGGGTGTGTCTGTGTGTCAGCTTGTCACATATGTGTCTATATAGTACTGTATACCAGCTTATACACCATCAGTCCATGTATCCGTCTGTGTGCATGTGCCAACGTATGTGTCATTCATGCCTGTCTGTCGGGACGCGTGATAATACTGAGCCTCGTGAAGCCGCTTGCCTCTCTGTTGTGGCTCCTTGTTCTTGGCCTACTTTGGGAGAGGTGAATTGAGGGCAACTCGAGTCTATGGGTAAGGGGATTAGGTCTCCAAACACGCTCCTCTGCAGTTTGGGATTTTGCCTCGATGCCAGACACTTAAAGTCTGCCAGGGATTAAGATAAAGAGAGAAGTAAGAGCTGTGTGTTTTCAGCAACAAAAAAGCAAGAGCAGGGGCGGGTGGTGATGGTTAATAAAAAGAATAAGAAGTATGGTGGTGATATGATCTAATGCATAATGCAGCATTTGTTGACCTATTTGCCTTCAGCGCGTGCCATGATGTCGGTCAGCATGTTTCCAAGGTATGAGACATAATAGTGGAGAAGCTGTTCTTTTCATTTCATTTCCTTTGTATCGGTGGATGATCTCTGCTTAATTCAGTAGTTTAATTAGGAAATGGCTGAGATCCTTGCTTTAAAGTCTTCCCATTTCCTGATGTAGTTAACAAAAGAACTACATTGAATTGGCAGATCAGCATGAAGTATTAAGAATCTTCTCAAGAAGAACCATCTGACATGAAGGCCAAGATCACTCAGCGGCTGTATTTGCCACTTTGGTCCACTGACCGACTTAAATTTTAAATCTTCCAGTAAAATAGAACATCGTCTGCATAAATGCACATTTTTACAAAGGTTTCCTGAAAAAACATGATATTCACAAAGAATCTTAAGCGTATCAGCAGAACCACCTAAAAATATATAAAGTCCTCAACTAACAGATTTTTTTTTCCTTTATTTTTCTGGACTGGAAACAAAGTGGCACATCCTCTGAATTATTCATCAGATTGAACTAATAAGAGCATCAGGTTTGGGTATTAGTGTTCCTGAACCTCTTATTTGGCTTTTGGGAGACTTTACAGGAGTCTGCCTTTTCCTTTGTCTTGACAGAGTAGGGGGGATTGTTCCACCCCTCCACCCCGCGTCTGGAGGCTCCTCATGGGTAAGAGGAGGCTGCTGCTCCATCATGTTTCTCCAAGAAAGTGGGTCATGAGTCTGAGACTGTAGGATTACCGAACATCATGCAGGCGTGTGCCGGGGCCCTTATCCGTAATGTTTAGACCACAAGCACCTACCCCACCCCCTCCCTTCAGTGGAAAAGAAAGACCAAAAAAGAAAAACACATTATGTCCTCCACTCACAAGAGGTATACAAACATCCATCTTTAACCATTAGTTTGTTAGTCAGAGGCAACTCTGAATTCAGTTTCAAATCCTCTGTCATATGAAGAAACACACAAGCAGTGGTTGAGGAAAGAGTGGCAAATCATGTGTCATTTGAACAGTTCGTTTAATTGGTTCTCATTTACTCATTTACTGTGTCCCTACAAGCTCAGTAATAATAGCAACTAATAGTGCAGAGACATAATGATAAATGCTAGCTTTAAAATGGCTGACCCATGCAATACTAATGGCAGGATGGCTGTCTGGTATGCTCTGAAATGGAGTATAATTAATCAGCAAATAAACTACTAATAATAAATACATTCGTTTTGCAGTAGAGTGATTACGAGCATCATCCAAGGTCGCTGTTGCCTCGTATAGCCACTAATCACTGTTTCACTCTCTACTTTCCATCTAGTTATTGCAATATAAAAGGATAAGACAGTGATAGAGTGAGGAGATTTAATAAGTGGTACTCTATTCACGTTTATAAGGATGTGGTTCAGGTGTTGTATCAGCTGGTTCCATCCTCAGCTTCTCCTGTCCCTGCACAAAATACCAAATCTCAGTCACACATACATCACACACATGATATATTTGATGTTCTGATAGAAAAAAAGAAGAATCTACCAACAGGACCCTTGGATTATAGATGGTATGCTTGGCAGCAAGGATGCTTCTTTTGATCAAAACATATCAATATGCATAGTTTGGATCTCCCATCTGGGCTAACAAACCTGATTAGATGGGCATAACCTGCCCTTTTAAAGCTTAGATAACTGGTAAGCTCTTTAAAACTTCTGATTTCCTCTCAAAAAATGCCACCTACAAACCAGATAGATCCCTGAGGCAGGTCAACATCTGGAATGACCCGCAAGGTCAAGCTTCGGCTCTGCTTGAAAGGTTTGACCTCTGACTTCGTAGGCATTATGTCTGCCTCTGGGGTGGCTTATCATTGCTCTACAATGCTTATGTTTCCCATCTTGGACAAAGACAGCTAAAACACAATGTAACCAGTCAGGACCCCCAGACAGTGCATCCGCACTGAGTAACAGAATCCCCTGTATAAATGGACAGACAGTTGTTGGCCTTTATTGTCTGAGCATGAAACTAGGGACACATGTTGGGTGGTAAAAGTGTCAGAGCCTGACTGGAGTGCCATTGTACCGCTTTCCAGTGGTAGCATTCAAGCATTGTTCCCTGTGTTGTTCGTCATTAGCATATCAATATTCAAAGGGGTTGATTGGCGGCACTGGCAGGCTTTTTAGCGCAGCATAGACCCTCACACACAAATAATGAAACCTGCATTCAGTTCTTAAGGGCCAGCTGTTGAGTTAACCATATAAATGAATGATCACAATCAATCAAAACATAGAGCTTTAAAGCACTTGTCATTTTTTCCCCCATTCTTTGCAGTACACATGTAACACTCCTTCTCTTTGGCATATAACAAAGGGCTAAATGGTGTCACCCATCTTGCCCCACACCACCCTTCAAGCATACACCCCCCCAAACTCAACTCAAGCCAGCTGACCTCAAGACTGGCAGGCCAGTGGACAGTTAGCCTTGTGCAGCATTGTGTGTGTGCGTGTTTGTGTATGTTTGAGCAGCAAAGCCACCAGAGAGTGTCGGTTAGTCGCCGGGCTGAGCAGAAAAGCGGTTGGGCAGTTTAGCCAGCTGCTAGGGGAACGACCCTCAGCTCGCCTGGTCAGTGAAACCTTGCCAGATGGAGCCATTTCAAAACAATGAGAGTTCCTGGCTGTGGTTGAAAAATAGAGGATGGTTGCTCAGAGGGCACAGAAAGTGTAACTTTAACTAAATTATTATTTTCAGTATGTTTAGATGCTCTTAGGGTCTACTCAGTCAATCGGAAACTTTTTGGGTTATTCGCTGTAAAGGCTTACTTTTCAATTTCCGGTTTGATTCTGCTGCCTTCCCTGACATCATCCTGCTAATCTTTTATCTTTCTCTCTCTTTTTCTATACCCCTCACACACATTTGGACTCTTCCTACTTCTTTCCAGACAGCAACAGGCTGGGGTGTCTTGGGACTACTTCGCATAGGAGTAACCAAGCCTGGGTAATGAGGCGTGTGATTGGTCTCCTCCCTCCAGGACAAGGCCAGTCTTTGGAGGACATGATCGATCATGACAGGAGCACAATGGCAGACTGGTGTCAGAGGGGTGGCATTGGTGCACACGGACCCCCTGCAGCAACACTCAGCCCCCCAACTCAGCTGTGCATAAGTAGTTATACAAATAGACACAAGGAAGGAAAACAGAGTAACGTTTCTGGATGTATGCAAAGATGTAAAATTGAATAAAGGATCATAGAAGCATTGTGTGCTGCAATAAGGGCATCTGAGAATATTTTGGATCCTCTTTAAACTCAAAAGTTTCAAAAAATATCAGAGAAATCCTTAAAAGCCTTTTGTCAGCATATGGTAGAAGACTAAAGAGACTTATTTTTAAAATATTAAGTTCTTTGTACCTCTATTTTTTTAAGTTAGAATAAGGACTTTATCAATTTTCGTGGTGTTGAAAACTACTCAGAATTTTATTGTTACAAATATATGGAAAATATTTGACAGCTTGGTTCTATCACTATAAAAAGGCATTTCTGTGATATCGTTTAAGGATTGTTAACTTCAAATCTTACTGGAGTTATAAATGACCGAGGGAAGAATTCTGCTAAGTGAAGTTTACAACTACGTTTATTGGCTGAAATGTAATCAACTCTGCTCTGTGAATGTGGTCTTTGTTACTGTTTGTTTGTTTGCTTGTGCATGTAAACATACTGGAAGCTTTAGCAATCACCGAAATCCACGGAAAGTGCAAATTTTAGTCACAACAACCCATTATGCATCAGTTCCACATGTCCCTGATTATGTTCATCTTTGCTTTTTGACTGCCTTCTCACTTTCATGCTCAATTAAATAGTCATCCATGTTTCTTTTGTTTTCTGTCTTTTACAGAAAAGCTACTAGACAGGGTTCTTCCAAGATGGGTTTCAAATACTACCGGCTGAACCGAAGATGCACTTCTACAGCCTGGAGCACACAAGTTGGCTGAATGAATGTAATGTGACTTCAGAGTGAGGAAGGGAAAGAAGTGAAAAATACTGCTGTAAGTCTGTGAATTGATTTGATTTTAAAACATTATTTAAAGAGAAAACCTAAAACAAAACTACAAACAGGAGTTTTTTTGTTACTTGATGAACTTGAATGAATTCTCCTAACATTGCCTTTAATTCATCCATATCTATTTGATGCATATAACCATAGATACACCGTGCCCCACCCTCCGAGCCCTTTTCAGTTCTTTCACTTCTTCACTTCTATTTAGTACATGGTGATTTACCAGGCCCGGGACCAACCACCAGTCCCCTTCGAGGCCTTCCCCAAACCGCAGCTCTGTGTTTAGTTGCTCCTACAGTTTCTTCTCCTCCTGCTTACATAGACAGTTTTATTTTTTTGCTGGAGATCTTCACACATTTATTCCTAGTGTTTCCCCCCCCCCCCCCCCCCCCCTTTTCTTCGTACTTCTTCTCCAGTTGATGTTCCTGTTACAGTTTTTCTTGATTGGTTTGGCTCATTTCTTGAAACTGAGATGACATTCTCAAAATAACATGGACAAATCTCCAAACCACCTTGCAATTGTTCACAACAGAATGTCATTTTTCATTGGTTTTATCAAATTGCAAATGCTTTAGTACATGTCTCAGGTGACTCTGTGCTTCTTTTCAAATGATTATGTACAAGTAGCTACAGTTAGCACAATGAGCCCACATTTAGCACATTTTCCAAATAAATAGATCTTGGCGATCTAAACTGATTTGTTGATTTTTCAGTGAAATGGTTACTCACTCCAAAACATATCAGCATGGTTTCATTGTGTAAGTCATCATATGCACAATTGTCTGTTCAACTGTCAAAATTAGTCAAAGATATAATACCATGAAAGAATATCTTGGAACATTTGATAAAGTTATGACAGTACTTGACAATCAATCAGGTGAAATTAGAACTAACGAAGGAGCAGTTTCCCACATCTCAGATGACCAATCAAGCAGGTTTTTTAGATACCTGACAGGTGTTGTCTATGATTATGACTGCTGCCAAAAGTATATAGACAGAGCTTGGCCTGGGGCCAGTTTCATTTGCAGTGTGAACATGGAAGCACCTCGCCAAGTACAACAGCAACTTCCTGCTCGAGGAAGAGGAGGAAGAAGAAGAGGAAGAGGAGGAGTGAGAATGCGTGGAGGAATAGGGGGAAGAGGCTGAGGAGCACGGAGGCACCATGATGTCCCAGATGAAATCCGGGCCACCCTTATTGACCACGTTATAAACCATCGCCTCACAATGGCAGAGGCAGGTCGCCGAGTGCAGCCTAATGTGCCTCGGTCCACAGTCTCCTCCATCATCCAAACCTTTCGCAGGGAAAACAGGTACAGAACTATGCTATTGAACTATTCAGTGTTGGTGTGTGTGTAGGCCTAGAGTACTGTAATTATTTGTGCTTTTTTTGTTTTTTGTTTGTGTTTATAACTGTTCACATTTACAGAATCCTGTATATGTTTTCTTTTCACAGTATGTTCTCTAATGTTAACATTTCTTTGTACGAATGACAATGTTGACAGTTTCCTTGAGTATGAGTGGTTTATTGGAGGCTGATTTTACTGTAAAATCTTTTAGTTTTATTCATAGTGGTATTCTGTTGCTGGACCTGTGCCTCAGTGACATAACGTCTAAGCATTTTGACTTGCAGTGCTTAAACAATGCCAAAGGTATAATGCATTTTGGGGGCATTGACTATTTATATGGGAAGGATATTTAGTTTTGACACATGGATAAACTCTTTTGGGAGAGATATGAGCTTTTGCAGGGGATCCATGGTGTTGTGCTAAACCATCCAGGTTATTTTGACAAGAGCACTAAATGAATGCACATGTGCCAAGGCACTTGAGAAGGATCTGTGCTATTTTGACTGTACTGGCCTTTTATATGGAAAAGGAATCTGCTTTTGAAGCATGGACGAAGAGTTTGGGGAAAGATATTTGATTTTGCTAGTGAGCTATAATGTTGGGCAGAACTGTAAGACTGTTTGGCCAAATGACCTTATGGTTTTGAGAATGTCATCTCAGTTTCAAGAAATGAGCCAAGCCAATCGAGAAAAACTGTAATAAATGTGGTTCATCCTTTCTTCATTTCTGGAGATGCAGCAGTGTCACCACTCCAGTGAGGAGGGCCAGCATATTCTCTCTGTCTTTGGTAGACTCTTCCCTGAGACCCTGCCAAGAAATGATGCAATAAATGTTTGTTACTGTGATAAAATATTATACACAGCAAAACAAAAGAAAGAGATGCAACAAAATTTACTCCATGTAACAAACAGGCTTGATCTCTGTTTAACTTTACAGCATACTAAAATCATATACATAGTTTGATTAAAATTAAAATTCCATTTTCTATTTTTTGAGTAGTTGAGTAGTAATAGCAGTACTAGTAGGACAAGCAAAATTTACAAATTCAGTGATGCTTCTGTCTAATTCAGAAGTAAGTAAGAGGTAAAGGATTCCTAGTTCCCCTGGAGCTCTCTTTTACAGCTGTCTTTCTGTAGATGCTAAACTTACTCGACATCCATGATCACAAATTAATCAAAATAGTCTAGTTTTATATCAGAAAGTGCACTTTTTCCCTTCTATATCCATTAAGGGCTTAGTACAAATTACATTAAGTTTAAAACAGCACAAACTGATGCATATAAATATGTTGTGACTTGGTGATAATGTGATACAACATACAGCAGAATCTTCATGTTTATGATTAGTTCGCATCTAAAGTGTCAGCTCTTCAACTCTGTGTCTTCTTTTTATTATTAGTAGTAGTAGTATCATTATTATTATTATTATCATCCTTATTCAGGGAAACAAGCTCTGATAGATAGATAGATAGATAGATAGATAGATAGATAGATAGATAGATAGATAGATAGATAGATAGATAGATAGATAGATAGATAGATAGATAGATAGATAGATAGATAGATAGATAGATAGATAGATAGATAGATAGATAGATAGATAGATAGATAGATAGATAGTTAGTGGAGGAGCGAGGTGGGTTTTCCACCACTCCAACTGGAATCATTTTAGAGAAAAGAATTCAAGTATAAGTGAAGTTGATTTTCTATTACGTTTGAAACCTAACAGATCTGAGTATAAATTTGTGTCCTTCACCAAAACACTCGCTTGTTCAGAAAAGTGCCTCCACTTGAAGGACAACAGAGGTTTCATGTGAAGCACCCTGTGTGTGCTTTGAAGTAGCCCTCATTTGTGTGGCACTTGTGAGATGATAAAAAAATAAAAAAATAAAGTTCTCATGGGTGTAAAAGGCAGAGTCTTATATGGAATCATTAGGAGCTGATTGCAGCTGCTTTCTTAAGTAGGACCCAGGTGTATTACACTTTACCAATTTTCTGTGATGACACTTGAGGTTTCACAGCAGCCAAACAAACAGGGAAAAGAGCCTCGGCATCTTTTGGATAATCATCATAATACTCGTGTGAGGGAGCTGAGGATAGAATAACACAAAAAGACTGGCAGAGAAAAGAAAGTGCCCATGGAAAAAGCTGTAGTGACACAAATTTAGATATGGATTTCTAATCGCTCATGAGTGTATGCTTCACATTCCTCCAAAAATAGAGAATTTGTGCACTTATAGTATACGGAAATAATAGAATTGTAGAATTAATAGGGATATTAATCAATTATTAATTGTTCCTAACCCAGATCTGTTTTATATCCTATGTGATAAATATGTAATTACATAATTTTATAATGCAGAACACAATCAGAGAAGACAGCTGATGAGAGCAAAAGGAAAGCAGCCCTGTTGTTGTGCTTCTGGTTTAAGCTCCTTTGATGCTGCACTGGCTTTAGGAGCCTAGTTACTGCGTTCAGCTCCTTCCAGATTTACAGTTCTCCCTTAATCTGTACAGGGATCCGTGCAGCCTTGTTGACCAGAGATTACTGCCCACAAAACAACAAAAAGTCACCCATGAAAACAAGCATCCAGCAGGCATGTTTTGAGCTTAATGTCATGCAATAATAAATGTGAGTGTTTATAGGAGGTTATAGAGGAGATGTGGCGATGCTCAGTTATGATGAATGTGAGAGGGGTGGGGGTGGGGGGGAACTTGTTGATTTCTTTGGATGTTTTGATGTGTGGACTAATTGCCTCAAGTGGACTAATGAACAGCGTAGTGAATCTAATTGGCTTACACCACTCATGGGGCTGGGGTGCTGGGCGAGGAAAATTGAATCAAAGCTGTAGGAAATTGCTCAGTGTAGTTATGTCTCATATGGTGCTAATGGGACCAGTTCACAGTCACGAGACCAGCCAAAAAAATTCATTTTAGCGATGCCCCTTTTTACCACTTTACACTGGAGGAGAAAAACAGCTTATTAAAACATGTTGAATTATTTTATGTATTGTTTTCTGTTTTTAGGCGATTGATGTTTATTTCAGTAAACTAGTCCCAGAAGGAAAAATGTGTTTAATTCAAGCATTATTTTTTTTAAAGTGAGTTTACTTTAATAAGCTTACATAATGGCATCTTCATTCCATCTACCTAATGCAGTGCCGGTCTATTTTTAATCAAATAAAATGGAGAAGAGCACTGCCCAATTGCCCCATTGTGCGCCTTGAAAGAGAGGCACGTGCAACACAACATAGATAAGGAGAGGGAGAGAGAGGGAGAGAGAGGGGGAGGGCAAGTGTGCGTGCGCGCGTGTGTGAGCGCGCTTAAAGATAGCCTCTGGGGATATCTGAGCGGCACACACCCCTCGAGCCTGTTTAGGGAAACTCCCCTTTCAGCACCCTGGACAGAGGCAGCGCTGACCGCTGATTATTTCAGCTGAAGTAGGTTTTGCAGGGTGCAGGCTCACTTTCCCACTTCTCATTTCAATGGTATCGACACAACGTTCAAGATCAACTTGATGAATATTCAAAGTTTCAATTCCTGCTGGCTGTCGAACGGGAAAAGGTCCACGGAAGTTCTTTTTAACTTTTTGCCGAAATTCATCCAGAGTTGAACAAACCTCAGCTTCATCTCCAGAGGATAAGTCTCCAGGACAGTGCGGGGTTTTGAATCCACATTCTCAGTGTCGCGTTAGAGGTTTTGTTGTTGTTGCTGCTGAATCACAGACGTGAGTCTTCGTTTTGGATCATCTTCAGAATGCTGCTTGAACACCCGGGATCAAGCTGTCAAAACACCGGGAATTTCTCCCGGTACAATTCTGGCCAAGGTAAGAAAACAGCCTGCCTGTTTTTACAACTGATGCAAATTACGCAAAGGGTTTGGAGAAACACAGCTATCAAATACAGTTTAATTGGGCGCCGTGGGTCCGTGAATTCGTCACGATCCTGTCCGGCACAGCAGGACTGAAAATTAATTTAAGTGAAAGCATGAAACAGTCGCTGTAACGCTAAATATATAAATAGGTGCAAACCTGTGTAAATAAAAAAAATTAAATAAAAAAACCTAACATAAATAAGGCATTTATGTTACTGCACTAAAAAAAAAGTTGCAGGAAGACTGCTGGGCAACCCACGGTGGTGCATATAGACTGTTTAGAGACGCCTGTTCTGCACTGCGTGTGGGAGACGTTATGAATCCGTAATGAGTCTTCATTGTTGGAGACTCACAGGAACAGATGTTATGCGCGTGTTGTCATTTCACACCGCCCGTGCTCATGGCGCAGGAAGCGGATATGGGGACAGCACTGGGCCCGCTGTGGCAATAACAGCCTCTGTGAGGACGCACGACAGACTGCCAGTAGGAAAGAAGTCGCTCCCACCAGCGGACCCAGCAACACGACACATGCTCAACAGGTGTCCCACCTGCCCTGACAGGTGGGACACCTGAGGCCGCTACTGGGGGCTGGTTATGGGGGGGGGGAAATGGAATTTAGGCTTTGAATTGTTAGTAGATTGTAGTCTAGAAATGTTATTTAGTGTCCAGAAAAGTCTCATGTTCGATGCTTCTTCATTTCGCTAGATTCTGGAACAATTTTGTAGCATTAGTCACTTATGTTATCTGAAATAAAGAATCATTCAAATCTTAAAATATTTTTCAATCCGATTTCCGCCACATGTTTCAACAGATTTAAACATTTGTATTTTGATTTTTTTTTTTTTAAATACATGTTTTATCAACGTTGCAACCTTTTTCCTAACCGACTTGCCACTTCTCTGATAAGATAACCTTTATTAGTCATTTTATGGCTTTGTTGCCACATTACTGTCGGCTCACCCCCTCAAAAGTGAGCGATCAATATGACATAAATATTATTACAAAGCTGAAAAGTAAGAGGGGCACACATGAACCCCACACCTTTCTCCAAAACGTCGTTCATATACTTCTGAAATACAGGCAAATGGGACATTGATTTTAGATTCATCAGCGGGTCCTGGCGGTTGTGGCACTACCCGAGATTTCCCCAGGCGCTCTTTTGTGCCAAAGATCAGTGTCAATAAAATTCATTGGGGTGCTGGCCCGATCAACATGTTATTGAACAGCCAATCTCTCCCCTGAATAAACACTTGTCTTCAAGCAGACACTCAACATGACATGGAGATTGCGTATGCGTGCTCAGTTATGCATGTGTTCGTGAGTTAGTAAGATATTTACAATGAATGTAAAAATCTGACCGAGCGGAGGAATGCAAAAAGAAAGCACTCATGAAATCATACAATTTACTCTATTATTATTATTATTATTATTATTATTATGAAATAGATGGAATTGCTTTAGTTAAAAGCTATTATTCTCTCTTTTACGCATGCATTGGAATCTGAATTAAGGCGTATACTTAGTCGTGTGGCAGTTTTAATCACAGTAATTTTTTTTTTTTTAGGAGAACATGAACCAATAAATACATAAATAAATAATTTACATTACAAAATGTAATTAATTGGAAGAAACACAAAAAACTTACTAAAAAAATAAAAGCTGAGACTTAGTATACTTACCTTTTCTAGGCACGCTCCGCTATGGTCGTTGTATGTGATCAGGTTGCACATGCAGGGTTTTTTTTTTTTGTATGTTTTCTTTTTTGCAGTTGTAGCATCTGAAATAGTTAAATCATTACAATTACCCAGTGAAAAAAAGTTTCCAGGTGTTTCAGTATTTACGATATTTTTATGCCTAAAACAAAACTTTAAGCGTTTAAAGAAGACATATCAAACGTTATTGCCACAATATTGTGTTGTATGATTATTTTTTCATGAAAACATATATGACTATCTATCATATAGACAAATAGATTTCAGTTCAATAAAAATAAGTGCTTTTTTTCGATCTTTTCTCTTCATGTTTGTAAAGTAATAGGCTACAACATTATAGTGCCTCACTGAGCACAGAAGAGCTATTAGCTTCTCCCCTAACCTCCTGTTTATTCGGATCCGGGGTAAGGTACTCAGTAGGTGATGTTAATCCATCTCCCTGTCGCCTAGGAAACGGCGCAGCGTAATACAGCCCTGGCTTCAGCACGGGGAAGCATAAAAGCGAGCTCTCCTGGACTCTCGCGCGTTTGTGTTTCAATCCCGGGCTCCTGCAAGCTCGAATTTGACAACACGTCCGGTGTGAGTGTGTGTATGTGTGTTTGGATAGACACAAGCAAAGCAGGTTTGATTTAATGTAAGTGTTAATCATGAGCAATGGATGGACATGCTGAGCTCAACTCTCCAAAAGAGGCACCAAATAACGCGGAGATGCTGTTCGCTCTGCTGGCTCACAGCGAGGAGTTGCAAAAAGGTAACCAAGGCAAAATATAATCACATTGTTCGTTTTGCACATACGTTTGGGTGTGTGTGTGTGTGTGTGTGTGTGTGTGTGTGTGTGTGTGTGTGTGTGTGTGTGTGTGTGTGTGTGTGTGTGTGTGTGTGTGTGTGTGTGTGTGGCATGTGTTCACACACACCTTTTAAAAAGGCCGTCATATACGGCCACGGGACTTGCACGGGGATTGCTGTCTGTTGAGCGTGCGCTATCATAACTGGTGATGTTCCACAGCTGCAGTCTTTTATTTTGGAAAATAAAACCTTCCAGGACTGACAGCGTGTCATTTCGTGTTGCTCCACATTTCTGCAGGAGCAATCGTAAGCACCGGGTTTTAACTTTTGATCTGCCTGAACTGTCTTTCAAATTTCGTTTGATGCTCTGTGTGGAGGTTAAATCCGGTTTAACTCAGATTTATCCACCGTTCGAATCTCTAATTATGTTTTCTATATTTTGCAGTCAGAAATAAACTGGGCATTTTTTTCTTGTAAACATTCACAAGTTGTTGTTTTTGTTTTTAAATGCGCGAACATGGTTATATATTTATGACCGTTCATTTTGATCAGTTATCAGATTGCTGACGTGATGCGTGTAATTTCAGCTGGGATGTTCGTGTATCATTTTAGTATTTTGAAGTGGGCCCTCCAAGGTGAGCAAATTGCTTGGACACCATGTTGGTGTGTGCCGTGAGACTACAGGCCGCAGCTTTCTAGTTTTACAGAGCTCTCTGAATTAATGATGACCTGGATACACCTGTTCTTGATGTGGCTGCCACCGCACTTGTGCACAGCTTGCTGGTGATACCAGAAGAAATGGTTCGTTCATATTTTATGAGCAGCCCGCAACAGAACAATAGGAATGCGATTCCTTGCACGGATGGAATATGAAGTGGTTGAGCTTCTTTTAATTAATAATAAAGAGGACTCGTAAGGTTTTACCTGCCATTGTAGCTGTCCTTATTTTGCCTTTGTGCAGTTTTAATGCTAAACGCTTAAAGCGTCTCTAAAATCTATTCATTTTATAGCTTCATAAGTGGGAAGTACACTGAAGGAACATTATAAAAAATACTTTAAAATTTAGTGTCAGGTCATGTGAGGCCTCTCTTTTATCCGGGGAGTCAAACATGGGAAATTTACAGGCAAACCAGCAATCGCTGTTAGCGTGTATGCACATCTCAATCCATGCACATTTTCTTCAGTTTTAGTGTGTTTTACCTTAAACGAATGAATGTTGTTACAAACTGTCGACGTGTGCCTCACAAAGCAGTTTAAAAACATTCATATTTAGCCGATTTCTTATCATTTTATAGCTTATAACACATCACTTTTAATGTAATCGTTGATTATTCAGTTTTTAAATGTGCCTAATTGTTCGGTTTCAAATGCGATTTTACTACTTAATGCATGAAAAATTATAGTCTCCTTTTTCCTTTTTCCGTGACTTCTATGAATTTTTTTTTTCAAAAGTGAACAAGACAAAGAGGGCGTCTGTAAAACGCCAACAATTAATCCTCGTAATTACCAAATGAATTGTCCAATTAAATTTTAGCTTACAACTAATAACTGACTTCAATTTTATGTTATTTCATACGACAACAAAATAAATAATACATATATAAAATCAATGATTGCCAGTGTTTTTAGGCCTAGATCATAAGCATGAACAGGACATAAATGATGCTATTAAAAAAAATGTGCCAATACTTTTAAAAAACACGCACACACACAAATAGATGAAAGGGCTAAAAAGCGAAGAATGGGTCAGGTGAAATGAAAAATCTAATTACTATCATTATATTTACAGTGTTTTGACCCTCCCGCTCTTTATTTTATCTATAAAGCGGGACGTTTTCTTATTGGGAGTCTTGCATAATTAAACAGTTGTGTCCATTAGGAGATAATTATTCAGAGTCTCTTTAAACACAATGAGCATGCCCGGCTGTCATTTTGCGCACCGATTCCCTTCGTGATTTTTTTCCTTTCATTTCTCGTCTCGTTTAACAGACTAAAATGCTGTGATTCCATCTTGTCTCCCGCAGAAATCCCAATGTGTGCAGGCTGCAATCAACACATCGTCGATCGCTTTATTCTCAAAGTGCTTGATCGCCACTGGCACAGCAAGTGCCTGAAGTGCAGCGACTGCCAGGCACAACTGGCGGACAAGTGCTTCACCAGGGGTGACAGTGTCTACTGCAAAGACGATTTCTTCAAGTGAGCAGCTTTCAGAAAATAAACCAGTGCTAAATAAGACATTGGTTATTAATTATTTCTTTTCAATTTCCATTTATGGCTTGCTGGATGAGATGTATACTGATGGCAACCTTCTGTTTCCAAAAGGAGATTCGGGACCAAATGCGCAGCATGTCAGCAGGGGATTCCGCCCACACAGGTGGTGAGGAGGGCGCAGGACTTCGTCTACCACCTGCACTGCTTTGCCTGCATTGTATGCAAGCGGCAACTTGCGACAGGTGACGAGTACTATTTGATGGAGGACAGCAGGCTGGTCTGCAAGGCCGACTACGAGACCGCCAAGCAGAGAGGTGAGCTGCAGATATGTAACAGATCGGGAAACGGTCGGCAAATCAGTTGGTCAGACTCCAGGCTCCGGCATGTTGTACTTTGTGTGTCTGCTTGTTTTAAGCAACCTGCCATGACAGACGTCATCCTTAAACTTTGACCCACCTGCGCTAATTGCATCATTGCCTCCAAACCGATCGATACTAAACTGCATAAAGCGCAGGTCAGGAGGATTACATCTGCACTCTACACTTGAAAGGATCAGCTTTCAATAACTCTTATTATAGTGGGCGGAGAGACTCAATAAGAGAGAGATGCATGTATGTCTGACCGTGAGAGAAGAATACACGTGTATGAGTTTGTGCGGGCTTCAGGATTATTTACAGCACGGAAATGATATACAGTGGCGTCAGGAATTGTTCTCCACTACAGTCATTGCAATATATACATGTCTGCATGGATGAATTTTACATTGCAAATGCTGCAAATTGACATTCCACTTATTATTTTTTGTAGGAATAGTTTCTAACGTTTATTCATGTGTATAAATATAAAATAATTCCCTTACATGATAGTTTTTGATTTTAAAAAAGTCCATAATTAAAATTAAACATGCTTCAAGACCACTAAAGCTGTTTCAGAGTAAAAGTTTGCAATTATAGCTGTTAAAAAAACATTGCTTTAACCGTGGCATATAGTGGGGCACTGATTAATTTGAGCTTTAGTGTTAGATGCAGTGTTTATACTGGTTTGAAATGAACAGCTGACTTGTAGTCATTGAAATGATATGAGGTGGCGCAGGCCAACAGCCTAAAACACGTTCACCAGATACTCTGTTTTGTATCAGTGCTCTGCTTTACCTCATATTACTGAGAGTCCCAGCAGGCTCATTCGTGATAGGGCAGAGTGGGCATGGCCGATTTTTATCTCCCCATCTGTTTGTTTGAATTTACTGTGCTGATTTATGCAGTGAGTGAACACAAGTTTTCACCAAAAACACACACGTTTATTTTACTAATGACAGGGTGCAATTACTTGGGCAGCATCCATTTGGATGATGGCTTTGTATTTTGCTGTGCTGGCAAACAGATGTGCAGACATGATGCAGTTATGCACAGGGATCCAGATTTAGGGTTTATGAGCTGAAGGGAATTTATCTATTTATGTAAAATTAGGAGACAGGATGTTATGCAGGTTATGTGCTGTTGGTTGCTGTAATAAGTACGTATATTTATCAGAGTTTGTAATGTTGGCAACTGAGGATGTCTGTACAGAATTAGCTGGATGGACTAGACTGGAGCTTATTTCTTTATAGCAAATTGATTGACAGCTGTTGTACAGTTAAAAATATTGAATTTGTCTTTAAATATTTTTGCACATTTACAAATATTAGTAACAAATATTGTTACTTTTTCAGATCCACATAGAATCTCAAAAAAACGCCTGCCCAGTGCTGACACTGTATGTTGTCCATCTGTCTTTCAGAGGCCGATTCTACAGCAAAAAGGCCACGAACGACCATCACTGCGAAACAGTTAGAGACACTGAAGAACGCTTACAATAACTCTCCAAAACCAGCCCGCCATGTGCGGGAGCAGCTGTCATCAGAGACGGGTCTGGATATGCGGGTTGTGCAGGTAGAGTACATTATTATCCATTAAAGGCTATTCCATTAGTGTCCTGACTTCATTATCAAGGGACAATTGTAGCTGACCTGGCACAAGTGTACTGTACGAACAAGTGCATATATGTGTGGGTGCCTGCTGGGTGGCGTGGGGGGCGGATTTACGGCTAGATGGAGTAAAATGAAGTCCGACTGAACGTCAGCACTGTTTAAGTGCAAGCTCGTTAACAATGCTAAGAGGGCCCCTCGCATATTGTCTGCTGCTGAAGAGCCCCCTCCTGGTTGCTGGGTGGTGGTCATATATATTGTTTTATTTGCAAGGACAAAAGTAGAGACAGAAGCCACTAAAATGCTCCTCATTATTCAGTGAAAGCGAAGGGGTGAAGAGGGTTCACTCAGGGTGGAATATCATTAACAAGAATGTAAAACTGCTTTCTGTGCTCGTGACTGAAATGAATACATTTTGTGTGCAAGATAAAATGAATGAGAAAAAAGAAGTTTTTGCATTTAGTATCAGACTTCACAGACACCAGAAGGCAGTGAGATTACAGACAAATTAAGACTACCGGCTGCACATATACTGCTGTCTGTAAGCCAGAGTTTGAGCGGATCAAAAGCAAAGCCACAAAATTTCAAATATTAGAAGTCACCGGCGAGATAACCTGTCTGCTCTAAGTTGAGGACGACTTGTAGCTGTCATGAAGTTAATTAAATGCATGATAAATCTGATGCTGGGGACACTAGCAGTAACACCAAAAAGGATTACTGTTCGGTGTCACTGCTCAAGTCTCTCACCTGAGCTGAAGTGGGTGTGAAGTGGTGTCCGGACAGTCTCTGAACATTAATTTTGCTTTAATGCTTTAAAGCATAGTATGTGCATCACGTAAGGAGCTGAGGACATCAGATGTAGGAGACTTTGACTTCTTTAGAAGTCATAACGATGAAAAAAAAAGTGGCTACTTGTTCAAAGTCTTTTACACTGAGAAAATTAAATAAATGATAGAAACAAAACAAGCTGAAAATGATTTAATTAGTTTAATCAGTCAGACACTGTATTTGTATCTAATGATTTATCATGAAGTATCGCAACTTTGACTAAAAACAATTTCTTCTTCTTCTTTTTTAACCCTGCAGGTGTGGTTTCAGAACAGGCGAGCTAAAGAAAAAAGGCTGAAGAAAGATGCCGGGCGCCAAAGATGGGGGCAGTACTTTCGCAATATGAAGAGGTCACGGGGTAGCTCCAAATCTGACAAGGACAGCATCCAGGAGGAGGGCATGGACAGTGATGCAGAGGTGTCCTTCACAGGTAGCGTCAACAATGCAATAACTGAGAGAAGAGACAGCTTCTTTTAAATGTGCCCTAAGAAAAGCACAACTTCTACTACTAACATAAAGATGGCTCCTTCATTTTAAGTGTAACTGCCATAAAGGTGAGCCAGCATGCTCACAATTAAATTCATTACATGCACTTGTTGCCTTCCTACTATGATATGTTTTCACATGAGCAAGTATGTAAAGAGTAATATTTATAATAAAGCAGGGAAACTGAATAGACCCATCATTATTGTTGAACTGTGGAATATTGATAGGCAGTGGAAAGTGATGACCGGCTCAAATGAATTTTTCCTCATATGAGATTGAAGAGCTTTTTACACAATGGCACCAGATCTACCACTCCAGCTACATTTAGCTGACTCCTTTAAAAAGAAGTTGAACACATTTCTGTTTAACTTGGCTTTCTTTTGCAAATGCTATTTACAAAAAAACCAGATGATAAAATAAAATAGTATTTTTATCATCATTTTTTTTATTATTATTTTGCTCTGCTTTGTGACTATGTGTCTTACTTGCTTACTTAGAGCAAAAATCTGCTTTCCTTTCACGTTTCGATACATGAAGCTGTGACGATATTCAAATAAGAATATAGTGTCTGATATTCCAGGCACATCACAAAGTGCTGCAGTAAAATTTCGTCTTGCAGAAAGTACTTTGTTGACTGGATGTTTATGATGAATTGTTGTAACTGGAGAACAAACACATTAGCTAACTGGAAGCTGGCAGCCCAAGCTGCTCTGATAACCTCCCTAAGCCACTTATGGTTTTTGCTGAGGTGTGACATACAGCATATTCTCTCGTTTCATATTTTTCTCTGGGTTTAGTATATTATTATATTCAAGGAAGGGTTAATAATTAGTTCACCAAGCTAACAATGTGAGGAAGTTACTTGAATCAGGAAAATGGGTTTGCGAAGTCTCATTTGTGCAGCTTTACTTGACTTGAACACACTGCATCAGCTCTATTGAAGTTCATTTTTTGCAAACATTTCTGCTATTTTTTATTACTCTTGTAATCTTAATTATCTTAATTATTCCTTTATCTTTATCCTTGTTTGACAGATGAACCACCAATGTCAGAGCTTGGCCACACTAACGGCATTTACAGCAGCCTGAGCGAGTCCTCTCCAGCTATGGGAGGCCGCCAAGCGGGCAACTCTTTCCCCCTTGAGCACGGCGTCCTCCCTTCTCAAGACCAGTTCCACGACATGCGCTCCAACAGCCCCTACAGCCTTCCTCAGTCACCGGGGTCACTTCAGGCACTACCAAGACACCAGCCTCTCATCTCCAACCTGGTCTACCCTGATTCTGCCCTATCTATCATGGCCCAAGGCAGCGGTCCTGGGATCAACCCTGCTGTGAGGGTTTCCATGGGGGCAGCTAACGGCCCCAGCTCAGACCTCTCTACCGGCAGCAGCGGCGGATACCCAGATTTTCCAGCCAGTCCTGCCTCCTGGTTAGATGAAGTGGACCATGGGCAGTTTTGATTGGTCAACAATAACAAGTTTGAGCTTTTTTTCTGCATTTTTTGTGTCTTCTGTTGGATTTTAAGAGTTGGAAAATAGTCTCACAGGGCTGTGATTGTGTAAGGAAAGGAAGCAGATTGCTGTCCCTGGATCACATCAATAGCTGACTGACAGGTTCATTCGGAGTGTGTTATCTGAATGAAAGTAAGGAAGACAATGCTCCTCATTTTAAGGACTTGGCCTAACAATTATCCTTCAGTAGTAATACTGTATGCAAAGTAAGGAGTTTTTCAAAAATTCTCCATTTTCAGACACCACTATAAGCTCTTTAAGAACAATATAGAGACCACACACACACTCAGAAAGTTTAGACATCAACCTTTTGTTTGCTTTACCAACTCTCCCTCTCCGCCCACTGCTCTTTGTTAACTAAAGTGTAGTAGGTGCAGAACTCAGTTCAACATTCAAAGTCTTTAAATGTCTGGTTGTTGCCAAATGTCTATATATATAATGGTTTATCATTGTGGAGACTTTATTTTTATACAAACCCCTTCTTGGACATGAATAAGAACCCGCATATGAGGACTTTGTACATTCTTGAACAGGGATATAGGCAAAAATTGTAGATGTTGTCTTAAATGGTACCTAGGGATCCAATTACTTCTATGCATTTGTGTGTTCTCAGATGTAACTTGTTCGTTTCATTCTACCAGAAACCACCCCAAGGAAGAACTGTAGTACCCGGGGTCTGATGTATATGTTTGTTTATGTGGGAAAAAACCTGTTTTATGTCTTATTTATTCTGTCTGGTAATGATGATGATGATGATGATGATGATGATTCCTAATTAAATGGCAGGACTTTAATAAATTTGTCACCTAAATCAAAATGGGATTCAGTCCTTTTTGGTTGCTGTACAAAACAGTGCATCATACCTTATGTAATGAGCGCTCATAAAAGTAATTGAGTAAAGTATTCGAAGCGGTTATTCAGAAAACTGAAGATGAAATTTTATTGTTACATTTTAGGTTATTTTTAGCACTTGAAAAATTATTGTTAAAACAGGGAAACAAGAACCAACGAACAAGGCAGTCACCCTTTATTCGTCTTACCTGCAGCATTTTTTATCTTACATCTCTATAGTACATATCGCCACACTGACTGTGAAACCAGAGCAAGCCTGCAGTTCTGCCTGTGTCTGCAAATTGAGTATCTGGCTAACTACCAACACTGTATCAGGGGTTCAACAGCTCTTTAGTGAAGAAATTTGATGCAGTCAACCCATCAATTCAGAGATTACTGGGTCTTGTTTGCCCAAATGTCCCTATGGGAAAGGAATCTCCAATCCATTATCCAAGAAGGGATCAAGTGCCCCTTGTGAATTTCCTCATTTGTTTAGTTATTCAAAGTCAGATTCAATTAAATAGATTAAACAGTAAATGTGTGCGTGCATGCGAGTGTATATGTGTGCGGTTCTTTGTTGACGTGTTTCCTTCTATAAGGGCTTGTGATACATACGCATGGAAACACCTTTGCATCATACAAGTTTTAAATCTTTATGCTTTCTGTAGTTTTTTTTTAATGGGTGCTTTCTTTTTGTATTGATATTTGTGCTCACCATCCATAAGCCATTAGCGGGTAAAGCCATTTTGCTTTACCTGTTTCAATTTCACTTCAAGCATCCTAAATATGTAAATCAATAAACCGCGATGGAAGCAATATACTTATGGACACCTTTGAAAACTTTTTTTTCTTTTTTTTCCATTTTATGCTACATCATGTAGTTTCGCTTAAAATATTGTTTTTCGCTACACTAAAGGATCCAGTGAAAAAGGTTAAATTACCAAGCAGAATGTAAAATATTTGCAATCTGTCCATTTTTGGATAATGCGTTTAAAGTAAATACTGCTGCATTCAGAGAGACTGAATCCGAGTCTTGTGCATGGTTGTGCGTTTTTGTATGCAGATTTGTAAAATTTGACATGCACGAGGACAACAGCCAGCTGTCCTCATACCCTTCTTTTGTTTTGAAGTGTAACCTCCAACTTCCTCTGCCACTAATGGCTGCCTGATCTGCTCCTCGGGTTCCAACAACAAGGGAAGGAACACCAGAGCTGAATCCTTCCAGCTGAGAGGCAGGTATCATTGTTGCATCCCAGGTGTGTAACCTGACCCAGAGAGTGTTTGGTGAAAAGAGAGTAAGGGGGTGAGAGTGAACAGTCAAAGGCTCGGTCAGTTTACTGGGTTGTTTGCATTTGGGTTAGAAAGGCTTATTTGTTGCTTTCCTTTGCTTAAAGGAAAGGCGCAGTAACGTGGCACCTGTGCTATAGCTTCATGCATTTACACTCTAAGAAGTTCTTTGGATTTCTCGGCCCCATCACATTTTAACATTTTCACCCTTTCTTTTACCTTCACTTCTCATTACTAATGCGAAAACGCATTAGTGTGGACGTAGCCTGTCACTCTGCAGGTGTGAGATTTTGGTGACCATAGGGTGAACTCCTCTAAGCAAATAACTGGGATTATGTCACCCCACTCTTTCAGATTGAGTTGGAAATCCACTATTTTCTGAGTGAAAAATTAGATTAGGGTCGTTTATACAATTTGTCAAATGGGTTGTACAGACTTGCTACGGAAAGCATATTCAACAACTTAAGTTGAATGAAGAGCGTAACGCGTAAGTAAATGGTGGGAAAATTCAGAGGAAATAGAAGTAGGTGGGGAAAAGTGTAACGCGATATATGGAGTGTACATTTGTATTTGTACAAGGTTGCACGCAATTTAAGGAAGAATACGACTGAGACAGAAAGAACAAGAATTAATTAACAAAATTAATTAGGAAAACCAAACTTTACTTAATTGTGTGAATCAGTAGGATTGTTGTTGTATTGTACACAATTAAAAGCAGTTGAAGATTGCATGATTCTTGACTCATGCACAGGATTTCTATAAAAAGCAGTAACATGTGTGCAAAAAAAAAAAAAGAAGAACAAAATAGGGAGGGGAATAAAAGCATCTTAACCCACTTTTATAACAGTTAAAATTTCATCATAAATAACAAATTATTTTATTTCAAAGTCTGCATACAATATAAATAATCAGCATTTTTAAAAGGTTCTTCTTAAATGTTTAAATTTTTAAGATGAGCATCCAATGAGAAGTTAAATGCCCCTCTCATTTCTGTCTGCTGTTGCATATGAAGCTAAACAGGACACAACTAGTCCAGCATAAAGAATGAAAACCAAAGGAAACAGTGCAGTTGGTTTAAAAACATCTGCTATTCACTGCATCTAAAGCTTATTATTGCAGTGTTATGTATGTTTTTTTGTTTTAGGGTTTTTCCATCATCATACAAAAAAATGTAAAAACATCAAATTATTGTTTGATGTGGATTTCCTTTTAACCAGTTTCCCCTGCTTACAGCCTTTATACTATGCTATGTTAGCCAACTTCAGTTTATGAGACTGTCAATGATACTTCAGTCTTTTCTTCTAATTTCTGATATTACAGCAAACAAATCCTCTAATAACGTATATTTTTATCATGTCTGTAAAATAAAATTTATAAAACCAAGACTTAAGTTAATTCTGTAACATACATTGTAACGTAATGCACATTATAATTGTTATTTTCATATCATGGTTTTTTCAGTGCTTTACAGAACTTTTTTTTTTCAGTTACAATGAGTTATAATTACACTTACAAATGAAATTTAGATACCTTTTTATGACTGCCAGCTCACAGTCATAAACAAGGAAAAAAATTATTTAACAACAGATCAAAAAATTATTTGTGTGTTGCTCTAAAGCACTGCAACCACACCTCCGCTTACCGGAGTAAATATCAACAAACTAGCCTCTTTTTTTCTTTTTCTTTTCATTCACCATTTAGTTTATTAAATTGTTCACAACATTCTTATAATGGAAATTGTTTTTTAAAATGAGAACATCACACTTGGCTAGTATAAGAAATCATCAGTGAGTGAACTTTTTTTTTTATATTAACTGCAGTGGGAAACAGGAAAAAACAAACAAACAAAAATGTTGGATATAGTATCATATAATATGAAAACCATTTGCGATTGGATGAGCCATGTTTGTCCCAATCTTGGACATTTTTATTTATTTTATCTCAAATCAAATAAATATAATAAACAAAGTGGGGCATTTTTTTTCACCAAGGATTGTTAATTGGAGGAAGAAATAAATTCATAAATATAATACGTTCTTTCTTGAAGCCACCAGTGTTGGCAGCGTAACACTCGTAAAATATAAATTACAAGGTGTAGAATATGAAATCCTGATGAGGTTTAAGGCTGCCCATCACTTTGTGGTTACTGTTAAACTGTTGCTTTTAACAGTCCTTTCTGTAAAGGACTCTAAGCCTGGCTGAACGCCTGTTGTCTCTCATATACGGCCTCACACACACACACACACACACACACACACACACACACACACACACACACACACACACACACACACACAGGCCCCCCAGCCCCATGTCAGATGGTGCTGAGTAAATCAGGGCTGACAATAACACCTCCCCTGGGTCCCACACATCACAACTACAATTCAGACCTAATGGAGCAGCAACGGAGGGCTGGCTGCTTAGTGTGTGTGTGTGTATGCATGCCAGAGGCAGTGTGCTCTTTTTCATTTTGGGATCTCAGGGGGGCATAGGGGATTATCTGTGGTACAGATATCAATCAATTAAGGCAATGTGTTAATTGAATAAGGTCCTGCAGTGGGCGGGCCTTTTTAGTTTTGAGGAGGAAAAAGTGCTGGGAAATAAATGGCAGGTATGGAGTGAAATTAAAAATGAATTTTGTTTTCAAAATAATATTTTTTTAGCTATATTTGTCAAATTAAAATATGCACTATCCCCAAATAACAGGCACACAAAAGAACTTTGTGTTTGACTGGATAGTACAAAAAAATAGAAAGTGTCTCCATGATGGCAGACACACACACACACACACAAGCAAACAAACTGCAAGCACAGCAGGGACCAGCATGATACTTTTGTTTATACTGCAGATTAATGGCACCAGCAGCAGCATTAGAGCAATGTAACTAATCAACACAGTCATTAGCGTCTGTTTTCTTTGACAACTTTAATCAAATCCATCACTGCTCCACCTCCCCATTACCCGCAAGCTGCGTAATTATTTCTTCATTTTATTATTAGACAGGAATGCAATATCTAGTAATCTGTCTGCAATGGCTGACTGAAATGCATTCAGGAGCGTTCATATTAGAAATGTATTGGCTAATGTATCACTCAGCTCTTCCTCTCAGTGCTGGCATATAGGTATTTGTCATCTTTAATGCAATCATCAAAGCACTTCATACAGGCATTAACCCGGGAGCGTGTGCATGAGACACATACTGATTTTCATGTGTTGCGTTTGTTAACGCATCATCCTTCACGGCGGTTTTACAGCTGCATATGAATGCAGTGATATTTAACATCAACCAATAAAAGGCCATCTCGTTTCAGAACAGAATCACAGGTCGGTCTTTTTGTTTATCAGTATTAAGTATTAAGTTGCAGCTCAGAGTGGACCAAAAAAGTCAGAATTAATAAGAAATAGTTGAAGTATTTAAAAACGACAAACAAACTGTTTGTGATTTATGGAAAAAATAAATAATTATCAAACGTACATGGATGGAATTAATTTTCTGTGCATCAGCTGTGTAATCATTTCAGCATTAATTGTTTTCCTGAGTAATAAATTTTCCATCTGCAAGTATCCCAGTCAGATTCCCCCAGTTCAACAGTGATAATTTAGCCCATGAAAAACTTTGTTTGCAAACTGGAAATAGTGATGCTTTAACCATATTTCTGCTGGCTTTTGCCTCATTAGTACTGTTGTCAGGATTCATAGCAGCACGTGCTTATATGATTATCACAGTGGGATAATCACCTTCTTTCTCATTAGGAGCCTTGGCTCTGCAAAGGGCATTCTCCGAGCCTTTTGGCTTCTATGAGGTGTTAACAGCTCCCTCGGGGAGGCTGTCTGGCTCTCGCATAACCCTCGACCTCCCCACCCACGAGTGCAACACGCACTAAAACCACTCAGACTCGCAGATGGTCGCTACACCAGCAGCCAGCCATCACACTTTTCAATTATTGCTTCGCCCGCGAAAGGCCATTGCTCAGCTGTCACCTCTTAGTGGCACTGCAGATAGGAGAGAAGCCAGCCAGGGGTGGGAGACATACAATTCCTGCATCCAGAACATGGAAAGCCCAGAGATGACAGAAAAACAGCCGCAACGTGTCTACAACAGCCATGACAGTACAGTACATCAGTACAGATGTTTTTAGAGTCTGCTCGCTCGCTGTATAAGGTGACAAATCACTTAATATAATTGTTGATTTTGAAGCCAGCATTTAAAGTGGCAAATGAAAGAGAGGGTAGCTGAACCACTTAAGTCTTACACAGTTTTAGTTGCCTGCATGAAAAGAAGGGAGGGGTGAAGAGACAAGGAGGGCAAGCCCTGAATGTTTGCTCTTTAGTGTTTTAATATTGAGCTGCAGGGGGGGATGGAAAGAGATTAAGAACATCATGATTTGTTTTACCAAAAATTTAAATATACACTTGTGCGTTTCAAACAGAAATGAGTTTCTTGTCTTAAAGCTACGGCCAGGAGATGGCTCCTCGGTCCTGGAAAAGTTTCTGCCTGGTTCTATCTGAAGAATATAAAGATTTTATATTATGTATTTGATTCATATATCAGTCAAAGTATAAAAAATATTTAAAGAAATACTGCAACATGTAATTCCCAATTACACTCTTTATGTGTTTATACATATGGAAAGCTATTCTACAGAAACAGCTTGACCCTGCTGCAAACATACACACAAACACAGTATATGAGGCAAAAACAGAAGTCTGTGAACTTCGAACAAGCCTGAAAGTATTTGGTATAACCACCTTTAATCTTCAGGAATAATTCTCCAGGCTTTTTGAAGGACATTCAAAGCTCTTCTATACATGTCGGCTTCTTTTTTTTTCTTTTTGTTCTCTGTCAAAAAGGTTCCCACGGTGCTTCAATAATGTTGAGGTATGAGTACTGGGGAGGCCAGTCCCTGACTGATAGTGTTCAGGTATGAGTTTTTCTATTCAGGTATGCCTTTACTCCATTCACAGTGTGTTTGTGCAAAAATGAAGCCAAATCCTTTCCACTGGGTACCGCATGGTGGATCAAAATCCAATTTATAATTTCATCATACACGTACAGACTGATGATGATTTGAACCAAATATTTAAAATCTGGATGCATTGCTCCATAAGACCTGTTGCCACTGTTTTTTCAGTTCTTGAGAAATTTGACATACCTCAGCCTTTTCTCCCCGTTCCTCTCCTCATGAATAGCTTGTTGACAGCCACCCTTCCACTAAGATCATTTCTGATGATGCTTAACGTAGATGGATGAAGGGCCAGATGCATCTCTCAGGTCCCATGTCAGGTCATGTCATCTGTTAAATGTCGACAGCACAAATTCACCTTTTGAGTTCAATACCTTTTTTATGCTCGGATGATTCACTGGTTAGTTTTAAGTGTCTTACCAAACAAAAAATTGCGCCAGACCACTTTCAAAAGGCTTTAAAAGTTTGTCTCCTTGGAAAAGAATTGAAGGGTGGCTCAAGACTTTTGCACAATATTCTAGTTTATACTCTGATTTCGAGACAGCCTCCTGTTTTGTTAATCTCTCATTTTTTCCTGCAGCATGAATAAAACTTAATTCCTTCATTATTATCGTCTACAGACAGACTGGTCTTGACCAGTCAGTTCCTTTAATGTCACTGCAGTTGACAGTTGCAGAGTGAATAAAGAGCGAATTTGCTAAATCGATGTTATTTTTCTCACTTTTTTAGAGAATTTCTAATCCTAACTATAACTAAGAGTCACCTAACTCACCATGCCCATTTATGTTAAGTGTTGCATCAGGTAATCACTGTGGCCAGAATTGCAATGCAGGAGTCGCGTCTTCCCTCATTAAGCCTAACTGCTTAGAAATATTCATCACATGATAGAGCAATAACAGGTTGTTCATAATCATTCTAGCAAAAAGAAATCCTGTTTAGTGGTGGTTTTACACATTAGAGGTAAGGTTCTCTTTTTTATTTCTAATATCATATAGCATACATGTTTTAACCATCTGAAAATTGTACTTATTGCGTGCCAAGGTTTCTAGTTGAGCACGTCTCCAGCTATGCTATTTGTCTTTCCCAGAGGGAAGAAGTAATCCCACTTGAGCCTGGCGACCCCCTCCAAGGTCGCTGCCATCATTCGCCCAATAGTCAATCCAGGTTGGAACATTTGTTTCAGCTCCTGTCTCTCTCTCTCTCTCTCTCTCTCAGCCCTTGGCTGTTCTTTTTTTTCATAATTCATGTCAACGGATCTCTGGAGAGATGAGTGAGGGTGGTGTGTGCTGGGGTGGGGGGTGGGGGTGTGGCGCGGGGTGATGGTGGGTGGGTGGAGAGGACAAGGGGGTGGAGAGGGCATACACTTAATCCTTGGGTCAAGATGTATTTATTGAAGATTAATAACCGAGCAGCAATCTCATCATGCTCTCGATGATTTTATAATTTGGTTTCTGGGGGTAGGGAGGGAGGGAGGGAGGGAGGGAGGGGAGAGATCAGGGACAAAGACAAGAGGGAGAACTATTGTTAATACAGGAGCAGGATACAGTATGGTGTACAACTCTTCATGCCGTCCTTTCTGAAACATCTAGGTTTTTGTTTTACAGGGTGAAAGTTGGAAAGTAATGAAAAGCATGGTGAGGGATGTGCGCTGTAGACACTACGGAAGAGTATACGTGCAAGGAGCTTTAATGTTGTTATATATTGTCTTATAATGTTACATTAACCACCTTCACCGATTGCAGATTTTACCGCATCTATAATGTCGATGTTGGGAGGACTTAGATTATTATACATATGAACATTGTATGTGCTATAATGGCATTAAAGAAGACTATAAAAGTTTTGGGTTTGTGGTGTTTTAGCTATAAGGTTTTGTTTGTTTGTTTGTTTTGTCAATGTATGATTTCATTAGACTCATTAACATTTATTAAAACTGGAAATTCAAATGCTCAAAGTAATTAGGCACATTAAGTATTGCAACCTCCTGCCGGTTATAGAAATGATTGTAGGTTTAAGGCGCCATCTGCTACAGCCATCTTTTATATACAGTCTGTTGTTTTCTTTTTTTATTATTATTATTTTGGGGGTTGTGTTTTATAATTTAAATTCAGATTATAGCAGACACACTGATGGCTGTTAGCTGATCACCCCTTCACGGTCATTCTCTTGGCCGAATTCAGACTGTTTCCAGCAAGCTATATTTAGGTAGCTCTCCGTAAATCCTGTTCTCAGTACTTGCACTGGTGCTCTGTGATTTCACAATGGTCATCATATTGAGGAAAGATCGCCTTCTTTTTCAAACTCAACCCAGTTTCAAATGAAGGATCTTCAGGCATGATGAGAGCTGGGTCGCTGGCTACAACCAAGCAGTTTTTACTTCCTGGGGAAAAATCCAGGAAGTAAGATGATGAGCCAGATTGGCTCACGCTCATCATTTGTTCATAATGTCTTGAGTTGTGGGTTGGAGAAAATTCAGAAGAACTGACTGAGATCGTGCTACATAGGACTTTTATTACATTTATTATTTTAGCTGCACCAACATAATCTTAACTTTCTATATTTACTGGGACTGAAAAATATAATAATATTATGACCGACTTTTAAACACATTGAAGGTGATTCAGCACATGCAGTAGAGGCACAAGGGGATGCATGTTATGAAGGGGTCTATGGCAGCCATGCTGAAACTGGTATAGAGGTGCATGAGAAGATGTTGAAAATGAGATTAGAAAAATTTGAAACAGTAAAATTCCCTAATTTTAGAGGATCATTCCTGTAACCTTTTGATAAAATACTTTGTAGTGTTTCGTATGCAGGTGTTTTGGGAAAGCTAGTGTGTTGCATCTGTAAATGGTAAGTTATTATGTTGAGTTCAGTTAAGTTGCCCAAGTTGTTATATTAACCTAAATGTTAAAATAATTGTGACAACATGAGTGCAGTGGGTTGCTGAATTGTTGATGAATACTGCAGTTTCATAGAAAACAAATAAACAATGAGATAGATAATTGTATTATTTATTTTGGGTAAGTGATAGCTGCTCAAATATTGAAATTACAGTCCTACCCTGTTATATAGGTGACATTGCTATTAGTTACACTATAAATACACACAAGTCAAAAAGTACATCTAGCACAAAATCCAAACACTTATGTTTTGGAGATAATTGTTTATTTATGATTCATCAGCTTAGTCAAATAAAAACAGCTTTATTTTTTAGGTTCTGTCAACTTATTTAGATTTAGAGTAAATTATGGGAATATATATATAATTTATTTTTATTTTTTTTAATCTAGTCTAAAAACATTACCTTTGAATATTGCATATGCAGAGTTGCAGTATTCATCTCATTCAGCTAATGGATTTGTTGCCAATGTGGAGCAGAGACCGCAGAAGACTGGGAGATAAAGGGGCTGAGGAAAAGACACCTTTCATCACCAAGCAACAGGGAAAAATGGTGGAAAGATAAATTTCAGCCGAGGGTAAGGGTTCAAAGTTCAAGGAGCAGTCTTCCAAGCAAATTTATTTATACCACTAATAATAATGAGTGGATTGAATAGATTGTTTGTCCCTGACCTTGGTCATCAGGAAACCTTATGTCACTATATCAAAGCGGACAGGCACACACGTCTGTGCAGTGTGACGGCTGCCACCAAGGTAGGGTGTAGGGAAGGAAGGAAAGGGAGATGGAAGGAGAAAAGTATGTAGAGCAGCGAGATGAGAGGTGAAAGGGCATCTTCTTTGCATTTTGCATAGAATAAGAAGGATGCCTAAGGATGTCTGAAGGACACTTGCTTGTGTTTGTTTGTCTATATTCACATTTGCATAGACTTCTACGACGGTTTTATACATCAGTTTAAAAAAAAGTGAAAATACAAAAAGCACTTTCTTAAATCTATACACCAGTATGTAGTATATAAAACTTAAAACTCTGGTTTCATTATTTAAAAAATTATATTTGGTTTGGTTTGGTCAATCTTTGGCCAGGATATGGATGAATTTTTATAGGAAATGGTTTTAGTGATTTTAGTCATGGGTTTTTTTGCATATCAGCTGAAAAACTAAAAATCTTCTTGTAAAAACACGTTAAATGAAATAAATAAATAATGCTCATTGTGCAGTTGATGCCGGCATCAACCCGCCAAGTTTTCCCATCAAATAAACCAAGTCATCACAAAATGACGTACTCAAAAATCTCTTCGGCAGTGCATCCCTCTAGAGAGAAGGCCATCGGTTGAATCTTGAGCGTTACCCATCAAACAGCCATCCCCTGCTACATTAAATGTATTTAGATCTTTCAAAGTGCTCCCCCTTGAGTCCATCACTTCTTTAAATGACTTAAGGAGCAAAAAAAGGCAGGAGGGGGGAGAGGCCGGGGTGAACAGGAGAAAAGGGATCTTGGGGATTTACTGTGACAAAATGCCAGGGTCAGGCAGGATGTGTGGCAATAGTATTGATCAGCGAGGCATGCAACGCACACACAGCCTAAACCCTGACCCTTAAATAGCAAATGAATCTCAATCCAATAGACTGAAGTGTCTGGTACAGGTTACACACACAGTAAGAGACGCATAAAACACACACACACCCCACAAATATTTATGTACAAATACACTCTTGGTCTCACTGTCACACAGCGCACTAACCCGGCAACCTCGATCAATACCAGCAGACCATGATTTCCACATTATAGATTGGCTTTTTATTAATAAAAGAAAAGGTTCGGATCTGATGTTTGTGCTGTGGGTTTTGTCCTTAGGCAAGCTGCTGACATTCAATTTCAATTTTCAATTTCAATTTTATTTCTATAGCACATTTAAAAGTCACAGGTACAACAAAGTGCTTCACAGACATTGAGATGGTATTTTTAAATGCCATAATGAAACATAAAGGGGACAAAAGCAGAGTGGTTTTTTCTAAAGATGCAAAATGAGCAGGTTTTAACAAACACTTTAATCTAACAATGCAAGAAGGGGTTAAACTGCTGTTTTCCCTTCATACTCTAATTCCACTAATTGAATAAAAGACCCGCGTGTGAGAAGCAGAATAGCATAACGAGATAATAACATGCACCCACAGGGGCAGGCATGATAAACACACACTGGTAAATTCTGAAGGATTCATTAATCGAACTCATCTACACACAAGTTTTCCTCATTTTTATTAATGGCCTTACAAAAGCTTGAATTTCATGCAGCTTTCTTGAAAGCACATTCTTCTTTTGCATTTGCATCTTTGCTTCACTGTGACGTTCTGTACATGACAAATAAAAACAAATACAGAGGATTAAACACAGAAAACGCATGTATGCGGTGTATGAAATCATTATTACAGTAAACACAGCCATGTTAAGCGAGACTAAAAATATGTCATTCTACAAAACACACAACACTGATTGCATGCAGTTCTCGGCATTTCGAAATGGTATTATTAAATCCCATAACAAAACGTACTTAACGAAATAAACCACATTTCTAATCTTCACTTATGTTTCTCGGACGGTTTATCACAGCTGAGGTCATACCACATATTTCACATTACTTAGAGTATTAGAAATTATTGGTGTTTGACCTTTATGTTTTGGCCTCATATGTAAATGGGGCGCAAGGCAAAACTCTCCAAACAAAACCCTGCTTGGATTATTCTAATGCCAATGAAAAGCTCTCCTCTTTATTTAATGCCTCTGTCCACTTTGCATTTCCGAGATCTTGATGCTGACACACATTCACCCTCGACCCTGTAAAGTATGCGCAGGCGGGCGCAAACAAACATACGGCGTTGCTAATAATCACTTCTTCTTCTAATCCTAAACCTCATCCACACGTCCACTTGCGTGCAGACACACACACACACACATCCCGCTCTCCAACAAACAAAAAACCCTTTTACGTAATGAAATTACACAGAGCCATACGTTACATCATAGGCGAGAGTTATGGGTACGTTTTACATAAAATTCACATCTGGGGTTTTGTCCGGGATGCATGTGTGCATACGGATTTACATTTTAGAGGGTATTAAATAAATGAGCAGTGTGCAGTAAAGAACGGGTGGGGAAAAAAGGAGAAGGGGAAAAAAATTAAAAAGCAACCCAATTTCCAGTTCTATCATCTCAAATCCAGACAGCCATAAATAACATGAACACACGCACACTTTCTCTTTTAAAGACTTACACACCAACATAGAAACACACACACACGTGCAAGAGGAAAGAAATCAAAGACGCATCTGTCTGGTGTGTGTTGACTGTCTCCTTTTATTAATGACATGCATTTGTATTTTTTAGCTAAAATTATTTGCACATTTTTTGGCCCACAGGAGTTGAACTAAAATTAAAGAAATATTTAAAAGACTTTAAATTTGAAGACCTCACTGTCTATAAGTATTACACTTTCCACACTAGCCTCTCCATTCATCCAGGGGCATGATCACCAGGGGGGCACAGCCCAGGCCCTTCTTAATCCAACATGGCTCGCCAGATTCCAACAAGTAAATCTCATATTTCTAAACACAGGATTATTCTTTTTCTTTTATTACTGCTGAAGCTGAAGGAGAGTTTTGGGTTAGGGGGGTGAGGCCGAACTGATGGGATTACCAGAAAAGCCAGCGGACTTAAATTTGGAAGGGAGGGAATAGTAATAACAATAATAAAAATATATATATACGCGTTCATTAAGATGATGACTGTATGAAAAATCTGAACAAAAGAAAGATCAAAAATAGTGATGGAAGGTAAAAGTAGGTCTGGCACAATAATAATCCAAAGATAAGCTCAAAAGCAGTTCAGCGGCGACACAGAAGACAGCACCCACCAATGATTACACACACAGAGAGTGCAGATTTTGCACACACACATGTCGCGTGTATGTCTCCAGCACTGGACTGTGCATATCAGCTGAACCAAAGGAGGAAGGGGGGAGAATCCGACAAGTACACAAACACGGGCGCCCAGTTAAACCACTGCTCCAGATAACCTTGTCAATGTGCAGCCCTCTGCCATTGCTCCATGCGTATATTTTCCCCATGTTCACACCTTTATGGGTATAATAACAGCACCGTGCATCGCAGTTACCGTGTTAAGAACAGCAACAAGGGGACAGAGAGGGAGATAGACTGCAAAGATCGAGGGTTGCGGGCGGGGAAGGAGATAAAAATGACCTTGCTGGGAATAACAACAGCAGCCCTTAATGTGTTGCATTACAAGATATGTGATAAAACACTTTTATGTGGGGGGCTGTAAATGCTGTGGTCTCATCACACATGGTGCCCACTCAGTGGCCCATCTTGTGCTTCTGTGTGTATGTGAGTGTGCGTTTGTGTGTGTTGGACTGGAGAGGGGTTGGTGTCCAGTGCCAGAGCCAGTTATCCTAAGCGTGGGGGCAGCAGCACTAACTAATTGCCTTTTTTCTCACCTTGGTTGTGGATTTTTTGGGGGGGTGTTTTTTGTAAATAATGTTATTTCCTCTCCTGAGTTATGCAAACCATGCTGCCACATACTAGTCTGTGTGCTTTATATTGAAGGTTTCATGACAACAATGGGCTTTTAAAATTAGCTTAAGGAGGGTTTGTTATGTTGTTGTGTTCTTTCCTTTTTCTTTTCAGGACTGTGCGTGGAGAGCTGATGAGAAACAAAAAAGAATGTGCACTCAGCGCCACCCCCTAATGGATGAGTGACGGAACAACAGCGCCCATGGATTTGGCATAGACTGGAGGCTGTTTGGACAATTTAGTTATTCAGTGGGCGGATAAATTGAGGCAACAAAAATTAGATCAGATTATCACAATACACTGTTGGAGACACCATAGAGCACCTTTTTAGATTTACCCAACGCACCAAAACCTAAAGATATCAAATCTGCTGTCACAAAAGATAAAGAATGAAAACAAACTGGACCAAAATAAAAGGTTGATGACTTAGAAATCGTTTTATGATTAACTCATTTCGAACTTTTTTACCTCTTAACTAAAACAATCTGTTATATATTTGGTGTATTAGATCTTTCTCTAAATCTTTCTTTGCAAATAATCATACATTGCTCCTGCAGTTTTTGTGTTTTTCTCTTCTTTAGAAAATGCAGACTCAAAAGCTTCCCCCATCATAACAATTAAGTACACTTCTATGTGGTTGGTGTTTAATTTTTGCAGTTACTGGTATATCTTCTTATGTTCATGTGCAGATTAGTGATTATCTTTATTAACATTAATGATTTTGTTTGATGCCTCCTGGCCATATCAATAAATCTCTTCCATCAACAGGATGTTAAAATTCAAACAAGTTTTCCTTTGGTACTTCCTTTCTGATACACCAGACACTTCGCTTGAGCTGTCTGAGCTTGCAATTGTTATTTCTCTATTTTTATTTCTCCTTTGCAACATATATTGGATTGTCATTTACTTTATACTTTTAGTCTTTGAAAAAGAAGTCTATACTGCTTCTCACCGTGTTCTTCTTGTCTGGGAGTCTTTCCTTTTATTTTTTTCTTGAGCATTCACCTTTTCCCCCCGTTTGTGGAGCCTGACACCCCTTCCAGCCCTCATATCCAGGTAGTGGAGATGTTAGGCCAGGACTTATCGATCAGACTATAAATTATCCATGCATCACCTCTCCTCTCCTCATTGCGTGTCTCACAAGCCGTCCGAGGCCTTATAGAGAGAAAAAGAGAGGGGAGGGATGGGGAGTCAAGCGAGGAGGGAGAGAGAGTCTCCTGCAAATTGTTAATTAAATACGAATCAATCCTCTGCCATTTATCAGGACGCGCGTCCACTTCACCTTTAAGAGGGGGGCAGAGGAAAGTGTGGGAGGGTGGAGGGATAAGGAAAATCAATAAGGCAGACTGAGGGGAGGGATAAGTGTTTAATCCAACAATCAAACTATATCATGGCCATTATAGAGAGACAACTGGACATTATGGGGTGAACAGGGTGGGTTCGCAATCTTTCAACATCTTTTAGCCTGCTATGTTATGCTGGGCTGGGGCAGATAAAAGTACTTACAGTACATTTAGGCTTAAATGTTGTATTTTCATAAAACACTTTTTAAAGTTTATAGGCTAAAATCTCCAACCTAAACTGCTGAGCACATACAGAAAATAAGATTACAAGGCTTAGACCCAATAGTAAAGGACATGCTTGATGCAAGGCCTGAAATTGGTGGAAGGAGCCACCAGTCACATAATCACAGGTTCATCTTAGACGCAATGAATGCCAGATAACTGAGTTTATGATCATGCAGATTTAATTCAGAGAAATTTCATTAGGTAATTGTTAAAAAAGCACTATTACTAATACTTGTATATGAATACAAGCACTACTATTAGTGTGCATTCCTTCAGAACACGATCAGGAAGTGAAAACATAGGGATCTACCTGCTGTGGCGACCCCTTGTGGCAAGGAAGAGAAGCTTTAGCTTAAAATTTTAATGAGCACTAAAACACTGTGATTTTTACTTTCCACGATAATTAAATAATTAAATCTGATAATTTTTTTTTCATTTAAAGGTTTAAATACATACCATAAAAGAATTACAGTAAACATATACACAGGTGTATGACTGTGTGTGTTTCGCTAAATAAGCACATAAGTGTAACTTACTGTGGAATTTGCGTCTGTGTTTGTATGTGCCATGTGCCCAGTGATGTGTTAATTACACACTGATTGTAAATCTGTACAGACTTTGAATACCAAGGCATCTAAACCCCCACAATCTGGAGAAGAGTGCTAAAGATAGCAGAGGCAGGAAAACATCCCTGATAGGGTTAGCACATTTACATCGACTAAATGTTTTAACACAGTAGGTCATTCTGTAGTTTAAAAAACAGCCAAGCAGACGAAAAGAATGTTATCAGTTTTTCTGCTTCTCTGTTCTGCCCCTTACACAGATGCCTATATCACTTTTGTCCAGGGAATGTGATGAAATGCTTATCCTTTGACGTAACAGCTAACATTAGCATGCTAACGCCCCAAAACTACAAGCTATGTAGGCGCAAAATACTGAAATATCAACATGCTCTTTCTGTATGTCTTCAGTTTACATTTGATTAGGCTTTGTTAGCCTTTCTAACCTTTTGTCATACTTACATGTTTGACTGGCACAAAGCTATTTTCTTAAGTACCGCTAAACCATAGTCAGCTTTCGCTTCTCCTCTCCTAAGAACCCTGGGAGCTTAACAGTCATCCAACATCTGTCTGGAGCCCAGGGAAAGGCAGAGGCCCAGATGTCAGAGAGATTGGTCTTATGGGAGTAGGCTTCTTGGCCCCTTCACTAGGCAGCCGAGTTAGTGAACTAGGATTAGAGTTATCTTGGAGCCAAAGATAGATGAACTCTAACCTCAGATTTAGGGTATATAAATATAAGTAAACCTCAGCTGTTCTGTGATTCTTTACATCACTGGATTAAAAAAAAAAAAGATGATATACATATGTTTTGTCCTTTTCTGATTTTCACAAATAAACTCTGTTTTCATGGTTTTCAGTGATTCATTACTGAAGGTAAGATGACCAAAAACGGATTTATATCATTCCTAATCTGGTGTCTTTCTCTCAAAAGATTTTAGAATAAATTCTTTAAAGCAATTTAAAAACTACTACTTTTAAAGCATGTTTTAGTGTGAAGCTTGTATCTCCCAATATCTGTCTGTCTTTTCCTTGTTTTTCCCCGGGTGGGTGGCAGAGCTCGTCCCAGGCAGCTGGATTGTCCTCTATTAGTGCTGCTTCTGTTCCGCCACCGTAATCCTCTCCACCGAAGCCTCGCCTCACTCCTAATCTGAGCCACAATCTCTCCTGCAGATGGTTCTCTCCTTAAGCACAGAAAAAGAAGTGAGCTCATCCCTATCTCTCCGGTTATTCCCCCGTTATCGCTCGACTCCGTCATCCCTTTCTCCCAACATTACACTCTCATTCCTCATCCTGAACACTTTTTTTTTTTTTTACTAAATAACTACCAAGTTTAGAGCACTTTCAAACATTGCCCACCATCTGTTGGAATGTTTTGATTTGTTTTTAACATTTTTTTTTTTGAATCCTTAAGAAATAAAAAATAAAGTCTTGTCCACACAGTATGTTGATATAGATTAAATTTCAATACTTTACTGACTACATCTTGTCATTATTATTATTTTTTATCTTTATTCTAAAATGTCACATTTGCAAACCACCTAAAGCAATTGCTTTAAGTCATATTTTAAGAAGTTTGTATTCAAGGATTCTGTATAGCATTGCTTTCCCAAACTCTGTGGTTCTTTTACCAACTCAATTAGAGAGTAATCTCTGTCTCTCTGGAGGACTTTTACTTTTTCTTTCATTCCCTCCCAGGAGCTGGAGCAATAGCTCACAACTGATAGCCCACTCTGATCGGTTGGTCTTAATGCTGAGCCAGGAGGGGCACAGCAAAAGAAAGGGGTAAAGGATGAGAGGTGTTGAACAATAAACTGAGGCAGGGTTTCTATGGCAACAAGGAAATGAAGGCCAGGTATGCAATGTGAGTGGAAAGCCAGGAAGCCGGGGCCGTGATCAGGTGCTGTCAGAATACTTGGAAACGAGGAGTGAAGCTCGGGGTGTTAGAAATGGATTGCAGGGCATGATTCACTGCAGAGGGAGAAGCCCAGAAGAACGAGAGAGAGAGAGAGACCAAAGAGGGTGGGGTGTGTGGCTGGGGGTGGGGTGGGCTTGGAGTGGAGTGGAGATGAGAGTTGCGGCACCATTTTTCACAGCAGACAAAAACATTTGCTGGGATATCAATTTGAAGCTGCAAAGCAGTCTTCCCCTCCTGCCCTGCCATCCATCATCTTTTCGTGCTAACCACCACTTGGGCACTCCACCCCACCTATACGCCGCCCCCCACCCACACACATGCACACTTAAACAGCCTTACCCTCCATCTACCAACAGAACACATTTCAGCACACTTTCTGCAAATTCAGGCAGTTGCACAAACCATGCATGTAGGAGCTTGGGGTGCATTTATGCGCAATACACATAAAAGTGTGACCCATAGATGCTGCATGAAAAGAAAATGCAAACTAGAGTAAAAACACAGCACCTTGCTGTAGCTGGGGCTGAAAAGGCGGAGCTGGGCGGCTGCTACAGCGGCCGTCTCTCCTAGTCTTCTCCCATTAACACCAGTAGGGGAAACCCCACCCTCTGGCTGCCCCCTTATTGGCACCTTTGCCTGCACCCCATCACTCATCTCCCAGCCATCATCCATCACCCATTGCGATCAATAGGAGGCCACGCATTCATCAGTCCCTGGGTGCTGATGGGAAAGAGGAGAGTCGGCGGGGGGAGGGGGAGGGGGTGCAGTGAGAGAGCACATGGCATAAAGGAGAGGCGAGAATACACGAAAGTGAGGAAAAACTGAGGTAAAAAATGAGAAATAAAAGAGGAGGAGGAGGAGTCACGTAGGAGAAAATTTGAGAAAAGACAGGGGCAGACTGTTATAGCACCGAGACAGCAAGAGAATTCTGAGGCATCAACAGGAAAGACATGAACATGGTTGGGTGAATAAGATCTAAAAATATAGAGCCACGCTGAAACGTACAAATAAAAACGCCGTCTTGAGAAAAGATGAGAGTCAACACTGCCGCAGTGAAGGTTTGTTTAATATGGCACAGTCACATTTTCAGGTGGCAGTAATGAAGGCATCATAATGATGAGTGGCAGTCTTTGCTCTTTGAAGACTGCAGGAAAAAAATTAAAAAGATCCTCTGGGGCAAAGGCAGAAATATAACTTTAATTACGGGAAAGCAAGCACACAAACGTAAGCACACACTCATATGCAGAGCGGAGATGATGGTGCAATGTCACTGTCAGTCATTCGGCGGTTGTCACTTTCCGGCAAGGCTCTGCACTTTGTGCTGACAGCCCATAAGTTGTGCCGGCACACATGTTGGCTCAGCGGTCCCCACCCCTTCACCTCGGCTGAAGGTGGACCGGAATAGATCGCACTTTAAGATGATGGATGCTCCCTCTGCCCATAAAGGTTAGGGACGGGGCAATAAGTTACTGAGCACCGCATTCAGGGCGAGTCGTAGATGTGGCCAACAAATATACAGTAATTCTGATTGCTTGACAGCTGGGACATGAACTTGTGTGAATGCTGAACCACAGCATGGCATACTTAGGTATAAAATGTTAAAAGGAGGTTTCATTTTGCAATTCCCCGTGAGGATTCATTGATTGTATATTTCATTAGGCCTCTTTTTTTTTAAGTTTGCTGCGTGAAGTAATTTTGGATGTCTGCACACTGCATAAGAAAAATATCAAGACGTTTCAACCAGAGCAGACACTTTCACTTCAACGCCAGGGGAGAGAATATGCTTATACCAACCACTACTTCTGCTCCATTTAGTCTTTAACATGGAAACCCAGCAGGGGTCAGGGAGAGTTGTGGGTTAGGTGACATGTCCAGAAGAAACGCCACGGCCACCAACCACCTGAAGACATTTAGTCCCCAGATCCCCTGTGTGTGTGTGTGTGTGTGTGTGTGTGTGTGTGTGTGTGTGTGTGCATGCGTCGAATGTCACTCTCAGGTTTCGATCCCTAGGTCCCCATCTGCCGGATGCTCTCATTATTCAGGAGAGGCTAAACGCTCTTTGTACCAAGCTGACTGAGACAAAACCCCACCTGGGTAGGATAAGTCACAACAAGCTCTGAAGTGCACTATAGTTGCATGAAAACATACAAGGAGAAAGACCTAATTGTCATGTTGGTAAACAGCTCTGAAAATGTGGCTTCTGGAGGCAAAAAATGTGTAGCTCTAACCTTTAATCACAGAGAAAGAGCTGGAGTCTGAGAGTTTTTTTAAGTTGTCTACGCTCAGGAAACTAAAAGTACAAGCTGATAAAATAATAAAATGAGAAAATTGATGTTCTTTTCATATTACAATATCTTAATTAGAACAAAACAGTCCAAACAACAGCATGCTTAAAACATGCTTAAAAAAGAGAAAGCAGTTTTCACAAGACTTGATCCAGTCCTGCGAAAAATAGCGAAAAGAAAATCAAATGAATTAAGAAGGTACGTAGCAGCAAGAAGCTGTGAATCAAATGCACTTGATTAATAGATCATCAGCAAGTGTGAGCGCCTCTATAGAAGCAGACGTTTTGGCAGTTTGCTGGCTGTAGTATATGTTAACACAATGCCAAAGTCTTCCAACGAGTGGTCATCCCAGCAAGGTCAGACTGTGTAATGCTCAGAGAAACTGCAAAAAAACCCAAACAGCTACATCTCACACTCTCCAGGCCTCAGTTAGCATAACAAATGCTAAAGTTCATGACAGAACAATTAGAAAAAGACTGATAAAGCGTGGTTTGTTTAGAAGCGGTGCCGGGATAAATTTTCTTCACTGTAAAAAGAACATGGCAGCAGAGCTTAGGTTTGCAATGTTACATCTGAACAAACCACAAGACTTCTGGAACAATTTCATTCGGACAGACAAGACCAAAGCAGAAATGCTTGGCCATTATCCACAGCACCGTGTTTGATGGAAACCAAACACCGCACATCAGCACAAAATCTCATACTAAATGCCAAGCACGGTGGTGGAGGGGTGATGCTTTGGGCTTGTTTTACAGCCATGTGACCTGGGTACCTTGCAGTCAATGAGTCAACCATTAACTTCTCTGTATACCAAAGTATTGTACAGTCAAACGTGGCCATATGTCCAGCAGCTAAAGCTTGGTCCAAATTGGACCATGTAACAGAACAATGAACCCAAGTGCAACTGCAAATCTACAACAGAGTAGTGTAAAAAGAATCCAGGTGTGGCAAGTCCAAATTTCAGCCTCAATAAAATGCTGTTGAGTGCCCTTAAGAGTGCTGTGCATAAATAAAACCTGCAAACTTCAGTGAACTTCACAATATAAAGTATTTTGAGGTGACTACAACTGTGATTTGACACTATGTGAGTAAAAATGAATTGAACTGAAGCAACATTGTTAAGAAGGGTGCTCCTGAGAGACTGTCATACAGAAATTGATTACTTCAAGTTAGGCTGAGGGTGGTTCCACAAGCTATTATAGCATCTTAGCACAGTTTTTAGATGCAACAAGTTGGTATTTTCTAGGATAAATAACTAAAACCTAATTGCATGCAAGCAGTTACAGACCTAATTAGCTATGAACAATGTGATTTAGAAGCCAAAGACCAAGAGATTTTCCCAAAGGAGTGGGTGAAGATTTTGGATTAGGGACTACCGTGACAGAATTACCAAGGTGTACTCATAATTTATAGGCTTAAAGGGCTTCAAAAAATTTACTAACCTGAAAACCTCAACATTTAACTTCTTCGTCTTTTTTTTATTACAACATATGGAGTATATCCCACCTTTCACTAAAGTCTTCAAGCCCCTAATAATCAGCATTGGATTTGTTTTAGCATATGAGGTTGCTGTGTGGCTTAAATGAAGTCTAGTCCAATACTGCATACAACTGGCTATCAACAGCTTAGCAAATTAACAAATTAACATAGAAGATGATGACTTCTCCGACTTTTTACTTTTAATTTCAGCTGCTTTCACGTGGGCCAAACAATTCAGAGGCTTAACCAAACCAAACTGGACGTCACATATGCTGTCAGACTGAAACAATCAGAAGATACTGAGAGCTGTGCAGGAGTCAGCTGCAAGATGAGTCAGGCTGCTGGGTGTACTGCTGGAGTCGTGCATGGACTGTTTGGTTTGGTTCCTCATGCTGTCCAGTTTAGTTGTCCATGATGGTGAGTAGCTATGGGCCTTTTTTTTTGGGGGGGGGGGGGGGGGGGGGGGGAATATTGAAATTATAAAAAGCTCAAAAATGTCCTAAAAGAGTGGTATACAGGAAACACAGAATTTGACAAATGTAATAAAGGGTCAGTGTGAATTCACTACAATTCAAACCACTGTCATCCACAATCAAGCCTAAATTTATTTACTAATAAATCATGTAGTTAAAAGCTGCTGTGAAGTGGGAATTCTCACAAATAAATGCTGCCTATTTTCCAGCATAACCACAAAATTCCACTTTACCTGCCTCATCTTTTTTCCTCCTCCTCTTCCTCCTGATGATGTTTACCGCAGGCACTTTACAGGCTATGTGTTTCTCTCCCCTAAATATTTTATTTTGAGCACATTCATTGTCTTTCGTTCACATGTACACACCTACACACATGCACATTGCATGACCAAAGAGAGCGCACATGCACATGTGAAGGCACATACTTGTGTGTGCGCACTTGCACGTGTATCTTGCATTATCTTGTATGTGTTCCTGTGTAAATGGAGACCAGTTACAGATAATAGATGTCTGTGTTTAATATTGGAGGAGTTTGAGGTAACCGCAAACCTGCAAACCTGGGGTCACCGTGTGTGAGGCTGGACACCTGATCTGCAGCGCTGCTGAACAGCTATTGTAAAAACAGCAGACTTGGTGACTGATATCCTTAACCTGATTTTTGTTTCATTTATACTTTTTATGTCTGTGTGTGTTTTATTACCAGTGAGTACTGCTTTTACTATGTGTCAGAATTTATTCCTTAGCATATGCTAAGGAATAAAATGCAACGCTGTACCTGTCTTTCAATAAATGGCATACACGTTTGCGGGAATCCCATAAACACCAACTGACTTTATGAGTCAGCAACTAAAGAAATATGAGGTGCTGCTTACATCTGGAGCAAAAGATGGAGATGGGTGGGAGGTGTGGACAGCTAAGAAGAAAATAAGCAGTTCCAGCCAGGTTGAGGGATTAGTATACACATATAGTATAAACATCTATATTAACAAGCAGCTGCAGCATTTGATTTTTAATGCTAAGCTTATAAGAACGTAAAGGTGCCATAGTCCATACTTGCATGCATGTTTTTTATCTCACTAGATTTGTTTTATGTTCATGTAGTTTTTACTCTAAACCTATATTATAAGTCTAACTGCAAACAGGAAACTGACCTTTAATAGTCAGTGAACCAGATATTTAAGAATGGGTGTAGACAACATGTAGATCAGACTTTGCAGTATTAGGTTGAGGTTAGCTTTGGGTTAGGTCACCTGGTTTCATGACCCTTAACTTTTTGACCCTGGCATCATGTCACTGGGAAAAAGGTGGAGGTATTTCTTTCTGATAGCCCAGGCTTTCTGGGTTTGGCCAGTTAAAGGAAGAGTGGTATCCGAGCTGGGGTACTTTTGTACTTGCTGTATCATTAATGGGCCGCAGATAAAGATACGCAGGACTCCTGGCACTTTGTTACAGGTTAGGAGACGGGCTTAGAAAACCGATGCGTTTATCTTGTCCTTTCTATCTAGGCTTCGTTTTGGTCCAATTCACATGTGGGCCTGGCAGTAACCGATACATCAGTGAAGTTAGAGATAGTTGTATGTTTTGTTTTGTTTCTTAAACCTATCTTAGAAAGCTCACACATAAAATATAATATTTCTTACTTACTGAGCCTGGTTTCAAAAATCCAGCACAAACACGCCATTTCAATGTCACATCTCATGCACTCGTATTTTTTCCACTGTGAAATGATTTGCGGCATAAATCTTCTTGCATTAAAATGTTTACACGAGCTGGTCAAGAGGCTTGACAAGGCAGCACAGTCCAAACGTAAATCAGCATAAGTGATCGGATAGATTTTTCTGCAGTAATGTATCGTAGCCTTGGTATGCACAATAACTCAAGCCAAGGGAGAAGGAGCAAGTGTATCCAGCACCCAGCCCTCTGTTTGCCAAGCCAATGTGGTTGGGTCATCAAATCGACAATGTGATTGACCCATCAATTGACCCCGATGACCTTTCAGGCCAATCAAGCTAATGGTGGCTAGTGGTCCGAGCATTACTTTACTAGTTTCCTTTCACTTGAACCATATATTTGTGAGTCTGTTTACACAAAAACATGCAAACACAGGCTGACATCCAGTCAGATCACACATCCTGGGTTTCTAACCCATCTCAGTTTGTCTGTATCGACACATCCCCAACTCAGGGGCTCTCATTAGTGCTGACCTTTTTCTCTTTGCAAGCCTGTTAAAATCAAGAAGCCTTATGGCAGTTTGCTTTATGGCCAAAGACTGTTCCTCTGATTTGAAATCATAATGTTTTTTGGTCTTTTTAACAATTCCCAGGCATATGGGTGTTTGTTCATATTAATCATAACAATAATAATGACTCCCCACATACAATCCAAGCTACCTCATCTGGATCGATATGTCCCTGTAGACTAAATCTCCATAAATCAATTATATAGTAAAATTCTTAGACTGGGTGTGTCCAAATTTGCTGACTGGAAGTGGGAGCTGTATTGATCTGATCCAGTATGTGGTCACTGTATCAGGTTTCCAATTATTTGATGTAATGATAGTGTATGGATTCTTAATTGACAACAGTGTGTACATCAGAGATGCCGATGTGTGGTGGACAGGCTTGTTGACTCAAGTAGGGTAACAAATGGAGACAGTTCTAAAGAGTCAGTATAGATGGCCTGTAGCAAGAGTTTAAAATGACTGTCACCTCTTCACCACCGCCATATGACTATTTCTGACACTTCTACTTTCCATTCTGGTGCCAGGAAAGCTTCATTGTTGAAGTGCGATCCCCACAGATTAAATAACAGCCATATAGCACACAGTAAACAGAGTTAAACAGCAGGCAAGGAGGAGGTAGGAGACATGTGGCAGTTATACTACAGTCAAACTAGGGAAAACTAAAGCAATTAATTTCTATTAGTTCTGTGATAAATTGACAGAAATTGCAAATCTGTTGCCATCTACATACTAAGAAATTCAAATATCTACATTAATTACTTAGATTAAGAGTCCAGACAGAACCTCATAATTTTGAAAAAGAAATTCACACGCAAATAGTGACGTAGAGGCAACTACGTCACTGTGGAGGAATTTCATAGTGATTTAACTGCAATATGACATAGCTTCTCAGCACCTCTGCATTTATATAGGAATCTAGCTAGAATACAACCAGCTGGAAATCAGTTGAGCTGAGTCCCCTCCTATAAAGGGGTATGTTGTGGATGATTTTTGTTCATCATTGCAGATTGATACAGCAGTGTGTTGAGGATGTGTCTGTTTATAAATTCAATGACAGGCATTTTGATTTTGTTTTATCTGGACATGCACTTCTTGATTTTTGTAATCTGTCATGTTGTGCCACTGCTAGAGCAGCTGGATTGAAGACACAAGTGCATGGCTGTGTTAGGTTTTACAGCCCTTTTAATGATGTATCATTAGAGAAGCTTAAGAGATTCACAGAGAAAGATGTTACAACAGATTGAAAACACGAGACTTTATGGAAAAAACTTTGAAATACAAACACTCTGCAACGTAATCCTGTTTTAACTTTTTCCTTTCATATATCAGTCCTCAAGTGGTGGTATTGTCTTAGTGGCAACACCTATCATTTAGGGGAGTTCTGCAGCAGCTTCCACCTGAGAGCATAAATATAAGTCATTGCGTGATGACGTTAAGGCAGCACGCAAAAAGACCAGTGCGAAATGTATAATGGTGTCCTAACAGCCTTAACCTTAACCTCAGTCTGCAGCCATACAACTCTAAGCATGTGTTGCCTGAAAAAAAAAAAGCTGAAGATGGGTGTGGTAGACACACAGTGTGAAATCAAATCCAACCAGTTTTCTGGCTAATTTTAAAATTTTCGTTATTTCTTTCTTGTTTTAAACTGTTCTCCTGACTAAAAATCAATTATGACGTAAACAAAGGGACTCAACATATGCTCAAAATTACCAATCATTTATTTAAACCAGTCATTCTTATGTTATTTCTGCTTTGTCCACCTTCAGAAGCCAAGAGGGTTCACACAACCATTACAAGTCAACTGTTGGCTATAAAAATAGATACATTTCAGTAAAATAATGGCCATCACAAAATCATCAAGGATATTGTGGCGAATGTAAAAGCCTTGTGATAAGAAAAGCTCCCAGTTTAACTTGCTTTTAAGTAAAAGTAAAGTTCACCCTACATCAGCATCTCAGCCCTCACTGTCCATGCCAATCAATTCTGTCTCTCTCCCTCCCTCTCTCATATCAGCTGAAATGAACTGCACATCTTTTCCAAACAGAGCAATTTCTCTGCCATCTGTTCTCCAACATAAATCAGGGCTTGTTGATGTAAACCTCCTCCTTCCTCAAACTCTCCCAGTATGAAGTGAAGCGGGTCTAATCCCTCCAGTCTCCCCTGCTCTCTAAATCATCCATGCATATTTATGTCTGTGCATCACAAGCTAGATAGAAATGTCTCTATATGCTAAACACAAACCCCAAGGACGTGGTCTCATTGAAGGTTTGTGATGAGCGAGGACAAAAACAGATTTTTTTAAATAGATGTGTATGGTAGAAAACTGGTAATATAGTTTGATTTGTAATATGCAAAATTTCAACATTAAAACATCCTTTTTTTCACTTTGGCTCTTACAGTTATCCCGATGTTTCCAGAAATCTGTTAGTTCACACACTCTAAGAAATAAAATGTTGCATTTACTCCACCCAGTTATGTCAACCGGTTCCACATAACTGGGTTAGTGAAATATAAAATGTATGATACACTTAATTTGAACAACAAATTTTAAGTACATCTGTCAAGCTTTGGCTAATTAAATGCAAATCACAAGAATGGTGTTGTATTAACTAAATATCATAATGTTGATCTAACTAACATGTTGACTTAAATTGACAACACTAAATAAAATCTACTCAACCAAAACAAGCCCTACTTACTCTATAAAATAAGATGTTGCATTTACTCCACCCAGTTATGTCAACCGGTTCCACACAACTGGGTTAGTGAAATCTAAAATGTATGACACATTTAATTTGAACAACAAATTTTAAGTACATCTGATAAATTGACTAACCCTAAACGAGCTCTACTGAAACTATAGGATTAAATTACTTACTCTATTTAAAGTAAATTGAATAAATCAAACACAATTTTATTCAGTTAACCCAACTTTAATAACACTTGGTGTAAAATGTGCTGAAGCAAACTTTGAGCTGTTCAAAATTCTAGATCAATGCCTTTTTCCTAAACAAAAATATCTTCACATATATGCAAGTGCATATTAAGTACAGGAAGACATAATGCAGAATGTTAAAATCAAGTTATTAAAACTGGAAAGTGTTGTGATTCCAACATTTTTAACATTAACATGACTTAATTTAAACTTGCTTCGGGTACAATGGAAAACTCACAATACAGTCCTATAAACAAGTAGAAATGACTTTAGTGGCATTTTTGTCCATATTTAAAAAACCTTTTTTTTCCCCAAAACTTAAAATGAAGTCCAAACTTAGGAGCAGTCTTGTTCAATGTAGCTGGATGGTGGTAAAAGTTCAACATGAACAAAGCATGCCAAAAAGTATGAGGCCTTGCAGAAGTTCTTGCGGAATTCAAACTGAACAGTTTATAAAGTGCAAGGAGATGGGTTTGAGAATCTTGTAACCAGTTCAGTGTCCTCTATAGTTCAGTGCAGGCTGTTTCACTCAAGCAGTTTGTTTTTCAGAACTTGCACATTCATGGATAGGTTGTTCCCATCCAACTCCATCAGCACCTTCTGAAGAAATTCAAATATGTATTTCAGGTGCTTTGGGTACCTCAGATTTAGACTGTAGATTAGTCCAAGCAGGAGGGCACACCCCTTTGCCACATCACTAAGAGCTTTCAGCACAGTGTATCCTTCTATGATGACACCAATGTCCTCAGGTGTATCTGCAGAGTCTGCTCCTTCGTGTCTGACAACACAGACTCCTAAAGTCAGCTGCTCCGTTTCTCTTCTTGCACTAAGATCCATATCCTTAAAATGAAAACAAAGGGGGGAAAAAGTTACTTGCATATAGATACATATGAACAAATGAGCCCACCTTCAATTTACTATCCCAAATTAAAAAAACCAAACAAACAAACAAACAAACTGATCTTTCCCCTTTTCTAACTTACCAAGAATTCCTTGAACAGGTCATCTGGCTTTTTATTTAAGTAGACACAGATAGTTTTTAGGACGCATTCCCGTCGAACATCAATGCTGATATTCTGGTGGAGATAAGAACTCAATGTGAGACAAGATTTTGGTTCTTTTCCACCTCTTCCCAAACCAAAGTCAAAAATATTAACAGATGAGTGATTAGCGATGAGTAATTAAACAATGTTTGACAACTCACATTAGTGACATTCAGTGAGGTTAATGATTGGTTAGGCACTGATTCTTCTGAGTCAGATCAACAAATATATGAACACAAAACTAGAAGCTTTTCATTTTTGACAATACATGAAAGCTTTCACTTTTGCTTTAATCAATTCTAGACTGTTCAACAATATAATTATTAATTGTACCCCTAAAAATGTTAAAATGAAATAGAAGATTAGAACTCGGCAATATGGATTCAAAATCCTATCACAATATTTTCTGGTATTTATTACGATAACAAGAGTTACAATAAAAGATAACAGTAACCACAATCACATCTGAGCCACTTTTGTTGCATCTACTGACAGACAGAACTAGCTGACCAACATAAAATGAAGGGGGAACACACAAATTGTCACTTTGATAATCAATGGAACTGATACAAGGAGTTAAATGCATTACATATAGCTGTATTACACATAATGCTGCATTTTAATGACACAAGATAAATGCATGTCTTACACTTTAATCACTGATATTAACACTAAACCAGATATCAACACGGGGTAGAATTCCTTCAAACAATGTAGCAACTTATTTGATGCATGTTTCTAAAATACACTATACATATATTTCATTCTTCAAACGGATCGGATCGCTGGCGCTCCTGGTGCTCATTACTGACACCAGGGAGCATGCGCGGTAGATGTTGGGAGTAATTTTAAAGCTGCAGTTCTTAGTAGGCAAGTTGCAGCTTAACATGAATCGTAAAACATTTTGGGAAATTACACCAAAGTGGGCCCAATAATATTTGTTAAATGCCTGACTAATAACACCTGTGAGAGGCATACAAGCTAGAATGCTAAAAAAAAAAAAAATTACCAGACATCATTTGTTTTAAAATAAAACATACAGAAGTACTCCCGAAAATGTCGGATGTTTATCATTTAGTACACATTAACCAAATATGTCATCCTTAAATGGTTGTACTTACCAAATAATCCTCAAATGGCAATGGATTTTATCCAGGCTTCTGAGCATGATGCAAGTTTCGGTTGAAAATGGCAGTTGTTCAAACTTCCACACTGCACATGTGCAAATTGAGAAGTAAGGAGAGCCTGTTAGGACAATCCTCTTCAAATTAAAGTGCTGTTCATTTTAAATGAACTTTTTACGTTGAATTTAATGTAATGCATTTTGTTGTATTGAAATATTGTGTTATTAATTAAAATCAAAACAATATCCTTGTGTTTAGAGTTAAAAATCAATTGTGACATTAATTTTAACATAAAACGTTTACATAATGCTAGCAACATCAATGTATCATTTCTTAGAGTGCACAGCAGCTGTTAGTTCACTCAGCATAACAACACTGGGCTACCACACCACTAAATTTATTTCATAATATCATCTAAACTAGCTGCTTATCTCATGACGAGATAACAGTTAACATCATGTTAGCTAACGATTCCTTTGTTTCAGCCATTTCATTAGAACTAGAGATGGACCGATCCGATATTACGTATCGGTATCGGTCCGATACTGACCTAAATTACTGGATCGGATATCGGAGAAAAATAAAAAATGTAATCCGATCCATTAAATATCACAAAAGCACCTCACAAAACTTGCAACACGCCGTAACTCACCTCAGAACGTTAGCACGTCGGAGCAGTATGCCTCACGTGATAGAGAGGCTGTGGCATGCGGGACCTGTCGGTGGTCTGGATAGCATGTGGAGCTTCGCTAGCAACCCGGCATTTCATCTCCGACAAAGTTATCCCGAGAGAAGTAAAGCAAGTGTGTAAGTCCATCTCTGAATGTTTGTAAAGCATTCCTGCGTTAAGCTTAACAAACGATATATGGAGCGACTGCCTCTTCTTGCTGCTACTTCAATCATGAAACTGCTTAATGATCAGCTGATCGGCTTTTCTGCATTTTTTTTTCACACTGCATCAAATTAAGGTTGATTACGTCGATTAAGCATCATGAGGTGGAGCGTGAGGGGTGGTTCCCTATTTTTTATTTATTTATTTTTGTTGTTGCTGGGAGTTGGAACCCTATTAGTTAGGTTGCTTAATATTTACGCTAAGTACTCTTTAAAATACCAGAATAAGGAGGATGGTGTAGGTTTGAGTTTATTAGATTGATCAGTATTGTTGAACTATGAAATATTTTTTTTTGCATACAGGTATAACAGAATAGCTTTAGTGTAGTTGTTGTTTTAAACTTGAGTATGAACTTATACAAAATGCAGCAAGATATTTAAAAAAACAGTTTTGTTGATTAAAACACACTATATCGGATTGATATCGGTATCGGCAGATATCCAAATTTATGATATCGGTATCGGACATAAAAAAGTGGTATCGTGCTATCTCTAATTAGAACCAAATATTATTTATACTATACCTTGTACAGCTTGACTAAAACTTTAAAGCATTTGTGTATGTGAAATAGATTTTTTTCCTTCAATTAGACTCTCAGCTTGTGAATAAAGGCTGAATGTAGCCACAACAACCACTACACCAAGAATCCTTGATCCTACTTTTAGAGCAATGGCATCTAGTTATTTTAGAGTAAGAAGCATTGACAAAGTGTTGTTAACACAAAACCACAACAAGTATGCAAAATAGAAACAGTGGGAGGACAATCAAAACCATTTTTAGACTTGAGGATGCTAATTTATCAGCTAATGCTATCTTATTTGGTTAGCAAGATGCATCCACTGATAGCATGTTCATTACAAAGTTACAATATAAGAAAATGCAAGAATTATACTCATCAAAACTGTAAAACACACCTCCTTGTATGTGTTATTTGTATTTTCTAAAAGGTACCAACTTCACAAATATGGTGGAGTGGTCCAGACTACTTATCTGAATTAGCTGAGGTAATGCATGGGCTAGCAAACAGCTATTAGCTTAAAGTAGCCACCTAAAAAAAACTACATGACTAATAATGCCAGTGTGTAGTGACTAGTGAGTTAAACTCTACTGTTATTACAAAGGTGGGAAATACTCATAGAGACAAAATCCATTTTTGTGCCAGTTGTAGACATGTTTATTGCTATTTAGAAAATGGATGCATGGATAATAACATGGACTCTGAACCTAGCCTTAGGTAGCTATTTAAGGAATTGCTGTTCTTTGCCCTTGCAGTCAGCTATATTTTTATCAGTTGTGGTGATCAACAACTCCTTCCTCATGGTACATTAGTTTTCATTCACGCTGTCATTTTTGTCCCAATAATTAATTAACACAGAAGCGATTCTACAATCTGATTCTCACTTTCCCTCCACACACACCTGACGTAACTTCTGGTGCTGTTTCACCATGCCCCCTGCAGGTCATCATACATGCAAGAGAGCCCTTTTTTTCTATGTCTGAGCCTCCTGACCCTCTCAGTCACCCATACAGATGTTTCCACATCCGCTCATAATCCAGCCTAGTACACACATGCCAAGGATTAACACCAGCCTGGACCAATCCAGCCACATGTGTCTGAGGACAGAGAGCAGGACAGGACAACAGAAAGGTGTCAAAGTTAAACAAAAACACTGCTTCTGACACATTAACTTTTTAGTGGTTGCGTTTTGGATGTTTGCTCCAGTGGTTACGAAACACAACTCACACAACTTTGAGATACAATAGTTCAAAGTAATATCTGGCCAAATAAATCTGTACCGCAACAGGAGCAGGTTTTAATGCTAACAGATGGTTTGACAGGATTATGAAAGACACAAAGGATGCATGCACTTAAGGGACACACATGCACAAGAGATGATGAAACACCGAACAGGCTTGTAGCTCCTTGCTTAATGGTAATAATTCATCTTTATATAGCAAAGCAACTTGGAAGCAGCCGTGTGACCCAGCTGCGTGTGTCATGTTTTATTTTAATTGGTTTAATTGGGTAGTTACTTTTCTCTCTCTCTCTCTCTCTCTCGCTGAAGCTTGGCATCCTGTACTGTCCTGGAAGTCGGTCGTTTGTTAGGGCCTTTTATCACATTTTCATTTATTACATTTATTTATTTATTTATTTATGATTTGCATTTTTCTAGAACTAAATGATTACTCAACATAAACACATCCTCAGACCAAGGAACAACTGCACACACATTTTGTCTATAATATGTGGCCAAACTTTCATCTGACAGGCCCAATAGATCTTTCTATAGAAGATCCAATGAGCTTCTTCATAACACAGCACAGTGCAAAAAAATGGCTTTGATTAAACTTTCACTAATTAAAGTCTTCCTCATCTTATAAGCCCGACTAATTGATTTAATTTGTCTTAGCCCAAACTATTGGCTGTGACCTCTACTTAGTTAATGAATTAATTGATTTAGACCAAGAAGTCAAAGAGGATTTTTGACATGTTGCCCCTTTAATCTTGCTTACTCTGGACACTCTTTGGGTCATAGAGGCAGTGTATTGGTGGAAGGTTTTGAGGGTGGGAGGTGGAGGGCGGATAGCTTCAGCTGTGGATTATTTTTTCCACTCCACCAGGATGCAATTACAGAGTAGATTGGGCCTTCTGCAGTTTGTCAGTGGATGAAGGAGTAGCCAGAGCGAGGACATTTTAAAAGCACCATCCCTCAGGTACTTGTAAACTTAGAGGGGGGGAAGCAGAGAATATTACCCCTGACTAACCTCCCTCGTGAAGAAGAGGCAGCGCTCTACCTCTTCTTCGTGGTTTGGAAGAGAAAAATATGAGTCAGTAACATTGCCATAATGCAGCAAACATACATTACAGAGGCTTTGGAATGTCCTAAATCAGTAGCATCTACTTTATTGACATCATTTTTCTTGGTAATGGTAAGATACATCGGAGCTTCCTCAGCACATGGGAAGTTATTAACCAGATGCGGGGGGAAGCCAACATCTGAACTTGGCACCATTTGGTGGGTGGCATTTGCAGCTGTAATGGCACTAAATGTACTAATTTATGAAAGAAGGCAATAACATAGGAGGTGGGTTTGTTCAGAAGAGCCTCGAGGAGGAAAAGAAGAGATAGCTAAGTGCCGTGCCCTTTAGTCAGCCATGCGAGGGGAAACCTGGAGAAATAGCTCCCTCCAGTGGTGGTAAATTAAAATGTTTTCCTTCTTCGGCTGAAATCCAAGCTGAAAAGTCTCATCCAACAAGGAATAAATGTTTCAGAAAATAAAAGCAAAGGAATGAAAAGTGTGACACACATTTATGTAAAATGATCAAAAACGGTTTCCAAACTAAAACTCTGCTTGCTCTGTTTAGTTTGATTTGTAGTTTAAGTGACTGATATCAATTAAAAATAAATGTAAATTGCATAAGAGTGAGCTGAATAAGATTTTGAGAGCTAGTGAATGTGTTTAAGATGCAGTATACTTGGTTTTCCACTAATGAAAGTTTTATTGTTTTCATATTTATCTTATTCTGCACTTTAGTTTTCACACGTGTCCCTTTCTACTGGGCCAGTATTATTTATACCCAAGAACAGGATATGTCTCTTTGCTTTCAAGACCTTTTTTTTTCTCTAAATGTTCACAATTTATCTTTTAACAAGAACCAGAGAACCAAAGCGCATTAAAAGTTTAAGTCTCAAGAGGAGTTAGGGAGAAAGATAGGCAGGAAAGTTTCTCACCAAGTGGAATCAGTCCAATAACCTGTGCTGCAGGTTTTGTCCCCAAAGAGATCCAAAGACCCATTTCAAAGCTTGGTAAAAAAAATAATAAAAATTTTTTTAAAAAGCGTGTACAGCTAAAGGCGAACTATTGGATACTTATATGACTGGGTTGTGATAAAATTGTCCATGAAGAAAAGTGTGGATTCAGCCTCTATCCCTAATGGGAATAACATGCAGATTTAAGGTTCACATTTCCAGGGGGTAACATTTTTTTTCTATTAAAAATGAGAATTATCCTTGTTTTTCACCTGAAGCTTGCACAGAAGTTGTCTCTCGCTAAGCCAAAGGTCACATTTATACATTAGCGCTAATGATTACATGAGCAAATGATGATGAAATGCAGCATTCAAAGCTTCGCTTCCAATAAGCGCTACGGCAACGACCCTGAGCTTTTAAGAGCTCTTTAAGAGAAAACGTTCTTGGTAAATATCTCACTGAAGGAAGCAATATAGGCATCTGTAGAATACAACAATACTGTCTGCAACATATAGAATATGAGTGGGTTTAAAGGCTGCACTAACTTATCTATGCCCACACACAGTTGTGATACAGACGGAGATTATACACAACAACTGAAATGCAGGTTTTGATAAGAACAGATTTTATTGTAATTACAGTGTAACTTTTATCAAATATGCGCACCATGGCACCTTGAAGAGTGTGCTGTAAAATGTATGGTGCCGTTTTAGATTTATTAAGTAATACAGAGAAAAATTGGGGGAAAGGGAGATCGGCGAGAGACATTTTTTGATTCAAGGAGTGAAGAGAACCACTACAAACTTATAATGGAAAGCGCTCCGATAACATTTTGTGCCAGTGAGCACAGAAAATACTAATTTTAATAAGTATACGGCCGTTAAATTTGTAAGGTCAGAGCTGACTTCAGACTTTGGCTACCACTCAAATTATTATGCTATGGATTTCATTACTAAAATCAATCATAATGCAAAAGAAAAGCACACAGATTCGTATATTCAGCCTCGGTGACAGCTTAATGTTTGTTTGATTAAATATTATAGGTTTGTTTTTCTAATGTTGCATAATACACCTTTAAATTCTTAGCAAAGTGACCCAGATCCCTATTAACAACTGTAATAAACGCCTTTAAAAAAATTTAAAAAATACCCCTGCATTTATTATGACTTATGGTCACCTGCTGCCATCTGGCTTGCTGACAGATACCAGAGATGTAATCCTTGGGCTGACCAATAAATCTGCCCAGTGAAGGTTACGTGATATACAGAGAGACTTGACCATGTTTATGTGGCACACAGCTTATGAGGACGTCCAAATGGACACGCATAGCAACAGTGTGTTTGGTTTGCAGACTGCCCTTTACAGCGTCTTTTTACTAAAACGGCCGAAAGTCACAGGACTCCAATTTGGCTTCTCTAACACACACGTAGGTTTAATAGGTCAAGGTAAACTAATGCAGTCTAATGCAACAGTCCTAAATGGTAGCTTTTATTTCATTTGGTGTGGTAAACAACACACCAATCAGATGTTATTGTGATTTTATATATATATATATATTATTTAGCAGTATTCAGAAAGGCTGAAAATGCTTTTTTTAATGCACTAGCTGTGTTCTTGCAGTTTTATATTTTCATTGACATTACATTACTCACATTGTTATAACTTTGATTATAATAGGGGGGCATTTGTCAAGGGCAAGATTTAAGGAATTCAGAATATTTGTGAACGGATCTGATTAATGAGACATCCAGGTGACTGTGAACACACAGTTAGATACAGCATTTCTTGCAGTTTTGCTCTATAAACCACCACAGTGGATTTCAAATCATACACTATGTGACTGTGATTGAAGTGCAGACTTTACGTGTTAATTCAAGGAGTTTTATGCAAAATTCTGCATGAACTTTTTAGAACTGCAACCAGTTTTATACACAGTCCTCCATTTTCAGATGCTCGAATTTAATCGGCCAAACTCACATCAATGTTTATCTCTTATGATCATTTTGGTGTTAGTTACTCTGGGTTTCATCTGTCCAAAGTTTGTTTGTTTGTTTTTCAGAACTGTGCTGACAACGTTTCCGACAAATACAATCTTACCTACTTCCTTCCTAGTCTTGAGTGTAACCAGTGGTTTGCACTTTGCTGCAAACCCTGTGTATTTCCATTCATGAAGGCATCTCTCGACTTTAGGCATTGACAATCATACGCCTACCTCCTTGTAGGAGTTCTTGACTTGTGCAGTTGTTTTCCTTAACCATGGAAAGAATTCTGTCATCATGCACTGTAGTTACCTTCTGTGATCTTTCACACCTTTAGGCATTGCTGACCACTTCTTGAGGATGTACTAAAAAAAATTTAAACTTGGCCACTCCATATATATATTTTATGTAAAAATAAAAAATAAAAAAACACCTTGAATTAAAACCAAAACACTGCACTTCAATCACATATTATCATTGCTAATTTACAATCCATTGTGATGGTGTACAGAGGCAAAACAACAACAAAAAAGAAAGAAAAACATAATAAAATGGTAATGTGATATTTCCTGGATCTTATTTGCACACTGTAAGGACTGAAACATATCCAGGAACTGTGTGCTGCTTTTCTAAACGTTATTCATGCTGAAGAAATGTGGTCTAAAGGCCAAATGGTTGTGAAACTCTGACCCTTGAAGTTAGCTTAAACTAATACTATTAGCCTTCGAGTTGTAGTAGGCCTACACACATATCTACAGTCGACATATTACGCAAACCATACGTAATACTTGCCTAATACGCGGTTGCTAAAATAACTGCAAAGCAGCTGAACGTTACATACGAGCAAACAAGCACAAATCTAAACCAAGCTCCTTTTCTTGAGGAGCACTTCCCCTTTAAGTCGGCTTCTGCCGTCACAGCAGGATGACTCGTATATTTTGCGACAGGACGTAAACGCGCCGGCTCGCTGCCGCCTTCACGGTTTATCTTGAGAAAGAAAAAAAAAATAGGAAAATAAAGCTTGTATGCATGTTGCTGGAAATTTTAAATAATGTGACGCAATCCTCTGGACGTATGCGAGTCAAACAGCCTTGATATTTTGTTTCGTTGTGGAGGAAGACGTCTCGGTGTTTCATGTAAGATTCTGCACTGTTACTTAGCTCTAGACCACAATATGAAGAAAGGATGCTTTGGGGTTGCATATACTATGCTGTGGCTATGTTTTAATCATCCAAAAATGATCACTAGCTTAAGTTTTTTAAATATACATAGGTCTTTTTCAACGTGCATATCTATGGGTATTGTTTGCATAAGCTTGCCTTTCTTGTAGGTGTGTGTGCCGTTTGAATGTGTATTTAAAAGCATGTTAACCATCTTAATTTCTCCACAGAGCCTTGTTCCATTTTTAAAGAGAACCCCTGACTGACAGCAGAGGGAAGCGAGCACCCTGGATCCCCTCCCCATGAAGCTGACTGCCTCCCCTGAAGCAGCTTTCACATCTGGATCAAGGACTCCAGTGCACTTTGTTGGGCTCCTGTAGCCCATCCATGCCTGTGATCCCCATCCCACGGCGGGTGCGCAGTTTCCATGGCCCCCACACCACCTGCATGCACTCAGCCTGTGGGTCGGCACACACTTCCAAGCTAGTGCGGACTAAGTACAATAACTTTGACCTGTACCTGCGCTCACGCTGCATGTACAGCTTCCTCCGCTTCTTGCTCTACTTTGGCTGCAGCCTGCTGACCTCTCTGCTCTGGGTGTCGCTTTCTGCGCTCTTCTTCCTGCAGTACATCAGCGTGCGTGTGCTCCTGCGCCTGCAATACAAGCTGTCTGTCATCCTGCTTTTGCTGGGGCACCGGCGACTGGACTTGGGTGTGCTTAATGACCTGATTATATACAGCATGCAGATCACCATGTTTCTGGTGGGGGGACTCGGCTGGTGCTTAATGGTGTTCGTGGATATGTAGCTCTGTCATGAGAAACATGAGAAATGTGGCATGTGATAGGAATGTTTTGCACTCAAATACTCTGTTTTATATTTGACTCTGCTGTAGTCAGAAAGGCGCAAAATCTCATTTGGTTTATTGTAGATAAGGTTACAATCCAATAAGAAGCATCAGAAGCATTGATGCGATCTTTAAACCAGCCTGCGTGGCTTAAACAGTTAAATAGTTGTTCTTTTAAAAAATGTCAGTCCTGCATACTTCAGAGAAGTTAGAAATGTCAAAAATGAGAGTGAGACTTGTGACTTTATATAAGTTATTGTTGTATTTTGTGCCATTTGTAAACCGTCTTAATGGACTTTAAAGGACATCTCGTCTAGGAATGTGTTTGTTTAAAGTCTGTTGCATGGAGGAGTGACTTAACAGATGACTGATGTGCATCGTGACTGTGGATGCACGTCAGTGATCTGTGCCACAAAAAAGTCATGCTGGAGCACAAAGAGGATGTCATGATACTGTGTATGAATCAGTGCATTTAAATGATGTTGTGTATAAATAAAAATACAATGTAAAATAGAAAGCACAGTTTTTAAAAAAAAAAGAAGTTAAATGACTCCACCTGATGAATAAAAAAAAAAAAAAACTTCCCTGGATTCAAATTTGGCCACTGTCTGTTGATTTGGTGCTTGAAGCCTTTGCACACTCCTGTGATTTTTAGAATGCTCCCTGGAAGTCTTGTTCCCGCCCGAATCTGGGATGTGCACTGGATCTTCTTCACTGTGTCAAAACAGTGACGCTTTACTCTGAGTTAGAGTTTAAGGAAGTGTTCAAAGTAATAAAAATCCAAATCTGGTGAGGAGGGCAGATGGAAAGCCACAACTGTGTTGGTATGACCAAAAAAAAACCCCCAGCTTTGAGGTCGCTTGTGCTGAATGTCCTCCCTTAGACAGTCTGACTCCTGGGGGAGGGGAGAGGAGGCGAACTGATGGTGCACAACCTCGTGAGCGACAGGAAATAAGCAACACCTGTGCTCCTAGTTGCAACCAGCCTTCAGACTTGGTCTCATAGCTAGATGACAGATGATGACACAGATATTGACGTTCCCTTTCTGCGCGAGTTTAAAGCCTGTGGAGGGGGCAAGTGTTTAAAACGTAGGACTTCCAGAGAGCAATCTGAAAATAGCAGAAGTCCTGTAAGTGATGGAGAGGTGAACAAGGAGATGGCAGTGGCCAAATTAAAATCAGGTAAGATGTTTTGGGAGTTTTTTTGCCTTGAATGTGCTGCATCAGAAAGTTTTTGTTGTGTTTTTTATATGTTTTGGGCAAAATAGGGCAAAGGGTATAGCCTGAGTCACAAACATTTTTTTTTAAAGCTGTTTAATAAATTCTTTTTTTCCATGAGCTGGTTTGTGCTTTACAATGCATGGCCAAATGAATGTGTTTACTGTGTAGTCTAACACTCATGACGGCATGCCTCGAGCTGTGTCATAAGAGTGTGTGACAGTTCAAACTGAAAACGGCTTTGGGTCAAGTGTTCCATCAGTCGTTCTTCACATGGTCTTGGAGCTGCTCTGACAGACTTCTCTGTTTAGCTTCCTCCAGCACGCAAACACCAACCACAACTAGATCCTGCTGTTTGTGCCAAGCATAACAATGGAGATGGCTGTGCCCCAATCACCTTATATAGCCTCATTTTCACATACCGTGAAGTATGCCTTACTGGAACTAATGAAGGCACTGAAATGAGCACTTTAATTCTAAACCTGGGTTTGCTTTGAAGATTTTAACTATTTTTTGTTCTTGTCATGCACAAGCATCAGGTTGGATAGCTATGATTAGGAAAGCATGCAAAAGAGGCTGGAAGTACAGAGCGCCAACTTTAGATTTGAACTTTCAACACAGTGGCTGGTGGGCTGACTGAGACATGCTTCAGACCCACAAGGCCTATAAATGGCTAATCAGAGCAACAATAAGCTTTTGTTCATTGGATCAACACATCATATGCCTCATGTTCTGAGCCAGGTCAGTGTGACAGCCCGAATTACACAGAGAACTAGAGAATATGAATTGTCCCATGATGCCAACATACTCTTTAGGTGGGCTTGATGATTAAGTCATTCACTGTTCAGTTTCATTTCTTCATTCTGTATGAAAAGCTGATTTATTTATTTTTTTTGCTTAGACTGAATGACTTCTCAGTTTCGCCGACATTTGCATTTGTTTCTATTTTTTCAGCTCTTATCTTGAACTTTTAACCCGGCCTTTGTGAGAAACGATAATATGGAAATGCGTACGAAACACAAGATCGGGTTTTGTTGTCGGTGCAGAAAGTAAAATATCGTGTTTCAACATTCAGCTTTGCAAAATGACAGTTTACTGGAGCAAACAGCAAAAGCTGTCATTTAATTAGGCTACACTTAGGGCTTTTACTGGTTTGGCTGGGCAGAAAGCCACAACTGGGAAAAACAAAAGTCCTTGTAAAAATGAATGACAATAGGTGTGTGCTTAAATAACAAAAGATCATTATACCCCTAACCTTAGGAATATTAAAGTGCTACCACAGACTTTTATAACATATATAAACGTATATACCCTTATGCTGAAATAACACAGGACTAAGTTATTTGTCATCATGGAATAAGTTAGTGTATGTAGCAATGATTGTTAAGGAAACTAATTGAAATACGTTTAAATACTTACACTAACTGTCCTCTTTACTAGCTAAATCTTGCTAGTGCTAGGTTGGGCCCCGTTTTGCCACCAGAAAATGTAATTCTTCGCAGTACAGATTCAACAAGGTGCTGGAAACATTTCTCCAACTGTCATGAGTACAGCAGTCATGACTACTGCTCTATTGTGCTCATGAAAGTGAGTACAGTGAACTCATTGTCATGTTGAAGAAACCAGTTTGAGATGATCTGAGCTTTTGACAGCGCTGGAAGCTGCTTCCAGCAGAAAATGGATACACTGTGGACATCATGACCAATAATACTCATGCAGGGTGCATCATTTAAAGCATGCTCAACTGGTACTAAGTGGTCGGAAGATTGCCAAGAAAATAACCACTGCCCTGTTAAACCACCACAATTTATACATGATAGGATAGATCCATGCTTTCACGTTGTTCACGTCAAATTCTGACTCTTACATCTAAATTACAAAGCGAAATCGAGACTCATCAGACCAGGCAATATTTTTCCAATTTTCTGCTGTTTAGTCTATGCCTCTGTGCTTCAAGGTCTGATGTGTTGTGCATTCAGAGATGCTCCTCTGCAGAACTTTGTTGTGACAAGAGATTATTTGAGTTCCTGTTGCAGCTCCCTCAGCTCGAGGCAGTCTGTCCCACTCTCCTCTGACCTCTGGCATCAACAAGGCATTTTCACCTAGAAAGCTGCCGCTCGCTGGATATTTCCTCTTTTTCAGAACATTTGTGTAAACTCTTAGGAATGGTCATATGGAAAAATCCCAGCGGTTTCTGAAATACTTAGACTAGCCAACAACTACGCCATGTTCAGAGTCTCTTAAATCACCTTTCTTCCCTATTTTGATGCTCAGTTTTAATATGCCTAATTATACATGTCATGTGATTCGCTAATGACATTTGCATTAATGAGTGGTTGTACAGGAGTACCTAACAAATTGGTATATATATCTATATCTATATATAAATACATACAATACTATCCCGTAAGAAAGTGAAAATAAAAAGAAATATCAAATGTTAAATTTACAAAATGCCTGCATGGATAAACATAAAGAGTTGGGTTGATAGAGATGGGCAAAAAATGGGGAACGGGTAAGCTGATTTACACCTGTAGATATTTATACAGCTGGAAAAAAATGCCCAAGTGCTGACTAATTTAATTAAGTGTACGTTTTTGTTATATAAGTATAGTGTAAGATTTTACAATTAGTGGAATCTGGTCAAATGAAATGTGCCTGGTTGGTATTCTTTCAGGTTATAGCAAGCACATTTTCCTTAATGATTTATTATTGAAATAAATAAACCTTTGGTTTTCTATGTTTCAGGTGCATTTTACTCAAAATTATAGTTTAATGTTTATTAAAGTTGACAAATCCATTTTTGAGGGCAGCAGTTAGATATCTACACTCGTTCTATCCAGTTTCACAAAGACACGTACAACTACTGCATTAATATTTTCTGTTTTTCTGTCTTCTGACCTCTAAAGATAATCCAGCCAACCTATAAAATTAATTAACTGGTTGAAAAGGGAGAAGAACGACTGACTCATATGTATTTTGTAAGTAAATGTAAACTCATTTTACATCATACAGCCCTCTTTGAAGTGGACCAGATCAATAAAACTAAATGATGGTGGTTGAATTGAGGAAAGAGAATATGAAAAAGATAGTTACAAGTAGTTTGAGATATTTATTCATGTGTGGGTTATCTCTCTCATGCTACAGAGGAAATACAAAAGACACAGCCTCTCCACATTTACATTTGTACCCGCTGTTGCTCCATAAATCTGGTACCACAAAAGGTTATCTCACAGAGAGCCTCCTCTTTGCTAGGATCCTCCTTACCTGTACTCTCCCAGTGATGCTGGTGCCATTACAGAAACAAATCTGTCATGTATGCTCACATACAATAACAGCTTTATTAGAAAAAACAGTACTATATGTTGACCCTGCAAACATGGCCAAAGATAGAAGCTCTTCATACGTCCATCGGTATGTGCTTGGCTCACATGTGTGTTCAGGCCTGTGTCTATGCTGTGTTTGCTGTGCCTGTGTGAGGTTATGTGTGTCATGTCTGTGGAGTGTATAGATGAGGTGCACGTCTCGGTGGCTGTGTGCTCATGCCTAGATGAGGTTATATATGTACCTGTGTGTGTGTGTGTGTTTATCTAAAAATAAAATGTGAAAGAAAACTCATCCTCATCCCTTTCCACATAAAGGGTTCTGGTAGATCACTGCACAGACTAATTATACTATCCTGTAATTATAAATTAATATATAAAGTTTTCATTAACTCACAGAAATGTCCTTGGCAATCGGTGTGGGGTCTTTATCATTAGGAAAAGCTGTAAAACTTGTGAAAATACAGTTAAAAGTTCAAAATCTATGCAGTCCTTTGCATTTTCTAAAGAAGTCTAGTGGGCCGGATTGTAGTCTGTGCCAGGCCAGTTCTAGCCCCTGTGCCTTATGTTTGACATCCCTGATATATGTGTGTATGTATAAACTACAGTTAAAATCACTAAAATGCCCGGTAAAATCACTGATTTTAATTGCTATTGCAGTGTGTAAATTTACAAGTGAAAAGTAAAAATGTGATTGGACGATCATAAAATAACTCAAATCAACAAGGTAAATATAGTATAACATTGTGAAAAAAATCTAAATAAACGAATATGGCGATTTCATGTGGTAGACTGGAGGCTCCTGCAGTGATTTATCGTGCTGTGACACTGTGATACAGGCCTGCAGTAAAGAAAAGTTGACTTGAGGTCACACCGCCAGCAGTTGGCGCTTATAATTTAGCAGAACGGCACACATGCGCATCATGTAGCCCGGACTGTCATCGCATAATGACACGTGAAGTAACCACACATGTAGACGACACCGAATGGGGTCTCACTGAGCCGTGCAACCCTCCCCTGCCCTACTTATAGCCCCCCAAATGTGCTCCCAAGTGTGTTGTCTTTTCAGGAACACGTTAGTGGCGGGGTGGAGGCGCGCGAACCTGTCCGGTGATCTCGTTAAAAAGTGTTCCGCAGCAGTCTACACCTTTAAAGCCCGCAGAGTGCAGCGAGTTCATGTGTCCGTAAAGGCGCACGATATGACCGACCGCTGCTGCCGACTGCCCGTTTGCCGCGTAGACTACAGTAGGACAGAGTACCTACAGTAACCTGGCGGGTCCAAAAATGTCTGTGTCTTTAAAAAGAACTATTTGCCGAGTGCTGCATGATGTCAGGCTGAATGCAGTCCGTATACTGTTCATGTGAGCTGCGTTTACTTCCTGCAAAGGGACAGAAGCGGGCAGAGAAAGAGAGAGTGGGATAGAGATGGGGAACGAGCGGCCGGAGATAAAGTGAAAGAGTGAGCCAGCGGACGAAAGGAACCGGGGCCTGCTTCTTCTTCTTCTTCTTTTTAAAAACAAAACAAAAAACAAACGCCTTCCAAACTTTATAGGCTATAAGAAGAAAAAGCCTGCCACATCTGGGCCAGCTGATTTTATGGAATAACGACGCATCGGGTAAATATACACCCCCCCCCCCCCCTTTCTGTGTGTGTGTGTGTCTCTCTCTCTCTCTCTCTTTCTCTTGGCTTTATATTTACTGAGCCTGATTCGTATGACGCATAGGTTTTACCATGCAGTACTCCCTCGTTTCCCCCTCTCTCTTCATAGCTACATTTAAAAAATATTTTATCTATTTATTTTTGCCAGTCGGAATTTCAGTTATTTCGGCCACCTAAAACTAAGTTAGCGCCTTAAACTTCAGTCGGAAAATGTGTAACCGTACCACGCGCCTCTGAAGGAATTTAATCAGGTTGATAGTAGTTGTAGTTTTTCACCCTAACCTCTTCTACACCCCCCCCCCTCCCTCCCCCCAAAAAAACCCACCCAAAATTTGCAGTCTAATGATAATTTTGGCCATTGCTTTTAACCACAGGAACTGGTGTTGTCATTAGTTTCAACTGTACTGAGTGGTGAAAGTGGCAAGCTATTATCGGTCTTGCGTCACGATGAGGTAAAAAAAAAAAAGGAAAAAAGATAAATCTCCACCCATAGTGCATCTATTGTAATGCTATAGATTTGTGAATCACAGGACGGATCGAGGTACTGGTGTTGCAGATATGATTTTATTGGTTGTAGTCGCTAAAGAAAAAATCTATAGGATATCAGCTTACATTTTCATGACTGTTGTTTCAAGGTTTTCTTTTTGGGGGTTTATTTTTCGGGTACAGTCTGGTTAACACTTGGCCTCTTTGGCTGACTGGCTAGCTTAGAAAAGTACATGGCTGTTAAAAAAAGGTGGGGATGAGGGGGCTCTGAAGTTTATGTTTGGCATATATGGATTGAAAAAAAATATATGTTTATATGTTATTTGTGCATGCTGTTGAATCAAATCTGTCAGCCGTGGTTCCATTTACCTTACTTGAACCCCCAGCAGGAGCCATCTGGCTATACATACAAAACAACACCACCCCCCTCTTCTCTCTCTTCTCCTTGTGTACATGGGTGCAGTGTGTGGCTACCCAGCATGTAGCTTGTGGTAGTTTTCTTCATTTCCTGTCACTTTTCCTCCCCCAGTACACACGCTTTCTCTCTGTCGCTGTAATTATTATTGTCTAGTCCACTGGTGAGTCAATTGTTTGTTTCTTAAGAAGACAAAATGCTTTTTTTCTTCTTTTAAAAAATCTTAGATACATTTTATCGTACTTTTATGGTAACGTGGCAACAAGTTAAGCAATGCAGCCTACTTCATATTAAGCTTCCATGTCCTCAACAGGTGACACTCAGGTGGGGTTATTAGGTGAATGAACCCTTTCAAACTGCAGTGTAACTTTATGTTTTAACACCCATCTGTTTCTGTGTATATATAAATATATAACCTGTGGATATAAGAAGGTGTGAAGGTGCATTGCACTAATTTTAAGCTGCCCTTTTAAATCATTATGCATCCATAGGTGTACCTGGTTGCCCTAAGACAACACAGAGACAGATTTTTATGAGGGCAGTTCATCATACCCTCCCTTCATTACGAGGAAATCGGTTCACAGTAATGTTAGCTCACGCTGACAAGTTTTTATGTCCAGCCTTTAAGATAACATACATGGAAAATGGGAGTCTCCCCCCCCCCCCCCCGTTCTCTATTTCTCTGTGAACGGAGGCCCTCCGACACCAGTGGTCTTTGATTTGGGCATCTGCCAAAGGGTTCTGATGGCTCTCAACAGCTGTATTTGTCTGTGTGTGTGTGTATGTGTGCATGCGTGTGTGTGTGTGTGAGAGAGAGAGAGTGTGTATGTATTTGCGTGTGTCAGTGAGTGGGTTAGTGTATGTATGTGTGTGTGCCTCTGTGTGTGCTCTAGCTGTGTCCCGGGATGCCCTTCCTCCATAGGCCTCTCTCTATACAGCATTCCACAAGGGGGCCGGGGGCTGTGCGGGTAGGGAGTGTCAAGGAGACAGCGAGAGAGATTCAATAAATAAAACTGATGTGGACACGCTGGCAGAGAAAAGGCCGAAGGAGAGGGGAAACGGTGAGACTTTTTCCTCATCGCTTGTCAGACCTTTAAATTAAAAGGTCCTCTGCAGCAAAGTAGACGTTCCCAGTAAATTCTTCTGTAGATTTGCAAGAGATTTGGGGGTGGCGTTAACTTCATCACTTGATCAGTGTGTAAAGCAGTCGTAGAAAGCCACCTGGAGGTGATTTCCCCTGTTATTTCTTACACAGCAAATATTTAAGTAGGGTTAATCCCAAATGTAATTTACAGTAGCACGCTGGCTGGCTTTAAAGATCATCTTAACTGCAGATTTGTACCCTGGCTTTAATAAAGAAAAACTAAACAAGGGCACTGTCGACTACATGAAAAATCAGCAACCATCTCTAGTGCGGCTTCATTTACTGTGTGCGTGTGCGCGTGTTCACCCTCATGCTTGGTGCACTTTCCTCTGTATATGCGTGTAAACTTGTGTGGGGAGTGTGTTTATGTGTCTATGATTTTCCTTTCCTGAGACAAGCATGAGTCATTGCTGATGGTATGCGATACCAACAGTCATACATTGTATTCTCATAGGTTACTTCTGTGCTTTCTTGGTAACACACATGCTACTTGTTCGAGTTAAACCCTGATGGACGAAAAAAACCTGCTCCTACTGGTATGTTCAGGCATGTAGGCTGCTGTTCATGGAACTGAGGTTTAAACAGTTAAGAGTAACTGTGAAGACATGGCATTTCTAGTAAGCGTTCAGGAATTCTGGGAAAGATACGCATCGGGTGGTCACATATACATTTTTCCTTTAGCTGAATTTATCTACATACACCAGCACATGGTGACATGAATTAAATGTGGAGGTAAGCTTGTTTGTGCTCAGACTTTAACATTCATGCGTGTATTTGGATCTTTCTGGGGAACATGCAAATATTTTTGCCATGTAGTTTCTCCTTTTTGTGGTGTTTCTAAAGAATACTGGAGTAAAATGACTCCTTCCTCCCTAACCCAGTACTGCTAACACTGTAAAATTGACTTTGGTGTTTCTTGCCAACTAGATGTGCATGTAGAGGGTAAGTGAGGAAAATAATGTCCTTATGCTAATAGTAAGTGCTTTAAAATAAGCAGTCCCTCACACTGATTCAGTAAGGGAAAGCAGTGGTCTATTTAGGGGCCGGTTAATCCCCCCCTTTTTTGGTTTTTGTTCAGATTCCCTATCTGTTTGGTAAGTTTTATCCATACTTGCTCAGGAAAGGAATCGCCTGTAAATTGTTAGTAGTTAGATGCATCTTATGTTAGACTGCACCCCTTCCTCATTGTCTGACTTAAGATTTCACCCTTGATGCTGGCGGACCTTAGCAGGCTCCTGCTTTCAAATGTAAAGCCTCAATTAACGTTGCACACTCCAAATGCAAATTATACCTCAGCTAGGATGACGGCATAAAATGTGCTGTACGGCTAAACAATTTAAATACAGTAGAGGAAACTTAGCATTCGCTGACTTCTGCAGAGGCAACTGCCACATGGTAACTCGCTCATTCAGTGTGCCATCCCTCTGGTTTTTAGCTCTGCCCTGATACAGCTGTCAAAAGCAGCATGGGTGATTAAGTCAAAGCAAATAATAAAAGTAAGCCTGTAAAAACAGGAATTGGGGAAAGACGTGGAAATTCTAAAAATACAGGCAGGGCATGTATGATTTGTAAAGCTACGTGTATACGTAGTGTGAACTTTGTTCAGACACGCCGGTGCGATCCGCCAAATGCACTGATTGTATTGCCACTCTGGATCAGATGACACCATAAGATGTGAAACTTCCATCAAAGACGTGTAACAGCCTAGCCCGTTTTGACATCACGACCGGCTGGAAAACAACACGGCTCATTCACAGGCACTCCTAATTTAAAGGAAAGAAGCACGAGGGACAGGATTTTTTTTTTTCTTCTTCATAGCTTGTGGGTATGTAAACACATGTGTATGTGACAACTTATTTTTGCTAAAAAGAAAGCGGGTTATGTTCTCTTTTAGGGATTAAACAGAATGGCAGCAAGGCGATGGAGCCAGGGTTTATGTAATGTGCGCAACTAGCGCAGATAGTGAGAGTAAAACGTGCCGTCACAGTCAGCGCAGACTCGAATGACACAAATAAACACTAGAAGTATACATTCTGAGTTCACGAAAAGCAGGTAAATGCTAAGCAAATTTGTTGGCCCCAGTGACCAGGCTTTGTCCGCATACTTCCTCATCGGGGAGAGAGTGAAGTTGGGAGTTTCATACATTACGGTGTGTTTGCTGTTAGCTACAAAAGGCGTTTGCTTAAGTTGTTTTTCTCGTTATGTTCGCTCCCAGTGCATGTGAAGACCTTTAGACTTCATGCTAAAGTGGGCACAAGAAGGTTCACATTTCTTGTCTTGCTTCACCGCTGCTGTTTTACAGCTCAACTATTAGAGTGCCACACGTTTGCAGCACAAAAGGTATTTGCCAAACCCACTAAACAGGGTTGGGCAGTTCCTCGAATCTCCTGCTCATTTCATATGTAATGAGGCCAAGTTTTTTTCTTGGAAAACACCAGTAGGTTTGGCAACCTTCCTGCCTCTCTCGAGGAAAACAGATTGACGGATAATATATATCTTCTGGAGGTATGTGTGGCGTTTTTCTTTCTTTTGTTTTTCTTTTGTGCTCTATTACTGTACTAAATTTATTTTGTTATTCTCAAAGTGCACACAGAAGTAATAATGCAGCTGAGAACATTTTTCCACACCTATTGTCATTTCCTGTGAAATTACACAACATGCATGTTCGCACAGGGCGAAATAATGCGGGACCAAATGAGAGGGAGAGAGGATCAGCGAAAGCCATTAGGAATCTTGAAATGTTAGTGATTTGGGCTGCTCTGGCTCACTAACTGCTTTTCAGGAAGCCTTCCAAGAATTTAGACAATGAACAGTAAACATGGCATGTTCCTTAGAACAATTCCACATTAGATCTCAGAGATCACGTGTCTGGTTTTTTCTCAGAATCGACTGCCCCCACACCGCACTACACTTGCAGATAACTGTAGCAGCTAAATCTCCTGCTCCCTGTGTATGCACTGTACTTACACTTGACAAGGAGCTCTCACAAACTGACAAATGTGCACAATTTCTCCCTCTCTCCCTCTCTGTGTCTCAGAGATTTCTTGTAAGTGACATGTTTGGCCGTTGGCATAATGCCTAGCAAGATCACATGGCATGAATGTCGTGCTTGTGTTGTGTATATGTGTGTGTCTGTGTGTGTGTGTGACAGAGAGAGACTGTGCATGTGTGTGTGTGCATTTGTTCTTGAGTAGAGAAAAAAAAAACCCGAAAGGGAGCATGTGCACATTTGATTGTTCCAAGTATTTTCAGCATGAATAGAAGCACGTAGCCATGGCAGAGAATTACGGAGTACCAAGAAGTATGACGAGGATGTGTTTCTGAAACGGTCATGGGATCACATTCTCAAATAGGATGGAGAATCTGATTTTTTTTCCTTGATGGTACTTCATAGTGGATGCACTTTTTCACTTCACTTGTGGCGCTGGGCCGTTCAAAATTCATTAAAGCTGCGTAGCCTTGTAGGGAGGCTTGTGTGGCGAGACCACTTGTATGTTTTCGCTTACAGTATCTCAAACTTTTTTTTGAGCCACCCCACCACCACCACCCCGAAAACCTCCGACCCTAAATTCTCTTTGAAAGTGCTTCATTATAACTGGAGACGGAGACAGTAGCAAAAAAAAGGATTGAAAAGGATTAGAGCAATTTTGTCAGATTCTCAGACTCCCACTGAGGGTACATTAGACTTGCTGTGAAAGTTGAACCTGTAATTCAGAGGGTGACGTGCGCGCGCACAGTCGCATGCATAAACCCAACAGAATCACACACTCGCACAGGAGTAGACCAGACTGAGAGAGGGAGAGCCAGCGAGAGAGCACCGTGGATGGCATTTATCCTCGCAGCCCCCCACCCTGCACACACACACACAATTTTCCATGCTCTTTCACTGTGTGCTGCGCATAATTAAATTGCTGCAAACTTCAAGCCTCTCTCAAGACTCCTGCCTGTAAACAAAGCTTGCTAATTAGAGCGCAAGGTAATAAGCGAGGGGGAAAGCACCCCCCTCCTCTGTAGTGATGACCTGTCCTGCATGTGCTCTTCATGTCTTAACAGTCGGGACCGAATCCTGGGAGGGGCCAGTGGAAAAAGACAGCAATCCGAGGCGGGTCGTTTTCACAACACAGCCCACCCTCACTCCCTCCCTTTTCCAAAGATAACATGTGCAAGCAATTACTGCTAAATCACAACTTGACTTACCTGATGATTTCACGACATTGGGCAAGATGTAGAAACCCACTTTTATTTCTTGACTTTTTTTTTTTTTAGGGTTTCAGCTCAATTCAGTTCAGTTGTATTTATATAGCACCAAATCGAAAAAGCAGTCACCTCAAGGTGCTTAATATTGTAAAGTAAAGATGCTGCAGTAGTACAGAGAAAACCCTAATAATCAAATTACCCCCTTTGAGCAAGCACTGGGAGACAGTAGGAAGGAAAAACTCCCTTTTAACAGGAAGAAACCTCCAGCAGAACCAGGCTTAGGGAGGGGCAGGCATCTGCTGGGACTGGTTGAAGGTGAGGGGAAGATTGTGTCAACTCTAGGAATTCCTCTTGGCTTGTGCTTACAATGACTGTAACGATTAGCCAGTGTTGGGAAACGGAGTGTTAGAAATAGCCGGCTTCATTTTAAAAGTCCAAAAGAAAAGGCCATCCCTTTGCATCCGTAAAGGCCAATCATCATCATGTTTAGCTTGTTTTCCGTTCATACAAAACATGGGACCATCATCCAGCACATTAGCTGAGATATATATAAGAGCTTGACTTTTTTTTTTTTTCAAATGTTCATTGAGTCAAGGTGACTATTTCCTCATCTTTGGCCTTGCCAAGCAAGACTCTGGCATGTATAGCCTCGACCTACCAGAGTGGTTTCACTGATTGTTATCTAAACCTCAGCAAAAAGCAAATGCTCTAAGCCCATTGGTTCTCACAGCGTGCTCTCTTAAAGCTGCTGCAGGTTGGCTGCAAGACATCATTTGCTGCAAATGGATAAAACGGTTTAAGATAAAAGTTACAATCAAATATAACTGATACAGTTGTTACTTTCAGAACTAATAAAACAAAGGCCTGGGGTTTTTGTTACACATTATCCGTCATTGCTCTTGTGTGATCTACAAGTGTGTGTGTGTGTGTGTGTGTGTGTGTGTGTGTATTTTGTGAGCATTGACAGGGAAAGAGCTAAAAATGGGGGCTATAATAAGGGGAGAGGAAAGATGCTAACGAAGAATCGCTCTCGACAAGCAAGCCAGTTAAAGATCAAACTAAAACTGCTAAAACGCAACTAGTCTGGTGGGTTTATTGAGATTTCTAACTGGGCTGCAGGATTGTGAAGTTTGAGAAAGGCTGATCTAAGGAGGAGAAACACTCTCTACTCATTAACAAGCCTCATGTCCATTAACATTGTGAATAACTGGGCAGACAGAGAAAAGTATTTTGAAGAAAAAAATTCCAGATATGATTTTTCTTTTTCTTAACGCTGTCTCGAGGAATTATATAACAGCATGGCAAAGGACCCATGCATCAAAAGGCAGATCAAACTGATCGGTTCCTGGAAACCTTACATGATGTAAGCGCATTTCCTATATCTGCGTGGCCAACACCTATGCTTCTACACACATTATGTAAACTCCAGGGGATTTTCATGATGCGAGATGGTTATTTCAACGTTCTTTACTCATTTCTTGCCTGAGACAGAGATAAACAAGCGTAGGATCAGCCACAGCCCACTTCAGTGCTTTACTAGTGCGATGAGGTTACCCAAGGTTACATGCTATTTGAGCACATGTGTGCTAGGCTTGGTATGGTGCTCACTGGAAGGTTCTTAGGTCACAGGAAAGTGTGTGTGTGTGTGTGTGTGTGTGTGTGTGTGTGTGTGTGTGTGTGTGTGTGTGTGTGTGTGTGTGTGTGTGTGTGTGTGTGTGTGTGTGTGAGAGAGAGAGAGATGTTTGGTTGGGGAAAGGGTGGATGGGGAGGGGGTTGCGTATAAGATCTCAAAATAAACGTGTGCTGCTGCTGCTAGACCAAACCATCTTTTGTGATACACTTTTTTTTTTGGCATGACCTGTGGCCTGTGCTTGGCTTTCCTGATTCTGTTATCAAATGCATTTCAGTCCCCTGCTGCTTTATATATTTATTTTTGCCTCTTGTTTGTTTTTTGGTTTTCTTGTTGTTGTTGTTTTTTTTTTAAAGTTATCATTCGGTCTGCTCTAATTGAAAAATGTACTTGGGGCACTCAGTCGTTGCAGGGACTGCTTTCTCTGTATGCCTTCGTCTGCGTGGGTGTGTTTGCGTGTGCATGTGTGAGTTTGTATACTCCTGTGTGTAGACAGTGGGGCACTGATGCTGAAAGATGCGTCCTCATTTTTGCATTGCACTGGGCTCCTCTGGCAGCCATGTTGGGCTTCTCTGATGTCACACATGTGCCACTGTAGTCAGTCAGCTCAGACACAGCAGAGCAGTGTGATCAAGAAGCTGTGTTTTGGGGTTTTTTGTTGTTGTTGTTTTTTTTGTTTTTTTTCTCCAACCCTCTGTCTACCTTTGTGTCACTCTCTTCCTGTCACTCTGTGACTCGCTGGTTTGCTGGGAACTTTTTTCTTTTTTTCTGCTATCGAAGATCCCTCGTAGATTACAATTTTTTATGAAATTGTTTTAAAAAAGTGGTGGTTTTACTAGGTAGGAGGTTTTTTCGTTTTTTTAAAAACAACCGCTTTTACACTTAAAGGTGTGAAGAGCCTTCCAGAGACCTGATCGCGTGTGTTTTAAATTTCTCTCACTTTGCATGCCCCTGTTTGATTGACACCCTTGACGCAGCTGTTATCCACAGTTTTTTTTTCTTAATATGTGCAGAACCTTTTCACTGAAATTGTCTTATGCAGTATGTCGCTTGTTTCCAGCAAGTTAAAAACCAGCCTGCTATAACCTCTGAAAAGAACATTTATTTAGACCCTTGCAGACAAGTTCATATTTGAAATCTGGAACTGGTCCTCAACCCTTAAATTAGAGTCTGGATAGCGAGTTGTAATGTCAATAGCAGACCCTAAATATGTCCACATTGCTTCTCATTTATCTTCAGATGATCTTGGTGTTCAGCAATGCTTGGATCAAAGATTCATTGATTCTGTTGCATCAGTTCAAACACTGTATTTGTATCTGCTACTGCCCTGAAGGCCAAAAAAAGGATCGTAGTCAGTAGAACCAAAAGGAGTTCCTTGAACTAAAACAACAAATACAACTCCTTTTTTAAACCATTTGGCTTTGCTGACTAAGAATATTTGGAGACAAAGATGATAATAATATATGTGGTTTTTTTATTTATTTAGTCAGTGAGATGTTGACTTTTATCTGAATTACTGTTAAAAACAAGATAAACGCCTACAGATTGAATATGAACAGACACCAAAAAATAACATCTGCAAGTGATGTACCCTCACCGGCCACTTTATTGGGTACACACTAACTCCTAATTAGGGATGGGTATCGTTTAGGTTTTATCCGATACCGGTGCCAAATCGGTACTTTTGAAACGGTGCCGGTGCTCAAACGGTGCTCAAACCGGTGCTTAAAGAATGGAGAACTCAAAATTGGTCCAAAAACCTCTCATGTTCAGCTGGTTTTTGTAAAAAGATAACAATGTTAGCCTTTTCTGCAGCTATGGGGCATATATGGTATCACTCTTGGCTGGAAGCAGTGCTTAAACAATGGAAAAAACACAAACTTTATCCAAAAACTTCTCATGTTTAGCTGTTTCCCACTTTTTCTTTGGTCATTTTAGCCTTTTTGGCCAGGGTGAAGGGAGTATCTGCCATCAAACAAGAAGACAGCCGCATGTAGCTATGATGATGTTTGCTAGTTCACCTTACATGCATTAATGTAATAACGTGGTTAGCCTACTCAACGTAAATTACACTCGAACAACATTAAGCGACTCACGCAGAGAAGAACGGCTGCTGCTGCATCATCCTCATCATTTCTGCTACACTGGCAGGGCTAGGGGCCAGGACTCTCCTCTTCGTGTTTTTGGGGATGTTGCTAACTCCGGGTCCGATAACAGGCAACCCACCCGCAGTAGATGTGCTCGGTGTAAGGTCTCGCAGCAAGCTATCAAATACAGCGCATTTCTTGGCTTTTAAAAAAAACGCTATGCGTCGCCAGGTGTTTCATCGGATTCGAGGTGTTACCTCCTTTGACAGTATCACAGTATCAGCTTAAAGCACTTGTTGCAGGCTGCTGAGTTTGCATATTTTGCTGTGAAGTACAGCCAGACTTTTGACCGCTTCGCCTTGAGCATTTTTAATCTGTAGCTCTGCTCTAAAAGAACATACGTACCTGGGCCCGCCTACTATCCTCGGAAACGTAAAATGATTGGCTAGAAGTGTATCACAGCTCAGGAAAAAAAAGCACCGAAATAAAGCACCGAAATGTGCGCTGCTTTTCGGTCTGGTTACTACCGTTTATGTCAGAACCGGTGCCATCATGGCACCGGACACCGGTACTCATCCCTACTCCTAATAATAGGTTGGACACCCCACCACCACCACCTCCCCACCTTTTTTGTCTACAGAACAACCTTAATTCTTTGTGTCATAGTTTCAGCAAGGTGCTGGAAACATTCCTCTGAGATTTTGGTCTGTGTTGACATGAAAGCATCACACAGTTACTTCAGATTTATCAGCTTTACTTCCTGTGAATTAGGGCTGGGCGATATGGCCTAAAATTCATATCGCGATATAATTTGAAGCATGTGCGGTAATGATATATATCGCGATATATTCTTTTCTTCTGTATAATGTATTTTCCACACTATAAAGCACACTTAAAATCCTTTAATTTCCTCATAAATCGAGAGTGTGCCTTATGTATGAATTCTGGTTGTGCTTACTGACCTTGAACCAATTTTGGCGTGCAGAAATCTGTTAAAAATGTTTTAGTACAACTTTAGTAAGCCGCACTGCTTGATGGATTGTCAGAGCATTACGGCTGCCGTAGTGAGGAGCTTCGCGGAGTAATCTGGGTCCAAAACTCCATCCATTTCTGGTCCCAAAGTCAAACGAACACTGAGAGTTAAAAACTGTCTAAATTCTTTAATCTTTAATAAAATCATCAAGATATTCACGGGATATTTTCTCTTTTTGGGGTAATTCTATTTAAACCTTATAAACTGTTGTGTCTTCTGTCCCGTCTCCCTATTGTTTTGCTTTTTGTTTCTTGTTTACCCTCACCTGCAACCGGTTGCGGCAGATAGCTGCCGCTCCCTCAGCCTTGTTCCGCTGGAAATTTCTGAGGTGACTTTTGTTGTGACTTTTTTGTCAAAATTTCTCTCTGAAATGAATTGTAAGAACAACCGTGTCACATAAATGACATTTTCTTTCCCACTCTGATGCTCAGTCTGATCTTCAGCAGGTTGTCTTAACCATGTCTAATGCACTGAGTTGCTGCCACGTGACTAGCCGAATAAATAATTGTGTTAATGAGCAGTTAAAAAAGCGTACCTAATAAAGTGGCCAGTGTGTGTACATCAGAGTTGCACATGTATGCTAATTTTGTTTGCAGTATATGCAGTGAGTAAAGGAGTACCAATCAGTCATCTAAGAGATACTTTTTTAGCTACAGATACTTTTTTTTTTTTTAAAGCATTATTGAGCAAAGAAAAAAGAAAAAAAAATTAGCATCATTACCTTTATTACAAAATGTGGAAACAAACCGGAAATAAAAATAATATCTCTCATCCCTTCATTCAGGATCTTTTTCAAAATGTTCAGGATCGCCAGTCATGATCTTTCATGTCCTGCTGTTTTCATTTCAGTATGGAAATCAAATCATGCCCTGGAACAAATGCATAGGCAAGATACGCATAGACTCACAACCATACAGACTTCCTGTGAAATCTAACCTAATAATAGAGCTTGTGTGACAGATGGTGACACTCAGCAGGACATCTTATGGCCAGTGTATCCCCAGACAATGGTCAAGCTAAAGAGAATATCCAAAGAGTATCTAAGGCAAGACAGCTGGCCAGGTGGGCAAAAGTGAATTATGCTGCTTCTTATATACAAGCTTGCATAATAGATTCCCTCTAAAAGGTCCTGAAAATGTCCTTAATATTAAGAACTGACAGGAGAAAACAAATATGTTAACATTTGATTTTGAAATGAGATATGTTTGATATTGATGATTGAATACTAAATGTGTATTGGCCTATAAAAATTGTTCCCATGCCACCTCTAAAGTAGAACTTTCGGAATTTCGGGATATATGAGGAAATACCGAAGCTATCCTCAGGCAGTATGTCAATAACCACAAGTCTTTTGGTCAGCTTGACAACAAAAGAAAAAACTCAATAACCTCACATGCTCCAGAGGGGGATGGTGCTGCCGTTTTTAACTAACTTAAGGGCAATTGCATAAATCCAGTGTACTCAATTATCTGGTGCCTTGTAGCCAGAAGTGCTAGCACAGCAACGGTGGCAAACCTGATTTGTAATTGCACTTGTAAGAATAAATTACGGTATCAAAGCGCTCTCGATGCAGGGATCAGCTATAAAACCAATTAGCTCCTTCAGCCAGTACACTCCCTGCCATGGCACAGTTATAGTTTGTAAATGAGCACATTAGAGATGCCACAAACGCTTGTCCCGAGAGTGAACTGATGTCCTTGTCAAAGCAGAGTCACATGGCAGGGCTACAACATCCCTATTGCGAGGCCAAGGACAAATTGTGTTTCTTTTATTTGGTATTCACTTCTGTGAGCTTGAGCAGCAACACACGCATCTACCTTGATACGCTGAAAAAAAAATGTATTTTTCAATCTGCTGCTTCACTGATAAAGCCAGACTAAGCCATCCACAGATATTGCAAGTTTTAGGAATACTTAGCTAAAAGTAATTGTGTTTTTACTCACTCGTAGACCTTTGTGGACCTCGGTGTGGTAGCTGCCCAGCAACAGGTCCTCCCTTCATGTGAAAACTAACTTTAGAGTTATAACTTTATAAACTTAGACTTATTGCTTCCCCAAAAAGTCAGATTACCCTTCCTTCAATCAAAGAAAAAAAACTGTTTTTCTGAGCAGTAATTGTCCGATTGTCTCTAATGGCGTTTTTAAGCTGTAATTGGAGATGATTTGCATTCCACGGTTGACACCAAAGTCACTTTGTTCTCTGTCCATTGACATTTTTCCTGCAACGTCTTGGCAATCGATGAAATCACCAAACAAGACAGGAGAAGGGAAAAAAAAATCTGCCTGAGCCCATCAAAACAGACACTTTGTTGGCAGGAGATCAGTCTGTGCCAGTGTGACATGACGTCCCTCGGGCTCATAGAAAACAGTCCCAACAGTCACACACTGCAGCTGCAAACCACTCCCAATGTAAAGGGTTTCTATCCCAAAGACAGAGATATCACATGATAGTCATAAGCGCAGTATACTCTATCCTAGCGTTTACACATTCAAGTGTTGTGACTTAACAATTTCACACTGAATCATTTCTTGCTTTGTCGCGCCCTCACTGTCTCTCTCTCTTCCCTACTTTCTTCCTGTGCTGCTTACGTAGCTTCCTTTTAAGTTGGAAATTGGGGGAATTTTTGGTCTTGTGTCAGTATTTGGTCAAAATATCTCCGTCTTGCGTGAATATAGTTTCCTTAGCACACTAACGTCACACTTATATGTTGCTCTAAACTGGAACGGCCCGCGGGCTCCTGTGGTTGTCTAATATGAGTTTATTCTAACTGGAAAAAAATCCAACCTGCCTCTTTTTCTTCCCTTTCTTTGTCATTTAAGGATTTACCTTGCTAGAAAATGACAGTCTGGGAAGCTTATACCGTGAAGCTGACATTTTAGAGTGAGTAATGTTGAGCGAAGGTCGGATCTCTTTGGATTGGAACAAAGTGACAGTTTATCCATATGGCCTGGCTTTGTCTGTTGCCCTGCTTGGAAAAATCGGGGACCAAAGCGCATGAAATGAGATTACACAATATGCTAAGTCTGCTTTATGGCTGTCACAGTTTAAATGGGAATATTAATATTACAGATGATCAAGTCTGCTGCTTTTTTTCCAACTTTTAACTTTTCGTATGCCTTTTCAAGTATTCTGCAGTTTTCTTGTCAACTCGAACACATTCTCTTTTCAAGCTTTACATTTCTGTCAGTTTAGCTCATTTCCCTATTCCTCTCTTTCCCTGTGACTGTGCTTTGTCAACTTCTCTCTTGTTCTTTTCTATTTGCATCTTTCACACACTCGCTCTATCTCTCCCTCTCTCTCTCTTTCCTCTCCCCTTTTATTCATTTATCCCCTCACCCCCCGGCCTTTTATCATCTCTTAACCTAAAACGCCGTTATGTACCCGTCAGTCTGCCATATTTATCTTTCAAGCACTCCTTTATATATCTATAAGCAGTCCATGCAGTCATGTATATTCAAGGGTATGTGGGTTGATGTTTGGTATACACAGCCGGTCTAGTGTGCTAGTCACCAGAGTTTGGTGTGATGTAGTAGCCACTGCTACTGTTTGTTTGTTTACCTCCCACAGCCACTTGGAGTCCATTAGCAATGCCTTTGCCTCAGGAGGATTACACACACACACACACAGATACTGTATATTCTCTCTCTGTCTTTCTTTCCCTCAGTCTGTCTGGTTATCACAGCGACTACAGGCTAAACTTACAGGTATCCCCCCCCTGTTACAGGAGTTATTTGTCAAAGCTTTTTCCTTAATACTGTGCTCAACCACTGGGAAATGTAAGCATTAACTTCATTCATCGCTGGCATCTTCCCCTGAAGCGGTGCACATGATTAAGATATGTACATTTCTGCGAAGGTGTGTCCGTGTTCGTGTTTACCTCCCTTGATGAGAGTCGATTATAATGGATGGAGTTGTACTTATCATAATTGACCCTTTAGCTGTTAGACTCTGGAAGAGAGTAAACAGTATCTACTAAATACAGTAGCAGCCGGGAATGCAGTTGGCAGGCTTGATCCGTAGATGCTTTCATTTTGTCTCTCTTACCGATTTTACCCGTACTTAATTTTTCAACAAATGCTAGCCACAACAACCCTTTGGGCAGTATGTTTTTTTCTAAAACCTCTAGTCTAAACAACTGACAGTTAGACCCATATGTGAAAATTTTTGAACACACCTCATTACCTAGAACTCCTGTTGTTCAGTCCAGCTCCAGCTGCTTTGCATTGGCTCTGATCTTTTTGACAGCAGTTGTCAGCATATATTTGTGTTTCCAAAACCCCAGAAGATTCAGAATAGTCTCACCTTTTTGCTTTGAATTTGGTCTCTACCATCCCATTAAATGTCTGCATTGTGGTGGAAAGATGGCGGAAAGATTTTAGCTAATTAAGGCCTCACTTACACAGGCTTAGAAACTGGTTGGCAACTCTCTGGCAACCTCCAGGTGCAGGGGAAAAATGTGTAAAATGTACCAACCAGTTGCTGAAAGTTGCTGGCTGTTGCTAGATGAAATCGAAAACTGGGTGCTGGACCAAAGACCTGGTTTTGACTGCTAAGATCATTAGCAGATTGCCGTTTGCATGGAAGACATCGATTTGTCTGCAGACACTTGCTAACTACTAGATGAGCAGCAGTGCAACTTTAAAGTGCGATGTGGATTTTCGAAAGGCACAACTTTTAATTTGAAGGAAAATGTTTCTTTGCCACTTGGAGAGTAGTTGCAGAGTGTTTACTGACATGTCGGCATCTTTCACTGGCAACCGCAGCAGTGTGCTAGCAAATAAAATAATTATAAGCAGCACCATGTACCACAACAACCAGCAACTGGTCAAGAAATACACATTGTTCCCAGTGACATATCTCTTGGCATCACTGGGGCTTTAGCAATAAGTTTCAGAGCAACTACCATCAAATTCCAGCAACCACCCACCAACTGGTTGGAGAGTACACATATCTCCCTCATGACCAGTTGGCAGATGGTTGCCAACTGGTCTCTAGGCCTTTAGCAGACCAAAATAAATGACTGCTTTTGTCAAAGCAATGCTGTGAGTAGGGATAGGGGACCAAATGAATAGTCTGTCTGTCACTAAATCTAGTAATGATAACAGTTATTAGATTTATTTTTCTCTTTTTAGACACATTAGTGCATCTTTACTGTAAGTGACAAAATGTGTGTATACTTCAAATTCTTCCCGTCATGGTAGTGTTCAGCAAATCCAGTGTAAAAGGGACTTTACTTTGAATACAAAATCATCCAACCAAAAAACAAAACAATGATTATTAAAAAGCAAAGTGCGAAAAAGTACTTTTTAATATTTAATTTGACCAAACAATTGTGATATGTTATATTTGGTTACATCATCCCACCCTCATATGGCTTGTTCTGTGGGACTTTTTGCTTCACACTATCATTTCTGTGCAGACAACATTGCAGTTAAAAACTGGAATTCACTGCTATTTTCTCCTTCGTCAGACCACAAGTTACGTTATTAGTGCATATTGAGTGAGTACAAGTGGAAAGATACCAGACAATATTCAGCCCACAACAAATCATTTCATATTTGTCTCTTTGTTACGTAACTACATGAATCATGGGGAGATTTTCTTTTCTTCTTCTTTTTAAGAAAAGATGATTTTGATCCTGACTATTTGCAGACAACTTCACCCAGCGGGGTCTGTACACAGAGAATGATGTTGCATTATAAGCAGTGATAAGCAGCCTCTCTCTTCCTCTCTCTATTTCTCTCGACATCCCATAATGATACTCAGACAGACTCAGGCAGACACCCGCTCATTCCCGATTGGTAGAACTGTTGCCAGGGAGCGTTGCTGTCTCAACGTGGATAGAATCTGTTGTCTGGTACACTTTAAACATGAGAACAACTGCAGGATCTGAATATTTATAACGAGGGGACTGTTCATATTGAGATTGTATAGTGGCAACATAAGCAATGGAGGACGGATGTGCTCCTCCTCGGCTCGTTTCAAATTTTTGATTTGAGTTTCCTTTTTTTTTTTTTTTTTTTTAATGAATTTCTTTACTTCCAAAAACATGTTTAGCAATGGTATTACTTCTCTGTGCCTTGACGATGATGCCGGCTAACGTATTTAAGTGAGGATTTTTGTGACTTGCATCATGTGAACCAACTTCACTTTAAGCTTAAACTGTTCCACAAAGTAATAAAGGGTTAGTGCATTCAGGGTTGTTTGTGACTTTGATGGTTTAAGGTTTGAATCTTACAGCATTGTCATTTGGTAGAGAGCTCTAGTATAAGTAGTAGTTAAAATCGGCGTGTGTGTGTGTTTGTTTGCCATCTGGCGAATCGTCTCATTTCTTCATATTATTCAAATATGCCTGGACCTGCTGCTACAGTTAATAACACTGTGCGTAGGTATGAATTCTTGATTAAAATGGATGTAACACATTCCAACAAAAAACAGACAAGCGCCATCAGAACAGCATTCGAATCTCATATCTAAACTCACAAACTGTGCCTCACACGCACACACACAGACACACACATGCGCCTGATATGAAGTGCCAAAAGTCACAGTCGGATATATTATGATGACTATAAAAACACGCCTTGGTATGCAGGAAACTTTGACATGGAAATGCAAACATACGGTAGCAAATGAGGACACAATGTACGGAGAAACACACACACACACATAGTGACTCGTTTGGCAAACAAGTTGAGGGAGTCGGTGCCTTATATTTTTTTCATCAGTGATGTGCAAAGTCTATATATAAAGCAGCCATAAGGAGGTTGGAATTTGCATGCATGTTTGTGTGCGAGTGCGTGTGTGTGCGTGTGCGCATTTGCATTTCTGCATACTTTTGGGCTGTCATGATGCACATGTATGTGTGCCGTGCCTTTTGTTTCATATTCATTCGTGCATACATTTTCACAGACATGCGGCTGTGTATATGTGCAGTGTGGCACTCCACCGTCCTGTCTGCCTGACTCAACATATTCTCCGCTCACTCTCTCGCCCCCCTCCCCATACTCACCCACCCACTTACCCGCCCTCCCTCTTCCTCTTTTCCCTCACTCTCACCCCCTCCTCTCCATCCCGCTCTGCCTGGCTGGCACGTACATGCATGTCTGTAGACTCTGTACTGTGCTTGCTGCCGTGGCACGCGCCAACCTCACTGCAATGCAGCCCTGTGTGCATTAATTGGCAGAGAGACAGTGGGTACGTGGTATGCAGGGCGGGAAGGATAGAGAAGAGAAAGAAGGGCGGTGGGGATGCGGGGGGGACGCAAGAGGCGATGTAAGGACACAGTAGTTACAATAACCGGTGGATGGATGGGCCGGTGGACAAGCAGTCTGGCAGGTTCACAGAGGGACAGACAGACAAACAAACAGAATGTGTATTGCTGAGTGTGCACAGGGAGATTACCTGTGTGTGTGTGTGTGTGTGTGTGTGTGTGTGTGTGTGTGTGTGTGTGTGTGTGTGTGTGTGTGTGTGTGTGTGTGTGTGTGTAAGAAAGCAGGAGAGTGTTTGCAGATTTGTTTCTCCTGCGTTTCACTGTGCTTTTTTTGTGTGTGCTCACTCATGTGTGCCTATATGTGCCGTGCAGATATCGCACTGCTGGGCCAAAGCTCTGTAAACCAAAGTCTGACTCACTGCATTCAACGCTTCGTGATATCCTCCCTTTCATATTTCCGCTGCAACTGAAGAGTAAAAGTTTGCTCAGTTTAGCACAACTTTCTCCACTTGAGGTTTCTTTGGCAAAGAATTGAGCACAATGTGCCTTGATAGTTTTTGTAGGGGGGGAGAGAGACGTGCTCACTTTCAGAAAACCTCAGCATCAGCTTGATGTTTTTTTGTTTTGTTTTTTTCTTTAAGATAAGCGACATGCGCTGAAAGGATGTCTTCATGTCTCGTCACCTATAACACAGCACGGCACTCCGAGAAAGCTGTCTCCTTAGTGTTATTTGTTGTTTTTATAATTTTTTACTCTGACATGTAAAAATTACACAGCATTCGTTCGTGTGCGTGTGTTTATATGCACACACATACTGTAAAAAAACAACAACCCATTTTCCTACTCATCCGTTATGCATTTATACCCTCCCACACACATCTTTCTGGAACTTATCCTCTCTGGTAGCTGTTGTCCTTCTTTTAGCGGTTGTCCTGTCGCAGGCAGTGACATCTGGCTCCTGTCCTCCTTCATACAGATCAAGTAACATTTAGGGAAGCGTTCTATGGGCTGGCCAAAAAAAGTACCCAAGAGAAAGCAGAGAAATGTCACCTGAACAAGCCGAGCCACCGAAGCGGAGGCGTAAATTAATCATTTAATTCATCAATTCATGTAGAAATACAAAATAGTCTTGCGTGAAGACAGCACTTCTCTCTGTTTATGTGTAGGTGTTTGGCAGAGATGTCCTTGCATGATTCAGAGAAAATACACAACACTTGCTCAAAAGTAAAGCCTCTCTTTTCTTTTCCTTTTTTTTTTTAAACTATTGTCTTACAAAGATGGTACGAATAATGGGAAATACCCTGACACTGGTGATTGTTTTTCGATCAATCTTTTCAGTTCTACATTTAGAAGGATTTAAGGTTCACTGCATTGTGCACGCTATAGTTCGAGTTTAATAAAGCTCTGCTTTACTGAGATGTGACGCATTCTTTCCAGACTTGCGTCAAACTGGGCGCTCACAAGTTTCGCTATTCGATGTCTCCTTAATTAATGGTGGATGTGACCCCTGTATGTGCTTCTCATTTCTCTTTTTTTTTCGTCTTAGTCATTCTCCCCCTCATTCTGTTAGACTGTATATACATGTCTGTGTCCAAGTAGCAGAAGTTGCTTCAACCTAATTGTCTTTCTCTACTCGTACTGTCCTCAAATGACTTTCTCTCTGTCTCAACTCTCCCTTCCCGCCCTCCCTCCCTTGATTCTCTTTAGCTCTGCCCAGTCTCTGTCTCCGTCTGTAACTGTAGCCTGTGTTTTTCTCTCCCTCCCACTCCCTGCGACGTATAGATACTGCATTGATCAGACACACGCGCGCAGACACATGCACGGGCGTGCGCTTGCGCACACACTGAGCCTCCCACTCCTTTCATCATTGATTCGCTCTGCTCTGCTCGGTTCTGCTCTGCTCTGGCCTCTCTTTCTCTCCCCCCCCATTGTCTTTCTCACTCCCCCCCTCTCTCTCTCTCTCACTCACACACTCCCCCTATCTACAGCGGCACTTGTTGAATTCAACCCTTGGAGAACAGGGAGAGGGGGAGAGAAACACAGAGAGAGAGCGAGATAATGACGAGGCAGAGGGAGGCTTTGAGACAGTGCTAGAGCAGACAGTTAGCAGGGAGAATAGGGCTTTGGAGGGTATAGAGATTGTAGATAGACCGAGAGAAAACAGACAGAGAAAAGTCAGTCAGCAGAGAGAATCATCTTTGAGTCACTAGGAATGACACTTTAAGTGAGAGAAAGAGTCGACCAGACGGAGTACATCTGAGTGCTCTCCCTCCGTCTCTTAACTGCTCCTCTTCTGTCCTGGTCCTGACTGCTGCTGGCGTGTTTTGTGTGTGTGTGTGTGTGTGTGTCAAGGCTCCATGGTGTGCTTTAACCAGAAGACTGGCTTACTCAGGTCAGAACTGTCTGGGATAACAGAGTGAGCACTCTTTTTGTGCATTTGTGCATGTGTGAGAGACTGTTAGCAGAGGAAAAGGCATGTTCTTGTTTCTCCAGGTGAGTGCTTGCGTGCCAGAGTACACAGTAATTTCCCTGTGCAGCTTTTACTGCATGTGCGTGTGTGTCTTCATGCATGCAGGCTTTTATGTAAGTAAGCCACAGTGCATGCCTTTCTGTATGGAGTGCATGAAGTGGGAGAGTGTGTGTGTGTGTGTGTGAGAGAGAGAGAGAGAGAGAGAGAGAGGCGGTGACATCTTTTTCAGTTTGTATTCCTGGAAACTGTTCTGCAGCATTGCTCAATAATGAAACTAGTGCGTATATGTACGTATGTGTGGGTTGGTGGGAAGACAAAGGCAATTCTAAAAGGTTCAGGGCTGGAATGAAGGTGCAAATATATCTGGAGAGTGTTACTGAAAAGGACTTTTTATTTGTTTTGTTTTTTAAAGTTGTCTTTCTTTGGATTGTTGTCTAGCTAGATCTGAGAAAGAGAACAACTGCCACGGTGTCAGCGAAATCCAGGAAAATCTATGACATGAAAAACAGGTTGCATTCAGTGTGGGGTTTATTTCTGAGAAAAGTTAAGGCGTACAGGCTGTCAAAGTCCATGCTGTGGGTAAATTGTTCTGGATGCATTAAGAGCAATACATGGAAGGAGTGCAAGGTTCTTGGAATTTAAGTAATGTAAAACAACATAGCCTAAAGGTATTTCACAACCTTCTATGCACAGTAGGCGCAGCATTGTGTTCGTGTTTTTTTTTCTTTTTTTCTGTGGAGTGACTCCTCCTTTCTCTCTCCTGCCTCGACTCTCTCACCCACTATCTCTGCATATCCATCTTTCTTTCGCACACCTCTCACTTCTCCCTCAACTGTATGCGTGTTCTCACTTCATCACAACTCTATTTTCATTCTTACTCTTTGCTTTTTCTAAGAGAGAGAAACAACCTGAGAGGATCTATCTCTCTCTTCTCGCCCCTCTGCCTCCCTCTGGCATGTCTTTTCATCTTTCACGCGTTTGCTTTTTGCTCCTTCATTTGTCAGTGCCTTTCTCCTCTCCAACGCATTTACCATACCTTTTTTTTTGGATTCCTTCCGCTTTGTTATTACAGATGCCTCTCTCGGCGGCAGAGTCTGCAGTGAATATCTGAAGCCCCATCTTCCTTCCACTCTGTGGCCATCATGTCCCAGCTGCTCCATGTGGAGATCCCAAACTTTGGAGCTACGGTTCTGGGTTCCCTTAATGAGCAGCGCTTGCTGGGACACTACTGTGATGTATCCATACTGGTTAAAGGTCAGTTGGCAGAAAAATGTTAATGTTGCTCTGTTAATCACAGATTAACTTGTACAAAGTGCTAACTGTCTTCGTCAATGTTCTCAACTTCTTTTTCCCTCAACCAGGCCAGGCTTTCAAAGCCCACCGGGCTGTTTTGGCCGCCAGCAGCCTCTACTTTCGTGACCTCTTCAGCAGCTCCACCAAGACCCAGTTTGAGTTGCCTTCCTCAGTCACACCTGCTTGCTTTGAGCAGATCCTCACTTTCTGCTACACAGGGAAGCTAACAATGGCAGCTAGTGAACAGCTGGTGGTCATGTACACAGCTGGCTACCTCCAAATTCAGCATATAGTTGAAAAAGGCATGGACCTAATGTTTAAGGCAAACTCACCTCACTGTGACTCGCAGACAATGGGGTCCTTAGAAGAAACGGTATCTGAGCCACAGAGTCCTTGTAATAATGGCAACGGCCTGGCAGTGGCTGCCCTTCTAGGGACCCCGGGATGGTCTTCGACTCTGCTCATACCGCAGCGTAAGATTAAAATTGAAGGAGGTGAGCCCTTGCCCCTGACTGTACCTTCAACGCCAAGTAAGACTTCGCCTTCAGAGCTTGGAAGTAGACTGGGGAGGGCCGGGCCGCTGTTCTACACAACAGCTGGAGGGACCCCTATCCCTGGTATGCCTGCTTTCAGCCTCCAGGGGACTAGTGGCAGTGGAGCTGGAGGAGGAGGAGCAGCCGGCGGTGACAGGTCCAGCCCCGGAGCTTCCAGTCTGCCCACAACCGACAGTCCCACGTCCTACCAGAACGAGGATGAGGAGTTTGAGGAGGAGCCCTACGATGGGATCACAGAGGAGACCTACAGTCATCTTTATGGACGTTCAGCCAATCCCTACGGGAGTGAGTATTGTGTTAGATGTTTCTAAAGTCCTTAACAATGCTTATTAGTATATGAAACAACAGTGGCATGCCATAAGGAGCTGTGCTTACAACACACCCCCTGATTTTACAGCACTTCGATCCTTAAAGCACATACTATCAAAGTCCAGGACTCTGATAAAGTCTCAATGGCAACTTTAAATTTGTAGTCATGTCAAGTCTGATTTGGTGCATTACTTTCTCAGCTGCCCTCGGCTCATATGGAGGAAATTAATTTGATAACAGAGCGATCTCAAAGTAAAACTTGAGAGGAATTGGAGAAACTAAATGTGGGGTTTATCCAGACCTCTTATCTGTTACAGGTTGTGCAAAAAATTAAAAAAACAAAACAAAAAAACTAGAACCTGATGCACATTCATTTCATCCCAATTACCTTATTTAATCTTTTATGCATCGTGTGTCCTGTGCATCTTTAAAAAGCAGGTTGTTGTACTTCCAGTGTGTGTGTTTGTGTGTGTGCATGTGTGTGTGGGGGGGTTCTTTCAGCTTAAAGATAGCTTTATGGAGTTATGATTGAAGTGCTTCGTGACCAACAACATCTTCCTTATCGCAGCTACAGCAGCCGGACCGTACCGCTTTTCATTATGGCTTTCTGCCACATTTTTTACACTGGTGTAGATTTTTTCAATACATGCAGGTGTAAATGGTTTGCATTCACATAAACACACCGACGGGGTACCTATGGATAGTGATAAACTCACACATGAGTACACATACACACAGATTTCGCTCTCCTTCATTCTTCACATCCTGCAGCTCAAAGGGAGGTTTGTCAAATTCTAGGGTTTCACATATTTATGAAATCCATTCTATCTGCAATCAGTCAGAGCACCCCAGGGTGACATTGTAGGATATTTGAGAACCATGCACATCTTTCCTCTGTGTGTGTGTGTGTGTGTGTGTGTGTGTGTGTGTGTGTGTGTGTGTGTGTGCACGCGCGCAGATGTGTCTGCACATACAAATTGATTAATCTACACCTTTCGCTATGTGCATGCGTGTGGCAGTTATTGGATTAATTTCTTTTTGTTTCATGTGTGTGTGCGTGCAGGACGAGTATGCATGTGTATACACTCACAAGCTGTCTTAGAGGTTTTGGGGTGAAAAAAAGAGTTTTTGAATAAGAACCCAACACTCAGCTCTGGATATGTCCCCCCCCCCTCCAAAACTAAAGATGCTGATGCTGCACAGTGACTTGTCTAGGATGCATCTGCAATGCTCCAAAACATTCATGAAACACAACAAACTTGTATGAGATTACTCCAACCTGCTTTACTAATTAAATTTCATAGCTTCTATTTTGGTGTGGATACACAGGGGTAGGCGTGGAAAACAACTTTGTTTAGGGTGTTTTTATTCCAGTAAAGTGACGGATACCAATGTGTTTTTGTGATGTGAGATTTTAAATAAAGTTTGCATTTCGGTTCTTTATCTCTTTTTTTTTTAGTCCAAGACAAGCCGGAGATGGCGTCGATGCCCTTGTCCTTGGAGAACCGCAACTGCGTGCTGATCCGCAGGGACCTTGTGGCGCTGCCTGCAAGCCTCATAAGCCAGATAGGCTACCGCTGCCATCCTAAGCTCTATACTGAGGGGGACCCTGGAGAGAAGCTGGAGCTGGTGGCGGGTAGGCACGCACAAAGCAATCACAAGTCACTCACAGCACATTTAGATGCTAACATCTTACCCCTGCAGAATTTCCAAGGATTCGCTTACACACCAAGTGAGTTTGGAAGATATCGAAATTGGATTTAAAAATGAATTTAACTAAATGAATTGAAAGTCATAAATTCAGAAGGATGGAGAGCTCATTGTCAAAGTTTAAAGTTACCGAAATCTTTTTAATGAGACTTGGGCAAAGAGCACCATCTATTAGAGAATTTACCCACAGCCCTGTGACCTTCATTCATAGTGAATGTAAGGGTCAACTGCATGTAATCAGCCCTCTTTGTCCGATATGAGACTCCTACCAGAGAATTACTGCTCATTCACAGCAACTTGACTATGCATAAGTGCTAAAAACATTTGATTAAGACTGTTTAGTTAAATTATGTTTACAACTCAGTGCCGTTTAATTGAATTCATATTCCTAATTAAAAGGCTGTTTGGGAAAACATAGTCTGACCCATGTTAATCCACGGATCAGGCAAGGGTCAGGAAGCCGGCGCCACGTCTCTGTCTGTCAGACTGAAAGTGCTAAAATAAAGCTGCAAGTTTCTTTGCAGAGATTTAAGGCTGAGACAGAAGGACCATCTCTGCACCCATCCAACCATCTCTGCAGATATCATCAGTCTTTATGGAAGAGTAGCTAGACAGAAGTCACTCTGGAGTAAAAAGCATATGACTGCCTGCCGGGAGTTTGCCAAATGGTCCTTACAGAGCTCTGAGAGTATGAGGGAAAAGTTCTTTTATTTATTTTTTATTTTTTGGTACAATGAGACAAAAATTGAACTCTTTGGTCTGGCTCCCACATCACGCTCTTGGCACTTCAAAGAGAACAGGTACAACTCACCGTGTAGGCAATACAGCTTCCACAAAGGAACGTGACAGAAAACCTTAAATCGATTTGGTGCCGAATCTCTCCAGACAAAAGAACGACATCTGAGTACTTCCCAGCGTAATTCACAGAGAGCTGAGCACAATAATGCGCAAGTCGTGGTGAATAATCCAAAACTCGATTGGTGTAAGGGCTCATGCACTGCTGAGGAAGGGATGACGCTGGAAAGAAAGCAAAACGGAGTCATTTAATAGTGTGCTGCTTTTGTCACCGTCTGTTCCTCTTCTCTAATTTCTGACTCCATTTTGTTTAAGTCCATTAAAGATCTCCTTAAACTTTGACTTCAAATGTAGAAAAAGGCCTCAAAGTGGAGTAAAAGGTAAAAGAAGCAGAGAGGAGGGCCTTCAAAGATAAAGGAAAATGCTGTAATGTCAGCGTGTTTCACACAAGATTTTTTTTTTCTTTGTTTCCCACACAGGTACACAAGTGTTCATGACTCGAGGCCAGCTGATGAATTGTCATCTATGTGCCGGCATCAAACACAAAGTCTTGCTCCGCCGTCTCTTAGCCACATTCTTTGACAGGTGAGCAGAGAAATGTGCAAATAATGAACAAACTGTTTAAGTATTTCGACTCTTAGGCTTGACTTCTGTGTATGACTCCAACACTACTGCTGTTGTCACAAACCAACTTTCACACTCCATCTGTGGCCATGTTGTGCAATGCGGTTTGTTATGTGTGCTCCCATGTTTATCTACTGTATGTGCCTGTTGCTGACTCTGCCCCCTGGTGTTGACTTTGCATCCCTGCAGAAACACTTTAGCCAATAGCTGTGGGACGGGCATTCGCTCTTCTACTAGTGATCCCAGCAGGAAACCCCTGGACAGCAGGGTCCTCAACGCTGTCAAACGTAGGTCATACTTGATAGAAGTAATGGAAGTTTCAAAGAGGGGCAGTTTGTGCCACGCTGACTTTTGCTGTATTCTTTCTTTCTTTTTTTACAGTCTACTGTCAAAATTTCAACCCTAACTTCAAGGAGAGTGAAATGAATGTGATTGCTGCTGACATGTGCACAAACGCGAGGCGGGTCCGCAAGCGATGGTTGCCCAAGATTAAGTCCATGCTGCCCGATGGCATGGATGTGTACCGTGCAGGAATGGGCATGAGCGCTGCTATAGGTCTGGGTCTGACGCTGGGTGCCCCTCAGTCAGGGTTACCCCTCACTTTTGAGGCCGACTTCAAGACCTTAGAGCAAAGGTTGTATCCTGATCGTAAGGACCCTCTCAGGACTCACCCACCCCTGACAGAAGGCAGCCCCGGGTCTGGGGCGGCTGGAGCAGAAGCTGAAGATGAAGGCGAAGGAGCAGTCCAAGAGGAACAGGAGGAAGACGAGGATGAAGCTAGGTTAGAGGGTGTAAACAGATCACTGGGGGCGATCCCAGGAGCCGAGGCAGGCAACTGTGGCGACACGCCGGCTGAGCAGGAAGCAGAAAATTTTGGACACGGTGCGAGGGTGAACGGACAGTGAATGTCCTTTTTAGGCTGTCTCTTACATTGTGAGAGACAGCCTCTTCTCTTTGCTTGCTCTTTTACAACAGCTCGTCCGCCACTCTTCCTCCTCTGTGCTTCCTCAACGGGAATTTCGCTCAGCACAAGAAGCCGCACTCACTGATCTTACTATACAGGAATCTGTCGCACATGCATGCGCACACGTGTGCTTGCGTGCTCCCATAATTGCCGCTAGTGGAAGCAGAACACTGTTCTTAGAAGTAGACACAGGCATGGCATTAGCACTTTGAGAAAGTCGACTCTTTCTGCTCCGCCCGTTTCTTGGTACACTCAGTATGTACTCAGTGTTTTGGCATCCGCAGCATTATTACAAAGGCCTGGTAGCAGAACAAATGGCTGAAATGATTCATCATTCAAGTGCAATACAAAAGCAACAGCTGCTTTGCCGGTGTGGTACACTGATTTGTAAAATGATTCCATTTTCTTGGAAAGCTGCATCAGAAACTAACCCGCGTAACCTTGGGGAAAACAGATCTGGAAAGAGCAATGTTGACCTTTATGTTAGTTTACTGTATTTTGAACGTGTATGAATGTATAACAACAACAGTTTTGCAATTTAAGGCCATGTACTGTGGTAGCTCCATTAAACAAAACGGTTTTCTCCCTATTAAATAGGCCCATCATTTAGATGATCAAATTTTTTTAAGCACTCATGTCTATAGTCCACAGTCTAAAAACAACTCTATCACATGGAGTTGTTTATTCGCGCATATTTGCCCATGACATGTTGAATTAGGTTGTCAATGTGATGCCTGTGTCTGCTCCAGACCACTCCTCCCCAACCACACATGCATACAGATAAGACATATTTCCTAACCCGTGGATAATAGCCTTGAATATCTGCGCCAATGTATTCAGAATACATGGTCTATAAAAACAGTGCTTTTTAACTCTGGGTAAAAATCATTCTCTTGTGGAGATACAGAGAGAGACTTGAACATGAACATGCACTAAAAAAAAGAGAGAGAGAGAGAAAGAAAAAATCCGAGCTTGCATGCATTCATACAAACAGTGGATACAAAGAATTCTCGGAAAAAAAAACGCCAACAAAGCCACAAACCTGCATTGAAATAAGATAACAGCTGCCGTTGCCTGGAGATACGCTATTAATGCTCAAAGAGGACTCTCTCCGTTTTCCGCTGGACCTGACCGCAGTCTGACGCATGTTAGAACTGATCCGGCTGTGACCCAGGATTTACACAGTAACAGTTGGAATTTCTTGTTGTTGTTGTTTTATTTGTTTTTTGTTTGTTTGTTTTAAACTAAAGAGTGTGCTGTGCCCATGAGCAGAGAAGACTGGATATATGGAGTAGTAAAGAAGTGCACTACACTGGGCAGTAGAAGAACGAATGTTAGAGAGAAGCACTGTTCCACCTCGGTAATGTTGTGGTGGTGGTGTGATATGCACCGATACTACGCAGTCCTGCTTCCTACCTGGCTGTTTGTTTGTTTGTTTTATTGTTTGTTCTTTTTTTCTTTGGGAGGGTGGGTAAATTATTGAATCAAACTTATACGAGCAATTTATGCTGGCTTATTGCATTTGCACTCAAAAGAAGGTAAAGAGCCGAGATGCTGAGGGAGGTAACGTGGACCTTTTTAATTGAGAGGCTGTAACGACAACACCTGAAACGAGTCTCTCTGACAATGACTGTTTCTACGTTTTGGAAGGGGGGTGGGGGGAGCAAAGCAATGTCCAACAGGGACTTTAAACCTGCATTCGTCATACCTGATTTCTTCTTTTGATATCTGTTTTTTGCCACACAGCCTTTCTTCATTGTGCAATGCATAGATCTTCCCTGTATCTTTTTTCCCCCCTATCAGCAAACGAAAGCACAGAAAAGACCGTTCATTTAAGTAAAAGAGAAGCCACCAACATTTGGGGGAAAGTGGGTTGTGATAGGTTAATTTAAGAACTGCCGGGCTTAGTACTAATACTATTCTCAAAATATATGCTATGCCACTTCATGAGCGGGGCCAGAGTAGTCTCTGTTTCTGCTCTTGTTTCAGCGTCTGTTAGGGGAAGTTTTAAGATGGCCCTGCACAAGAAACACAGGGTTACGATTGCACTAGGTAGTAACAAAAAGGTTCATAGCGCGTTTATTTTCATTGGGAATAAGTGCGATCTGCCGTAGATAAAACAAGACTGTGACACGATGGCTGGGATGATGGATGAATGTAATCTGTAGCACTGCTGTGGTGAGGGTCCAAGCTTTGATTTGAGTATAGTAAATTCTTCAAAATATGCCATAATATAAAATTAATACCGACTGTGAGGCTGGGTGGTGTTTAAACCTAAAGCTTTATTGATATAGTGATTTTTTTTATTTTTTTTTATTTATTTATTTTTCAAACTGCGAACAGGTCTTCCAGTGTAGTGAACATCGTTATGTGCAAAACTGAGCAAGGTTCACATGCAGTGCAGGCTTTTTTTCCCTCTGTTTGATGTTTTTTTAACACAGAGATTTTGCAAATTGTACCTTCATATCATATGTTTATTATTCTTACAGGTTTTTCTCGCAGTAAAAAACAAACAATATTCAGTTGTCTATTTGAGCCACTTAAATGTCTGATCACTTCTGGTTATGCCAGTCAGAGTAACAGACTTGAGAAATGAATATGTGTAGCCTTTATTTTGGAAAATATAGAAAGTAGCTGTTATAGCTTCAGAAAAAAAAAGAGAGAGAGAAACCTTTCTACTCAGTTAGTAAACTGGGCAATGAGTGTGATATTCTTTGTATTTAATATTTCTCTCTGTGTGTTTTTGTGTAAAATAAATCTTTGATCCTTTTGAATAGGAGGACTTTCGCAGAGATACTAAATACATGGGGAATATGAAATCAGCTGCAATTAAAATAAAGCAGTAAATAATAACGGGTGGGAAACATGGATGTGTTCCACTGTAGTATTAAAGGGGTGTGGAGCAGTGCCTTAGACTGTGAATGTGTGGGTGTGGATGTGTGCCATTACTTTGTGTTCAGAAGCAAACAGGACCAAGGATCTACTAAATATAGCCAGATAACACTTTTTTTGGCCATTTTTGAGTTTAAAATTAAAAACTAGTAATCTTTTATTCTAATAAATGATATTAATGACATAGTCATTTATTCACCTTACATTCTTGCTTTATGTTTTCCATCATGTTGGCTCACCAGCCCAGTATTACATATTTACAGCACAGCTCTTAAGGAATCTGGTTGAACACCCTTGGAAGAAATTCAAATGAAATCTCATTCGTAGTATAGTCAAGTATAGTCAAACCTGTTCATCAGTTAGTCACATTTAAGGTGTGGCGGGCTTTTGTTGTTGTTGTTTGGGGGGGGGGGATCTTTCTTTTTTTACGCACGATTTCCTTATCACGCGCTGGTTTTGACCAGCTCATTCACTTTTTCTGCCCCGCTGCAAAACAAAGCCATCAAAAAAACCCAAAACAGAACAATAATCCTTTAAGACCGCTTGGGGTTTGATCCTTTTCTTGTGCAGGGTAAATGAACGATGTTGCACTATAAACGGAGAATGTCATGGCTAACCCTTGGGAAGATTGACGTGGCCAAAAGAGAAAAGTCCAGTTACATGTATGTCATGTATCGGACGTGTTTCTCATTTATATCAAACTTTTTGTTTTTCTTGGATGGTTATTGAATAGAAGGTATTTTGTTGCAAATAACTTCTTCCTCACTTTGCATCGGGCTCTGCTCACCCCCACACGGACACTGTAGTTTTTTGTTCCAGTGACTGGCTCATCATGAAAAACAATACATTTATATGCAAAGAGACACTTGTACCATAAAATGCATGCCATTCGCACACTCACCGCAACCCAATGAAACCTCTGATCTTTATGCACCATGTATTTTATGCTGAATAACTCTTGTCAACTGTTAGTAAACAAAGATCGAGGTGTCCTGTGGTGAGCAGGGCTGGATTTTTTTATTATACAACCTGGCCTTTCGCTGAATGTTTGCATAAAGCTGAATTTCTTGTATTAATGACAGCAAAGTAGTGACAAAGAGTGGAATACAGAGACTAAGTACACAGTTCAGTATGTTCACAGCTCAGCACACTCAGAAGAAAATGCACTGAAGGTTTGTTTGTGTATTTACGTGTCCTTGTACATAACGCCAGCACTTTAGAACTACTTGGAAAGGTGAAAGGAAAAACACTGAGAGCAACCGGGTGTTAGGCAAATGAGGAGTAAATGCAACTTTTAAAGCCATGTGTTCAGAGCGCTGACAATCAGAATAGGAACGAGACCCAAAGTGCACTACGGGACATATGGTATGACTTGCTATGTGCTCTTGCTGTTTGCTTTGTCTTTCTTCAGCTTGCTTCGGTCTGTGCTAGCTTCCTTTCCAGAGTGGAGGGACATGGTGATGTTATCTCCAGCCTTCTTGGTTATAAGTGTGTGTCTTTAAAACCAGGACTGAGTCAAACTTTGGTGCTTTGCAAACAGAGCTGGACACGGACCATATCTGTCATGCTCTGGTAAGCATGTTCTGGACGTGGTCCTGAGCCCAGGTTTTGTTGATAACCCCCTTTGATGGACAACAACCCTACACCGATCATGGTAATGTTCTTCACTATCAGCTGGGTTTGGATCAGGCAAACTGGGATGGGACAATTTCAGTGTTGATGCCGCTTTATGTTTCAAACGAAAAAGATGTTTATGCGCCTTCTGACTCAAGCATCAATAATATATACAACAGAAATGCAAGTTGCCACTTTTGATGTAATCTACCTTTCATTCCCATCATATTTGCCATCCCCAGTTTTAAGTTGTATAGTCCAAGAGTACCCAATTTCTTTAAATGCAATACAGAAAAATCTGCTTTCTAATAAAAGTCCTTACTTCACCATATACTGTCTTTTGTCTCTCTTTGCATTTGCCAAAGTACCTACAAAAGGATGCACTTGAAATATATTTTTCTCTGGAAGTTGCGATTTATTGTAGATCTGCATGGCTTCAAACATGTAAGTAATGAGATTCCAGCAGAAAGAAGACAAATTAGTGACAATAATAATTCTCACTGTCTGTGCCACCGAGCTGTGAAATTCTTGTGTCATTAAAATGGTGTTAAATTTTGCTGGATGAGTCACTGGAGTTCCTTCAAAGATGAATGTAACATACAGTATACAGCCAGTTTTATTTCATGAAGGCACAGGTTTAGAATTGCAGGCAACACTGGATCGATCCAAATCAACCATATTAACCTAAGCATTTCATCTATGATATATAAATATATGTATGGGGGGACTCTTATTAAGCTACCCCTCATTCTTTCAATTTTTTAAAATTTATTTTGCTATGAAAATGAGAAAGACTGAAGATGCAGCAGTTTATTGAAACACGCATGATTATATGGTATGTGAGGTGAAAGAATGTGTTCAACTCTAACAAGATTGAAAGTCAGTATTTGGTATAACTACTTTTATCCTCGAACACAGCCTGAACTCTTGTAAATTCTTGAACTAGTCTTCAAGGATAGCTCTCCAGGATCCTCAAAGGACAATCAGAGCTCTCCTTTGCTGGCTTTTATTCCATTCCCTGATAGCCACCAGTCCATTTAGATAATTTATGCTGAAGCTTCGAACAGTAGAATTATAGATTAACTATTAGCCAACACTTATAAGTTTGGGTTAATGGCTCATGGAAATCACTTTGTTGGTGGAAAAAATGTTATTCTATTACTGTAAAAAGTGGGACCTTTTTAATAGTAAGTAAAAAAATGCATAAAAGTTATGTTTTTGTATACACACACACACAAAAACACAACTTTTATGCATTTTTTTACTTACTATTAAAAGGGTAAAATATATACCTTTAATTATATCTAGATAATTCAACCTTTAATTGCAACTCTTAAACATACTCGACTGTATGAGCTCGTGTTCTCTCAAGCTGCTCTGGTATCTACTCGTCATCCTAGCTGGTTTTTGTTCTTTCAACGGAGAAATCGCGCGGCGTGTGTTTAGTTGTCCTGATGTAGCTAACCTAAACTTTCTGTGGTACATACTAGCAAGAAATAAACGAACACAGCAGGTCTTTTGGAAGAAAAACCCTCAAAATTTCACAATGAGTGACGATGCGGACTCCCCTCCTGAGAGGGAAATGAAGGTATGTCTCTGGTAAAGTTGACTTCACAGGTTAGCATGTGTAAGTTACCGTGTCAGTTCACCCTTAATGTAGTGGCTAGTTTAGCTAGCTGGCTAGCTAAACAAGCCACTTGTCGTGGGTTATGTTTTCTGGTTTAGGTATCCTTATCCTCACGATATTTACTGAACTGTAATGACTATTTTGATACGATAAAACATTAAAGACTTTCACAGCGGTTTAAAAGCGTTTCAATTAAAAGTAGTTACTGCAGTTTTATTCATGCCTTATTTTAGCCCGCTACTTAGGGTTAGCACCGTAGCCGGTGTGATGTTGTGCTTGTAAAGTTAAACGCCGCTGTGTTTGGTGGATTCGTCCTATTAAATTATGCATTTGTAAAATAACGTGTTCTAACACACATTGCATTTTTTTTGTTTAAGCTTTATATATTGCTGTAACATTACAACAAGCCTTGCACCGATTGCTAACACGATATGGTAACGTGTTAGCATAGTTCTAATTGAGAGGCATTACAAACATTTTGGCTTTGAGATCACCCTTCAGGCTCACCAGCTGTCTTGTCAACAATGTTTATTTAAAGTGTGTATTATTCTGTCTCGAAGACGCTGCGTTTGCATTTACCGAAGTGGACCCACAGTTGTTAACAGTTCATAACAGGTCACCATGAAATGAAAGTGTTTGCCTTTCGTTTTAGGATTTTCAGTTTCGTCAGATGAAGAAAGTCAGAGTGTTTGACCCCACCGAAGATTTGCCAAAAGACAGATCCAGCCTCCTTGCCATCTCAAATAAATATGGCTTAACTTTTGTGGGGCTTGACAGAACTCTCAAGGTGTACTTAACTCGAGATATTCTGGCTGCTGATAAAGGTGATGGCAACTCCAACGAAATAGGTATGAATACACATGCAGTTTTAAATAGTGCAATGATGACAGGTTAAAAACACAATGTTGTCATGACAGATACACCACATGTTTCATGTCATTAATAATTTTTGCTGTTTCACTGTCCACTAACATCTTCCTCCCTATTTTAGTCAAAGGAATACCAGCACTGACTGAAGTGACCGTGGAACTAATTTTGCACCACGTGGCTCTCAGTTGTGATGAGCTCACACTGTCCATGTGTGGCATGTCTGAGGAAGCTGGCTTGTTGCTCACATTCTATGATGTCCGCACGTTCATGAACAAGGTAGTTATTTCAGTCTGTCTACCTAATGTGTTAACACAGTCGAACACCGGTTGCCAAATTTCACCTTGTCTGGTAAATGTAATCATGTTGTCTGATATTTGTTTTAATTTGCATTCCTTGCTTTTCCAGGGAAAACTACAGAAGCTACCATTTGCATCGCACCAGCCAGCTGTAGCACCTGACGTCTTAGTGCAGGACCTGAAGTGGAATCCTGCGCAGGTGTCTGTGTTGGCTGTCTGCCTCTCTGATGGCACTATAATGATTTTGGATGTTACTGACAGTGTCAATGTGCAGGCCAGGCTGCCTTCTTCAAGTGGAATTACCTGCAGTGAGTGACACTCTTGACATAATTGGTAAATTTATCTGCAGTCCATATCGCTGATGTGGTTCAGTAGTTGTTTACTTGCTTTGTTTACCACAGTTTGCTGGAGTCCAAAGGGAAAGCAAGTTGCAGCTGGAAAAATGGATGGTACAGTCACACAATATACACCAGTAAGTTATAATAAGAAGAATTTTGAATTAAAAGCAAATTGCTTAACAGTCTTTGGAAGCTACAGGAACAGATTTTTCTCCTCTGTTCTAAAGGGACTGGAGGAAAAGAAAGTTATCCCATGTCCACAGTTCTTCACCCCTGGCGAAACTGTAAAAGGTAAGGTAGCCATACCTATGTATATAAAATTAAACTATGAAAATGGTCCGTACACTAAGGTTTTTATCTTGGTGGTGATAGATTAGTAATAGATTGCAGTGATTCCATAAAATATTTCAAGTTGTATAGGAAAAGGAGGAGCTGAGTCTTGCTGTTTTGTTGATGTTCCAATGTCTTGTCTCTCTTTCCTATTTGTCTCTCACAGCTGTGGATGTGCTGTGGCTGAAAACCTATGTGTTTGCAGTAGCATATGCTGCTGGAGATGGCTCACTTGAGACCCCCCCTGAGCTAGTGTTGATCTCACTCCCTGTAAGTATGCCTGGCATCGTTTTATGATTGATTTTTATCTGGGTTTATCAGGTTTAACAGACTGGTTCTACGGTCGAACTGCTGATCATAGTATGAAGCTCAGTTAAGACCATTCATGGGTATCGGGGGGAAAAAAATCATCACTGCAGCTCAGTTATGGAGAGTTAAATTTATTATCCACATTTTCATCTTGAATTTTCCTTGCTTTCGTTTCTAAGTTTTATCACGTAAATTTTAAAATTTATTTATTTATCAGTAACTTGACAGTGATAACAATGCAAGTAACAGAGTTAAACACATGTATCTAGCAGATTAGTTATTGATCTGTGAAGTGTGTGAAAAAGATGATCCAGGTTCAAACTGTAACAATTCAACTTATACTTAAAATATAAATGCACAGCAGTTTTTAAACATTGTTTACAAATATATTTGTGTATTTATGCTTGGAGTAAATACATTTAGATTATGGTTAGGAATTCATTAGAGCTGCTTTTAAGTCTGAAAATCTACAAGTCGTTTGATCACAGTCATCTTTATTCATAAATATTCACATCATCCCCACATGAAGTGAAAGAGAGCAGGAATGATCCAGCAAACTGATCATCAGAACATCTAATTGTTCATCATTAGTGTTTTATGCCTCCAGAGCTTTATACAGGTTTTAATAATTAAACAGGGATTAATACAGAAATGTTTCAGTGCAGAGAAAATGACCACAGAAAAAAAGCAAAGAATAACAGTGTCGATTGTTTTCAATGGTTGCCATTGGCAGCCATGAGTACCAAAAGAAACTTCACAGCATTTTTGCATACAGTATTCCTGTATGCCTGGCACAACCAGTCTGGAGGCATGTCAGTGCAAGCAGGTCAGTCAGTGGAGACATTTCTATGACACATCTGTGAAGGAACATAGATTTCCAGATGGTAGAAACAAAGATTTAAAACAAAAAACTTGCTTATTCCTATGAATCTGTGATATATTTATTTATTTACTTCTTAGGCTTCCCTTGGGTTTCAGTGCATGTAGTTCTGGTGCTCTGATGACATCACAGCTGTGCATGCAGTGACCAGTGCTTTGACCATAATTGGGCTTTTGTGCTTTCTTTTCATATTTACACTACTGTGCAAAAGTATTGAGTCACCAGTCATTTCTTCATATTTTGCTCCCAGTCAGCTACACTTGTAGTTTTTTTTTTTTTTTTTTAATGACAGAGAAAGCGTTATGCAGGCTCTCTGAAGGTATTTCAAGGTTTTTCTTTGGACATTGGCTGCTTTTCCACAATTTTTTTTTCCTGTCCAGTCCTTGTATCTGACCATTTTCAGAGGAATGTTTGTTTGTGTAAATTGAAAAAGGCAACACTGTATCAGTCATGGATTGACCTCCTCAGTGCTCATTAACAGTGTGGAATCATCTTAACAGACAATTTAACAAAACGCAACCAACATCCAAAGAAGAGCTTTAAATGGCCTTTAAGCGACTACTTAACCTCCTAAGACCCGAACTCTTCCATGGCATGCATTTTTAATTTCTCTTTGATATTTGGGATGATTGGCACCTGATGAATGTAAAAACAAAGAATTACCAGATTCTTTTTTTTTAAATTTTTTTTTTAATTTTTTAAATTTTTTTTTTTTTTTACTTTTTGTTTCTGAGAAAAATGAGATCCACATATGAGCATATTTGTTTAAAAATTCAATAGAACAGTGGCAGTATAATGTCCTCGTAAATGGATATCAGGCCCTTGTAGAGCAAAATGTAGTATTTTGGTCTAGACAACCCAAAATGTGATGTCCATATTGTGGACGCCAGGTCCTAGGAGGTTAAAGAAATTACAAGAAAGACTACATCAGAGAGTTCAGGCTGTGATGAAGAATAAAGGTGGTAATACCAAACTGTAAACCTTCAAGCTTGTTAAAATTGTACAAAGTTTGTTATATGCTGTATTTCCATTTCTGTTTGCAGATGTTCCAATAAATTGCTGCACCTGTTTCCCATGGGTAGCTTAAGGCATTTTAACAGTGTTAATGTCCAATCAGTTTTATTTATAAAACTCAAACTTGTATGTGTGTTAGACAGCTTTACAGTCTGTATACCAAGACTCTTGAGGCCCACTCATCCCCCTTAAATTTGTTTAACAGAAAGCAGATTTAGCACAAAAAACCCCCCCAACCCTGAGACACAGTTTGATGTCACTAGCTGACAGGTTAATGCACATAAATTACTGTATGCATATTGTGGTTCTTTTTCTGCAGCTTACATTTTTGACATAAATTACAGTGCTACTGAAGTATGCCACTTCTCTACTCTAGATTTATTTATTTATTTATTTATTTTACAGAAGAAGGATGAGAAAGTGGAGCCAAAGTTTCTGAACTTTGGTGAATTTGTTTTTGGAAGCTGTACGGAGCGTCAGCACCACTACTTCCTCAGTCACGTAGAGGACTGGTAAGACTGATCCCAACTGATAGATTTGCTCCAACAGTGACCTGAAAGCCTGATTACTTATAAGCTAAAACTCATTGTTTATGCCCTGAAAGTTTTGTGCTTTGTTTGATGTTAAGGTCATGGTAAATTGAAGCTTTGTCTCATTGTTTTTATTTTTTTTCTTTCATCCAGGGACCTTGTGTTTGCAGCATCAGCAGCTTCCATTGAGGTCAGCGTCATTGCCAGACAAGACGATAAGGTAAACGCTAAAATGTGTGAAAACGTTTTAGGTTTGTCTAAATGTAGAGATAAATGAAAGTGGTCTTGAATGTATTGTCATTTTTCTACTTTGTCTTTACATCCGTTTGTTTTACTCGGTTAAAGTAAAATGCTTCCAAAAAATCGAGGAGGGTTGCATAAGTGTTACAGCAGCTTCTAGTCAGTCACAACACTTACCTTCTAAATAATTTAGATTAGCTAAGCTCCCACCAGGTCAAATATCCAATGCTTACCTGACTTTTTTGGTGACAGTTGAGCAAGCTTGTGCTTTTGCTGAATTTTTATCAATTAGGTAAACCAATAATTTTATCTGAGTGCTTCAACGTTTTAGTGAATTAGACTTGATGCTTTTAGGAACTGTAAATACCCCCACCCCCCCAAATCTATTAATTTTCCTTGGATTTTGTTTGAATACTTACTCTCTGTAAATGGTGATGACCATGCCTTATTTTTACCCCTTTTAGATGTGGGAAGTTTGGCAACTAGAAGATTCGAGCAGGGCTGAGCTTCGAGTGACTGAAACAAATGAAGACACTTTGCCCCTTGGCTTAGCTATAGACTACACCAGCCAGCAGGAAATCCACATAAGTAAGTGAATATGACTTTTTATGTATTTAGTTGCTTCACTTGTCTGAGCAGAAGTTAATTTCATATATAAAGATTATTACTGTTGTTGTTGTTTTGCCTTGTTTTTGTTTGTTTGTTTCTCTTTTTGTGGCATAACCTTCATAAGGACTTGGGTTATGATTCATGTTATTTCAGAATATATCAGACTTGTTGACTGTGTCAAATAAGCATGACCAGTCTGCGTACAGTACAATAAAGGTGATCTGTCTGTGCTACAGTTGTTGACAGAAATACTGCTGTCATTTGATTGAGCAAATGTTAACAGACATAACAACTGTAATGCCTGACTCAATGGAATCCCAAAAAACAAAGCAGGGTAGGGCTGCTCGATTATGGCAAAAATGATAATCACGATTATTTTCACTGAAATTGAGATCTCGATTATTTGACGATATTTATTTAACAATAACAATGTATTGAATAATGGCTTTAAAGATTGTCAAAAAATAATATAAAATAGTGTGCAAATACTGATAACAGTGCAAATGTTTGCAATATAAAAAATAAATGGAAAATGTAAACATCTATGTTCAGTGAACTTTGCAGTGTTGCTCTGTGGTGCAGCTACGATACCGTAGCAAAGTTTACACACTATGTCTACTTGATCCACTTCTGACTACGCGAACCCATAATGTTTCCACACCACTGAAGTTTTTTTTTTTTTTTTTTTTTACCTCTTTTCAACCAACGGCAGTCACTCTCCTCTCCAAATAACTTCTGCTTAGCTTTCCGAGCTTCCCTTGGGTCCTCTTAATTGTTGTGACGTGTGTTCGAAACGCAGAGCGGTGCGCTCGATTTGTCACACGGAGCAGCGCGAGAGTAAAGCACGAGGGAGGTGCTAATAATCGGCTCAGTCATTTTTAATGATCGTTGAAAGCCCAGATCGTAATCGAGATTAAAATTCGATTAATTGAGCAGCCCTAAAGCAGGGTTTTAAAAAAAATGAGTAAATAAAAAAATCGTTACAATGTTGCCGTCTCTGCTTAAAGTCACTTTGAAAAAACAAAACCTTGACCTCATCTGGCACCTTGCCACGTAGATGTACACCTTTCACAGTGCTGGTGCTAGAAATGAGACCCAACACAGTCAGTGAGATTTATAAATATCATTAAGGATAACATTCAAGTTTAGTGAATAATCATGGATCACGATTTTGACATTTTCTATCATGGTAGTCAAAGCTTCTAAGAATTTGGATCGACACTGTTGGAAAAACGTGTGGATTGTGTGGGAAAAGTAATGCAGCATTTTGAACACTGGCGAAGCAGTGCAGTGTTAGTGCTCACCATGGATTTATTGTGTTTACGCTGTGAATCTGGTGATCAGTAGTGAGCTGTCTTCTAACTTGTGTCAGCAGAAAACTGTGGAAATAGATGGAAGAGGAATTAATGACTCGATCGCACCATAAGTCAGCAAAACACAGAGGCTCGTGTTAGTTTCGAGTGAATTTCTTTTAGCAGAGACAGGCGCATTATATTTGGTTGACTGTGGTGGGTGCATAGTTTCTAATTCTTTTTTTTCTTCTTCACCAAGACACATAGTGACAGTCTCTTGTTAAAGAATCAGACAGCTGCGGTGTAAAATAAATGGCCTGTATTTTTTCAATCCAGGGGTGTGAAAAACATCATTCAGCCCTCTTACCACGCTCTAAAGATAGGCGACGGTGCACGTCTCCTCTGCCACCAGACAAAAGTTAATTTGGTCATTTTTAAGTTTAGTTTAATTTAATTTAGTCGTGTTATCTCTTGTAGCGCATTCCCTTGCCTTTGTTTCAACTTTAAAATGTTTTCTGGTGAGAAGTCCCCTAATGAGCCAGTGAATCTTAAATCTGTCAGGTTTCTGTGTGCATACAGCATTCACCGCAGTGCTGTATTGCAGCATGTGTAAAGAATAGTGATAAGCTATCGTCTCAGTACACTGTTTTATCTTAACTGGCCCAGTCTGCCAGACATTCACGTAGAGCTGCTGTTGCTGTCTAGTCACATCTCTTCCTGTTCGCTCTACGATTCCCTCCCTCCCCATTACGGGAAAAAAACCCCTGCAATTTGAGCAACATTATGACATGATTGTAGTCTGATCAAAACCTTGATCTAAAGTTAGACATTAGGTTGGAAAAGCAAAGGGAGAGTAGGAGGGAGTTATCTGTAGGGAAAAATGCACTCATTAAAATGGCTCACACAAGCTAGAGGACCATAACAAACAACAAAGCCCAGACAATCCTGTTGCAGAATGCTGATGAGGTTTACCGTGTGCCTCTCCCGTCTGTTCGCTCCCTCTCACCCTCTCTCTGCTTGCGTCTCTAAAGCTTTCAAACTTTAGTTTCATAACAAAAAAGCATTAGATACAGTCTTTTGGGGTGGGGTGGGGGTGTATGCTTTCTTTTTGTCTAAAACTTTAAATCGCACTGCTTCTTCAAGTGTATTTCTTGGCATTTTATTTGTCAGTGTGGGTGTGTATTTGTGTGTGTACATTGACACTGATTATCATGCATGTAGCTCATGGGTCAAATAGGTGCAAAGTCGGTGGATATTAATGACGCGGTCAGAAAAAGCAACACTTTTTCATGCACTCATGAACAGTTATACTTGATAAATACAGTATTTTTAGATATAAAACGTGGTCATAGAGAAAACAAAGAGGACTGTGTGTTCAGTGTACTTTGTTGGCATTTCTGAAATGACTAGTATCAACTCTGACTAATGCATCTTTAATTTGTGTCGTGAATAGTCAGTTTCGTTATTTGAATGGTGGTTTAGACATGATTTGCCATTTTCTCTGCAGCCCACAGCATACTGCGAGGCTTTGGAAAGGGCAAGAAAGTGGGTGTGAGGAGCAGAAAATGTTTCAGGGTTTGGCGAGAAGAGAAAGGCATCTTACTCTTTTACCGAATTACAAATATTAGGACAGTTGTCTCTGTAACTGACTGGAGTATCTTTTTGAAATGAAGACTGGATACTTTTTTTTTTAACCACTAGAGGGCGTAAAGCTCCAACTTCAGTCAGACAACTATAGCGTGAACCTACTGTCTTAGTACTCAAATGTTCTTAAAACTTTTAAATATATTGTGTGGAGAACTGCTCAGTGTCTGACTTTGTTTATATCCAATCTTTCCACTCCCATAAAGCTGATGAGAAGACCTTGCCCCCAGCGCCCACAATGCTAATGCTTTCCACTGAGGGATTACTTTGTCCATTTGCTCTACTCAACCTCAATCCAGGGGTTAAGCAGCTAGTCGTGGCTCCTTCTAATCTGGCCTTGGAAGGGGAAAGACTTCCCAAACCTGGTGAGAAAACCTGTGAATTGGAACCATGTTTGCCTAAAATATTTCTTCAATGTCCTAATGTATTGATAATGTATTGATTGCATAGTGTTTGAATTGTTACAGCTCCTCCTTTGGGGATTTGAAGTGACTATTTGTGCTGTTTTTTTTTTTGTTTTTTTTAAATTAAAGTAACTTATAACGTGCTGTGTATGTGGCTGAAATGCACATAGATTTGTCTCTATGTACAGCTCAGCCACTGTATTCAAAATGTCAGGGAACACAGAGACTTCCACAAACCACTCCTATGTATTTTGATGGATTAATTCGAAGTTTATGAGAATGCACCCGTTTGTTGGAAGACATAATTACACACTAATCAAAGTACATTTGTGAGTACTGCATTCTTTTTTTATGTTAAATAAACTAAACAAAATGACTGACTTAATCTTTAAGGAAGCAGATTTTCTGAATATATCCCTCTTGTTAATTTTGATGTCTTCTTTATGTCTTTAAATGTTTGATAGCTGTAAACTGTGTTCATACAACCACTTAAAAAGCAACCGAACACAAGTCATGGCAGCAACTCTGTGCATTTAGGCATGTAGACATATTGAGCATCAGAATGAGGCAGAAAAAGTGATTTCAGTGACTTTGAACAGGGCATGGTTGTTGATGCGTGTCGGGCTGGTCTGAGTTTTTCAGAAACTGCTGCTCTACTGGGATTTTGACACACAACCGTCTCCCAGATGATGCAAAAAAAGGCAAAATGAGCACCAGTTGTCTGGGTGAAAATGCCTTGTTGATACCAGAGGTTGGAGGAGAATGGCTAAACTACTGCGAGCTGATAGGAAAGCAGCAATAACTGCTTATTATAACCAAAAATATGCAGAAGAGCATCTCTGAATGCACATGTTGAACCTTGACGCAGATAGACTACAGCAGTAGAAGGTCATGGCGCTTTCAAAGCCCTGTCACCTGAGATACTGAGCCTACAATTCACACAGACTCGCCAAAATAGGACAATAAAAGATTGGAAAAAATGTTGTCTTAGTCTTAAGTTTTGCTCCAATGTTAAGATGGGAGTGTTGGAATTTGAGTAGTTCTCAACTAGGGCTGCCACGATTAGTCGACTAGTCACGATTACGTCGACTATCAAAATCGTCGACGACTAATTTAATAGTCGACGCGTCGTTTGAAGCTTTGTAAGATCCCAAAAGACGCAGGAATAAGTAGTAGGATTTAAGAGTGTAATAACGGACTGAAACAGAAGATGGCAGCACTGCATGTACAAGGATGCCAGCTGCCGTTAAACCCCGAAGAAGAAGAAGAAGCAGCTGTGTCCCAGAATTCATAGCGCGGCCCAGCTCAGTTTCCAACAATGGCGGCAGCTACTTAGTTTTAATGTTACTCTTATTATTCTTTCTGGTCACAAAATAAACGTTTAACATATTTTATGTTAATGTAGCTGTGTAAACTTGAAATATCGGCTCAGTTTATCAAGACACCACATATTTTCAAAAGCGCTCCGACATTTTCAGAGACGTCTGTTACCCACTAGCTCGATAGCTAGCCGGGGGCAAGGCTCACTAGAGCCCGTGAGAACACCGGACTCCCGGCAGATTGTTTTCAAACCCACCACCGTCTTTCGCTACTCAGGTTAAACATGATATATAAGTCACTTAGATAACTTAAAAATGTTAGTGTTTGGCTTTTTTCAGTATTTGTTCCTGAGTAAATCGGTTTGGCTGAGATCAATGTTATAGTTTTTACACAGCTGAATAAACGTCAAGCAGACAACTGATTATCAGAAGTGTGAGATGCTCGAGAATTTACTCCGGTGTCCTGTTATATTTTAGATAGCAAGGAGCAGACGGCTGAGTTTATTAAACTCCACCGAAACAATCTGCAAATTTCATTTACATTTAATAAACTATCATCTTGTCTTTATTTTTAGTTACCACATACCTTAAACACTTAAAGCTGTAAGCTAATGATAGTTATATAAGAGCAGATGCTGCTGGTGCAATAAGCTGTACGTTTTACGTTCAATGGATGATGATCTGATTAGTCGACTAATCGCAAAAATAATGGGTGACTCGTCGACTATCAAAACAATCGTTTGGGACAGCCCTATTCTCAACCCAGTTTATCTCTTTATTACCACAGTACAGCCATCATCTGCTGGCTGCTTCCAGCAAACAAAGTTCCATGTGACAAAACTCAGATAATCTCCACCTTATTTCATCTGATCTCTTGAGTTCATGTACTCAAATGGAATCTACAGTCACCAGGAGTGACTCAGTCCAGTATTGCACCATCTGGATGTGGAGGGTTTGCATCATGATTTGACAAATCTGCTGCAACTGTGTGATTATTATTATTATTTTTTGGTCATTTTAATAATATGGGCCAAAATCTGAGGAATTTTTCTGGCATCCTTTTCTAAAAAAAAAAAATCAAAGTAATTTTAATGGCAAAAAAGGTCCTACCCTGGATTAGCAGGCTGTACCTAATATAGCAGCCGTGTAGTGTATTATTGGTTCTAGTAATATTTAGTAAAGAGTTTATTTCTCTAATTTTTTTGGTTGTTTTTCACATGTTGTTCACTGACATTTGTTAAATGTGACCAACTGTTTTTACCATGCAGTGAGCTTTTACTACATTCTCAAGTGCCTTCTATTCTATGAACAGCTTTTTCTTTTTTGGTTCAGTCAGGTTCACTCATAAAGGGGTCATTTCTGCAGATACCTTTAAAAACTGTCAGAAATGTGATTTTAAAAATGTTTTTTCACCTTTCTACTTTTTTTTTTTTTTTTTTTTTTTAAACTAGTAGCTTGTGCTTGTAGACAAAACTCACACTGCTTTAAATGTGATGAGATCAAATAAAAGTAATCTTTGTTTGTTTGTTTATGTTCTTTCACAGGCTCTTTAGCAACCCAACCACCCAAAATTGCTGCCTCAATCCCATCTGCCCCAGCAGCATTTCCAAGCCTTGGTCTTACTCCAGCAGCTGCTTCCAGTTCTCCATCCCCTGCTACTTCTTCTGCCGCTGCACCGTTCAGCATTGTTCCAAAAGCTCCTGTGTCATCAGCAGCATCAGGCTTCACTTTCTCCATCCCAACTACCTGCTCCACTTCAGGCCCTTCAGCTTTCTCCCTGGGGGGTTCTGCACCTTTTGGCTCAGGGTCATCCGGCTTCTCTTTTGCTTCGAAACCTCCCTCTGACACTCCCTCTGCACCTTCAGCTTTTTCTTTCAACAACCTTTCTGTCAAACCATCAGCAGCACCAGCTCTAACTCCTCAGAGTCTTGCTAAACCATCAGCAGCACCAGCTCTAACTCCTCAGAGTCTTGCTAAACCATCAGCAGCACCAGCTCTAACTCCTCAGAGTCTTGCCACCCCTGCGTCCCAGTCTGCAGTGAAACTGAATCTAAATGACAGGTACTGAACTATCACGTGTTTTTCACAGTATTAGTCCTAAGATGTCGATTTTTGTCTAAATGTTTAAAAATTGGTCTGCTTTTTCCAAAGATTTTCAACAGTGGAGACTACACAACCTCCTTTCTCCTTTAACTCCCCACTGTCCAAAACGGTTGCCACGACTTCCAGTAGTTTAACTGCCCCTCCTTCTTTGGCCAGCAAACCACCAGCTATTTTAGGTAAGAAAGGTGTTGTATTTAATGTAATCAAATTTATGTTGTAGTTTTTCTTACAAAGGTCCTCTTGGAATCTTAATTGCAAATGCATGTTGTCTGTTGTTCCAAATGTGTATCAGCTCCAGTGCATCCAGTTCAAACCAGTGTCTCTCCAGCAGTTGTCCAGAAACCTTCTCCTGCTGTCCAGACCCGTACCCAGGCTCCACAGGTCTGATCTCTTTGCTGCGAAGAAAGTTTACTGTTCTTATATCAAATAGGTTTCTTTCAGTGATGTGGTAGACTTTTTCGATAGATTAAAAAAAACAACCTTTTAATCACAATTCACCAATGACACAAAATGATGATGATTGGTGTTAAATTTGGTCACTCCCAAAGGAGGTGTTGTCATATAGAGCCCTGGATACGTAAGCAATTAACTAATTGCAGCAAAAAATATATTCACAAATCCTAAATAAAGTAACACAAAACAAACTTCTGTTTAACTGTGCAGTCACTGGTTGCTACTGGCAACAGACTTCAACTAAAACAAAGTGAAACAGACAGATTAAAAGTAATATCAGATGACAGGCATTTTGATATATTTTTTTTAGTTCAGACTGTTTTTTGTGTTTGTTGCTGACAGTGAAAAGTAACTTTTGATATACTTTTCATGAAAAAGCAGGCCGGTGTCAGTGTGAAGGCCCTGGAGAAACAGCTACAGCAAAGGAAAGACTCTGATCCCATCATGGCTGGCATATTGGAGGAGGTGAGACATATCATGTACTGTCGTGCCATGTAGCAGTGGTTTGTCGGGGAAGAAATGCTGGTTTTGTCGTGTGAATGCTTTAAATCTCTAATATATGGGTTCTTGAGCTTGTAGAGAAAAGAAAGTGATAAAATGAAATGCACCATATCAAGTGTGGACCTCAATCAGAATGCTTTTTAATTATATAAACTAACAAATAAATTATATAGAGAACATATAATACTACAATATAATTATACCAAATACATAATAAATAAATGCGACTGAGCAGAGTTGAAGGTGCTATGATTTTCACTGTGAGTAACCAGGAGGAAGAGGATTAGAAATGAGTGTTAGGGGGGACAATTCAGGTTGAATGTGTTACTGACAAAACTGTCCAGTATATCCACTATCTCACCTCTGCACATGTCCAAAGCATCTCAAATGATGTTGAAGACAGAGCTGCCAGGCAGGAGGAAAAGTCCTCAGAGGAGCGTTATAGATCCAGTTAGGGCTGTTCGATATAATGATATATATTGGATGACGATATAGAAATGTCTATCGTTTCATTTTACGCTATCGTTTGTTTCGTGCTGTCGCAAAATAAACTGTTTACGGCAATATTTTTTCATCGTTTTGATGGTCACTGTAGTGGCTATATTAATTTCTTAAAGTTCTCTCTTTCTCTTATTTAATATAACCACACTACAACAACGACGGTAACAGCATCGCGTGTCCGCTTGTTTGTTCCACATAAACCTTTCACAATAAAGCTCAAGATCCTGTTGAGACTTTTCAAAATAAACTGAATCACGTGAAAGAGCAGATTATTTACGGATGAGAAGTAAAAAAGAGCCACCAGGTGCTAAAAAATAAACCTTAGACTCGAATGTTAGAACAGGCTTTTCCCCGCAGCACGCCGTGTAATAAATACTCACAAAGAAAACGGCGGCTGTTACAACTTGTGTCTAAAAATGTATAGTTTCATGCATCGGTTAAAACACTCGACTCCAGCTACATGACGTGCAGCTGGAAACACTTCCTGCAAGACGAGCCGCCCGAGATTCACAGAATTTACAGAAAATGTTAAATTTCTGTGATTTATATCGTTATCGGACGATAGAATTCTTATACCGGGATATGAGATTTCGGTCATATCGCACAGCCCTAGATCCAGGGCATCCAGAGCGTTGGTGGGACAGAGTCACATGCTAGGGACAGGGTTAAATGGAGGCAGATCATCTGCTGTATGAACCTGTAAAGCAGCTTGAAGAAAAAGAAGAAATGAATACATTATTTGTTTAATTGAGCTAAGTTGTTTCTTGTGTTTCGGGTGCTATAACACAGTAATTTCCCAACATTTGGGATCAATAAAGTACCTTCTTATTATTCACATTAATGTTATATGGAGGGACAAAAGATAACAAACAAGTACATATTAATGTCATTATTTTATAAGGATACATCAGATTAATTATGTGCAATAATGTGTTTCGATAAATAGAGCAATAGGCATAGGTACATTAGTTGAAAAGTTATATCACCAGCTTTAATGGTGCAGGTGTCTAGTTAGTAACTAGTTCCAAAGACTTGACATACAAAGTTGTAGGATTTACGAAAAGGTAGTGGACTTTATTCAGGACACCACATGTGGTGTCTGGCAGAACATTACTAAACATGTCTCTGACTTGCCATCAGATCGCACACTTCCAGAAGGAATTGGATGACCTTAAGGCACGAAGTGCAAAAGCTGACTTTAAGGTTGGTGCTGATGAGGAAATGAAGGAGTTGAGGAAAGAGTCGGAAGACCTCCATATTTTCACCCTGGAAATCAAGGAAACTACAGAGGTAAGACAATGATTGAAACGCTGAGTCCTGTTCACAGACTGCTCTTCTTCCTTTTAACATTTGATGTTGAGAAAGCCAGTAAAAATCATTTCTAACAACCTTAAATTCTGCAACCATAAGACTTCAACCACTGTGACTTTAGAGTCCTGTCTGAAGCAGTGTTTGGAAGATGGTGTCACTCTAGGTTGATAAATCATTTAAAACCTCCTTTCAAGCCTTTTTGTGTGTGTGTCTGTAATCTTTAGTCACTCCATGGTGACATTGGCACACTGAAAACTTCGCTACTGGAAGGCTTTGCTGGGGCAGAAGAAGCCAAGACCCAGAGTGAACTGAGCAAAGACAGAAATTACAGACAGCTACTTTACAAAAAGCCTCTGGACCCACGCAGTGAGGAACAGCTCAAGGTGAGAAATAAAATGACAGATTACCCCCAAATTGTTTGCATGAATTGACAGTTTTAAGGTTTTACATATTCTTATAAAAATAATCTCCTTCATCATGTATATTTGATCTTTTTTTTTTTTTTTTTTTTTTTTAATTCAGGAGATTCGAAGGCTATACCAGTATGTTATGTTCACTGTGGAGGATGTTAATGATGTCTTGGATGTGGAATGGGAGAAACACTTGGAGAAGAAGAAAAAGCAGAAGTGAGTTTTAAAGAAAATGGCAGATAATCCCACCAGCAGTTTGTGTGTTGGATAGAAAGAGAGAATAAAAAATTGGATGGAGTATAATTTGTTATTAAATAAATCTCTTTACAGACACATGGTTGTGCCTGGACGTGAGGGTCTGTTCACTACACTGTCCAACAATCTGTACATCATCAACCAGCAGAAGAACAGACTGGACCAGCTGGTTAAGGAGCTCAATTCACTACGCCTCTACAGCAAAACAACCACTCCTGCTAGAAGTCCTGTGACAGCAACGACAGCTAGGTAAGGCCTGGCTGCAGAATGTGGGGGGAAAAAACAGGGATTTAAGAGGATATTAGGAGTTAGTTATGTGCGGTAGTTTAAGGAAAGACTTAAGTTTTAAGTTAACCATTATCTATGGTTTATAAGTCAGTTTTTAAGTTATTAAAAAGGGTTTTAGTCAGCTTAAACATCATGTATGGTAAAGAATGGTTCCAAGCAGCATTCCTTATAATGTATGGATGTTCACATGCTTCCATTTGCTCCTATTGGATAAAAACACCATGTTTTTGTGTTGTTATTAGTTTGGAAAATGACCTTGAGACTTTAAGAGATGCTCTCCTGAAAACCAGGCTGGACCCTACCCCTTCTAAGACCAAATCTCCAGGTATTGATTTTTTTCCCTACCGTCTGCATAAAAACAGCACAGGATATATTTAATCATTTCAGTATATTTTTCAGTATATTTCAGTATGTATGATGTCTCTGCAGCTGTCAAGATATCACCAGTTAAACAGTCCCAGCTGCGCAACTTTCTCTCAAAGGGACAGATGCCTCCTGTCCGCTCAACTGCACCAGGTACTAGAAATTTATGGTTACATGAAAGTTTTATCCTAAATGTTCAAATGATTGTGGATTTCGCCTTTTGAAAAAGTATACAAAAAGCCTGATTTTAAAGTAAAGGGATGTTAATCAAGCCCTCTTAGTGTGTTTCATAATAAATCATAGTAAATGTGAGTGCTAATTTCATGTCGACAGTAGCTTTTTCCTCACAACTGCAAATGCCAAATTCAACACCCGCTTCATTTCAGTGATATTAATATTGAAATCCCTATGCTGATGCTCATACTGTGGAATGCAGCAGCACCTCACATATTGGAATTGAAATGTATTTATTCATTTTTCTGTTTCAGCCAACCTATCTCGCTCAGCCTTCCTTTCACCTAAATACTACGAGGACTTGGATGACGCGAGTTCAACATCTTCCCTGTCCCAGTCCCTGGAGCCTCACCCGCCTCACTTGGAGCAGGAAGAAGAGGAGCTGCAGACACGGCCCCCTCCCATGTCCTCCATACCTCCAACATTGTCCACCCCCCGCCACCCAACCGTTGTGAGGACCCCCTCTATCCAGCCGGGCTTCGGAGCCATCCAGTCCACCCCTTTATCTAAAATTCAGTCAGGACAGGGTATGGGCTTTGGACTCAGCCCTATTGCCAGCCCCAGTAAGTAAATTATACCAACTGTTGCTGTTCATAAAAAATTACGAGGACGCATTCATGAATCATAAATGACTTCAAGTTATAATGCCATATTTTACTGAACATAAAGTAATGTCGCTAGTCTTAGATGTGGATATTTTTTGTAGATATTGATTACTGCATTAATATTCCAGTTCCAACAAATAAGATCAACCTCAGCGGGGCTGAGAGCACGGCTCTCGCCACAAAGACAGTCAAGCATGGAGCTCCACCAACCGAGAGGACCACACCCATCACCATCTCTGCCCAGCAGGCTGCAGCCAATGCTGCTTTACGCAGACAGATGGCCAGTCAGTTGGGTAAGTAACATTGTGCAGCAGTCAAAATGTATTTATTTGTTTTTAAACAATGAGGAAGATGTGCACATTTGTTTTTAGCTACAGTGGGCATTTGGGGATCTTTTAAATATTGTTTTGTTATTCCCTCAGTAATTCACCAGGGGGAGACAAAGACTTAAAGAACAGATAATATGTAACTGTTAGCTCATTACCACATCCTGCCTGAGAGTAATTTGCTAAAATGTTTCCATGTAAACAGAGCAGGCTTAAATAAACCTGGAGACATTCAGTTTGATTGCTTCTGTCTCATCTGGTACCTTTTTTTCCAGCTGTGAATTGCTCTAATATGCATGTGTTTATATTCCAGCTGTGATCAATACTTCACTGACAGAGTCCACCTTGAAGACTGTTCCTCAGGTGGTCAATGTTCAGGAGTTCAAAGACAAGGGGACTCCTGTGGTGGTTCCTTCCAACATCAGGTAAAACCTAAAACGAAGGTCACTTCTCACCTTCTCACCCCCACTCCTTTAAAGGCAATTGAGGGAAAGCAGATAAAATGTGTCAAGGGTAAACTACAAATACGGCAAGACTATAGCTTCCAAATAAGATAGTAAACCCCAAGTAGAAGTCTATTTGTTTTTATTTTTGGTCAGTGTTACAAACTATTCAACTATACAAGCTCATCACTGGACCCACTTCAGTTTGCCTACCAGCCTGGCATTGGAGCGGATGATGCCGTCATTCACCTCCTACATCGTTCCCTCGCTCACCTGGAGACCGCTGGAAGCACTGTGAGAATCATGTTCTTTGATTTCTCCAGTGCCTTCAACACCATTCTTCCCTCGGTTCTGAAGGACAAGCTGGAGAACTCTGGAGTGGACCATCACCTCACTACCTGGATTTTGGACTACCTCACCGACCGACCACAGTATGTGAGGACTCAGGGCTGTGTGTCGGACAGGGTCGTCTGCAGTACGGGGGCCCCACAGGGAACGGTTCTGGCTCCGTTCCTCTTCACCATCTACACTGCAGACTTCTCCCACAATTCCACCCAGTGCTTCCTGCAGAAGTTCTCTGATGACTCTGCAATAGTCGGCCTCATCACTGATGGGGACGACAAGGAGTACAGAGGACTGACTCAAGACTTTGTGGACTGGTGCCAGCTGAACTACCTCCAGATCAACGCCAGTAAAACCAAGGAGCTGGTGGTAGACTTCCGCAGGCACAAGCATTCTCCACTGCAACCACTGAACATCCAAGGTATGGACATTGAGGCTGTGGACAGCTACAGGTACCTTGGTGTTCATCTGAACAACAGACTGGACTGGACTCATAACTCAGACGCCCTCTACAGGAAAGGGCAGAGCAGGCTGTACCTGCTGCGGAGACTCAGGTCGTTTGGGGTGGAGGGCCCACTCCTGAAGACCTTCTATGACTCTGTGGTGGCTTCTGCTATCTTTTATGGTGTGGTCTGCTGGGGCGGCAGCATCTCTGCTGGGGACAGGAAGAGACTGAACAGGGTGATCCGAAGGGCCAGCTCTGTTCTAGGATGCCCTCTGGACCCAGTGGAGGTGGTGAGTGACAGGAGAACGGCGGCTAAGCTGTCATCCCTGTTGGACAACGTCTCCCACCCCATGCAGCAGACTGTGACAGCACTGAGCAGCTCCTTCAGTGGGAGACTGCGGCACCCACGGTGTGGGACGGAGAGATTTCGCAGGTCTTTCCTCCCCACTGCTGTCAGACTCCACAACAAAGACTTTAACTGAACAAACACACACATCCACACATGTGCAATAACACTAAGTGCAATAATCTTTTCTGGCATCGTTGTATTTTTACTCAGTTGTATATAGCATTCGTATTCTATTTTTATCTTATTGTATATTTTTATTCTATTTTATTCTACTGTATATAGTATATTATTTTATTCTATTCTGTACAGCTGTGTACTGTATTTATTCTTATTGTATTCTAACTTTTGCACTGTCCACTTCCTGCTGTGACAAAACAAATTTCCCACGTGTGGGACTAATAAAGGTTATCTTATCTTATCTTATTCCTCTGTATAACTGTAAACGAGATTACTGGCATTACCTAAGACTTATTATTTGTAGCTATTAAAAAGAATCAGTTAGAAAATCAGTTAATAACCAATTCCTTAAAGATTAGCAGATATTTAGACATAGGTGTGGGACACTTGGATGTACTTGATCAACATGTAGTTGAAACATTTTTGATGTATTCTTATTTTAATAATCACTAACATAGTCAGTAATATGGGGGTGATACTATAGCTTAACTGGGTGACCAGGCAAGAGATATGGTAAAGGCTGCTGCGAGGGACCCTTGCCATAAACATACCACTAAATAATGTAAATTTAAAAATATTTTTGTGCCATGTGAAAACTGTGCCCTCTTATGGTTGTGTTGATGTCCCCAGCTCCTCGGTACCAGATCCAGGATCTCAGGTCTTTGCAACAGTTTCTTCCAGTCAGGCCAAACGGGTGAGTAAATCCATCACTCACCAACCTGTCATTTTGTCTTTGACTTTCTTGTTACTGTTACTTGGGTGACATATTAATTCAAATTAAATAATCTTCACAACACAAATCTCAGTTGACTTGCATGTGAAATATTTGAAACCATTTTTATCTATATTTTAAGGAATAAATAAAAACTTTAAATTGAAAAAAAAAAATCATGTAAAAAAACTTTACCTTTCATGTGGTTTTGTACTTTTCCAAGGAGTGCCACCACAAACAAGTGTCTTCAGTATATTTTTATGTGTCCATGTGCTAAATAGTAAAAGTTATTATAAAGGTATATTCATAGCTTTATGTTCGTCTTCTCACAACTTTCAAGAACATTCAGCATGTGAGAATTCACAGTTTGCTGACAGTTTTTCCTGTGAAGACCATTATCAAGATGGGTGAGAAATGTCCCACCTCCCACCCATGTTGATGTTACAAATTACAGTTGGGTGACAGGGGTACTCCTCGCAGAAATCCTGTTCTTGTGTAGCTCCAAGTTCATGTGCTGCACGATTACCTATAGACATTTGTTTTGTTTTTTTCTCTATATCTGCCTTAAGTTTATGTCTTAGTGGACTTGAGCTTTCACCTGAAACAATCCTGTGTGTTATATTTTTTTAAATCGTGAATGCATCATAGTAGTGTTGTTTTTCTGTAAGGTTAACAGTTAGGCTGTAATATTAATTTCATACATGTATTTAAAACTGTCTCGGCAGAATCCTGTCCAGGGAGTCCAAAAAATGCCTGCAGAGACTACAACCATCCCACAGAGCAGTTTTGTTTTTGGTAAGCACTGTTACACACACACACACACACACACACACACACACACACACACACACACACACACACACACACACACACACACACAGTAAAATCCTGACATTGACTATAAACTTTTTCTTTCAGGTCAGCCGTCCAAAACTGATGCTTCTGTTGCTACTCCTAGCTCAGCTGAGCAAACCAGCAGCAAGGGTTTTTCTTTCAATTCAGTGTGAGTTGATGTTTATAAATATAATATATTTTTAATGGCCCAGCAGTATTTTATAGATTATACACTATGTTTGTGATTATTTTTGTTCAAGTAATATCTATCCACTTATTAAGACTAAATCATTATTTTTGTCATAAAAAGACACTATAATAGAAAATGTTTTAAAACACATTCCTCTAAAGGCCAACTTATTTTGTAACCTGCACTCGGGGGTGTATATGAAATGCATCCTCTCACAAAGGATTTGGGCCCGCTTACTAAAGCTTTCCATCAGCTTACAACTAGGCTTGACTGGGTGGTAATAGCTCCTGGAGCAAAATCATAAGTTGTGTACTGAAAGAGTTCTCTAATGTAATCCAAATCTAGCCTAATAGGTGAGCAAGTGTTTACATGGCTGTATTGCTGAGATTGGCTGGTTAATCCAGCATTTTTCACACGTAAATATGTCTTGTTACAAAATATAATGAGCATCTCACTGTTGCTGCATTTAAACTTAAATGGTGTTTTATTTTTATTTTTTTCAGGTCCTCAAGCTTCAGTTTTGCTTCAGTTACACCAGGAGCTGGAATGCCACAAGGTACAAATGATATAGCAGCTTGTTAGGATAGATGTAGGAGCTTTGAGATTACTGATGCACATTATTTCTGTTTTTCTTTCTCATGTTTCTCCAGTGAAAGATGCAAGTAAATTCTCTTTTGGTGGAAATGGTAAGATGGTGTTTGGCCAGGCTGGAGAAGAGTCATTCTCCTTTACCTCAAAGTCCACCTCCCCTGGTCTTGGCACTGGGTCTCCCACTTTGGCTCCAAACGCAACAGTTGAAGGTGCTAAACCCACCTCGACCACAGCCACTCTGAGGATAGAGCCACAGCCTCCAAAGACAGCTGGTGGCGAGACTCTGGGCATTTTTTCTGGACTAAGGGTGGGCCAAGGAGAAGAAGCTAAAGATTCCTCCACCAAACCTGCTGTGGCAGCATTTACATTTGCGGACACTGGACTTGGCAAGGGCAAGGGAGCGACACAGTTTAGTTTTGGAACAGGTCTTCCAAAATCTGGAGAAGATTCTTCAGCACCAGACTTGTCCGAAGGGACCCCGTCAGGCAGTCTGTTTAAGCCTCCTGAATCAAACGCCAAGCCAGCCTTCTCCGTTCCACAGTCTAGCTCAGCCAGCTCAGCTTTCGCCTCATCTTTCAGTAGTCTTCTTGCAGCTGCACCAGAGACGCAAGAAGAACCAAAAGCTGTTCCTCAGTCTTCAGTACCTGCTTCGCCCCCTATAAAAGAACCTCCCACCAGTGAACCTGAAGTAGAGAGCACCAGTCGTCCTGTGATACCTGAACCTGCAGCACCTGCAACCACCCAGACCCCTGCAGTGTCAACACCTGCTCCTGCTTTGGCCGCACCTGCCCCTACCCCAGATCCTCCCTCGACTTTCACTGCACCAAAAGAAGTAAACCCTCCGGCACCATCCAGTGCCCTGTCCACAACAGAAACCACCCCAGAGCCATCTACCACTGCTACTGTACCCTCTTCAACTGCTGCCACCGCAGCACCTGTATCTCAGGCAGCACCTGTATCTCAGGCAGCTCCACCAGCATTCCAGATCCCCACGTCTGACAAGCCAGGCTCCATTTTTACTCAGCCCGCTCCTGCAACTACAGACAGTAGTTCTGTTGGAGTCACACCAGTTATCAACACAGCTGCCCCAGCTGCAGCTACTCAAACCTCTACCGTTGTTAGTAGTGCAACAGTGACTGCTGTGAATAACGTGTTTGGGCAACCTGCTGCACCTCCAGCTTCCTCTGCACCAGCACCAGCATCAACAGGATTCAGCTCAGCTGGGTTTGGTACATCAGCTGGTTTTGGCAAATCTGTGTTTGGCCAGGTTAGTGGCTTCGGCCAGCCTGCAAGCAACACTGGAACATCGAGTGGATTTACTTTTGGACAGTCTGCATTTGGAGCGACTTCTAGTAGTGCAACTACTGGCGGAAGTCTTTTCGGTGCTTCTACTGCTACCAATGCAAGTTCTTTCTCCTTCGGGACGAGCGGTGCTAACACAGTAAGCAGCACTGGCACTGGGCTGTTTGCACAAAGCACAAACCAGGCTTTTGGCCAAAGCTCTGGATTTGGACAGGGATCTGTGTTTGGGAGTAACACCACCACATCCTCATCTTCAGGATTCAGCTTTGGACAACCGTCAGGTGAGTCCGATTCTGGACGTGATTGGATCAACTTCAGAGCTTTTAAAGAAATCATTGGCATCTTTATTTAAAACTACTGTAAGTTCTGTGGCTTTTTATAAATTGGAAAAATGACACCAAATGTCAGAAAGAAATTGGTATTGAAAATTCTCTCATTTTGCACCCGCCTAACAGAGACCACACTGTGTCACCGACATGATGAAATGATCAATAACCAGAGCTTCTCGGCTGCATGCTGTTCAGTCACATTTGACAGTGATTATACTAACACTGTCTGACAGCTTATGAACTGTGATGTCTGTAAGGTTAGTGGGCAGTGGAGGATGTGCAAAGTTTTACACTCGCTCTGGCTGACCTCCACATGTTGTGGTAAATGTGGCACTTGTGTTTGAAATGGTATCATCTTGCAGGAAAGATTTGTGGTGTACTGTCAGCCTGAGTGGGATGGCGGGTGTTGTGCCATTCCCAAAGCTTCTATAAATTCTCAGAGCAGTATGAGAATGCCACAGCTGATGTCAGTGCATTAACTCAGCAGTTAGTCCCAGCTTGGCATTCCTGATTTCATACTTTATGGGGGGGGTCCCACTTTTCACTCTGTAGTGATGACTATAAAATGGGCCTGGCATCAAGGGCCAAATGCAGTAATCTGATCTTGTCTGTGTTAATTGAATTTGTCTTTTGTTCTCAAACAGGTTTTGGCTGCTCTTCTGCCAACCCGGTGTTCGGCCAGCAGTCTAGCAGTGGCAGTGGATTTGGACAGGTATGACCCATCTTTTTTTTTTTTTTTTCTTTTTTTTTTGTTAAACCAACTTTGGGAAATTTCTTGAATTCCCTTTCTTCTAGACAAATTTTTGAATTAATGTTTATCTCCCAGCAGCAGCCGTCATCTGGGAGTCTCTTTGGTTCCAGTTCAGCCAATACAGCAGTCTCATCTGGTGGTGGAGGATTTTTCAGCGGCCTAGGAGGCAAACCAAGCGAGGACGCTGCCAACAAGAATCCATTTGGCACCACCTCCTCCACTGGAGTGTTTGGACAGTCTGGTCAGACAGGTAGGCTAAGATGTAATAAAACTGCAGATTAACTAGAAAATTTGAACTGTAGTTGCCGATTTATGTCAGGTTCAGAAATATTTTCATCATTTTTGTTCAAGACTTTGTTCTGAGTCAGCGGTAACTACTTTGTCAAAGAACAAACCAAATAAACCCAGATCATTTTATTGTTGTGTAATTACATTTACCTGTCCGTCTTCTAGGTACCAACAGTCTCTTCGGTAATAGTGGTGCCAAGACCTTCAGCTTTGGACAGTCCTCCTTTGGGGAGCAGAAACCTACAGGGACCTTCAGCACTGGTGCTGGAAGTGTAGCATCCCAGGGCTTTGGCTCATTCTCTACACCATCAAAACCAGGTACAGCTTTCCTTGTAATTTTAATGCATTTGTTCTTCACTCCCTGCTTTTTAGTCTTGATATATTTTCACACGTTTTGAAAGTTGTGCATAGCTAGTTGTAATTCACAGGTAACGTTTTATAAGATTTATTGCTGCTGAGATTTTAAAACAAGACTTGTTTCTATGTGCTGTTCCCCATTGCTTTGGAAAGAGCGTATTTTTGGTGAAAACTGAGAATTTTTTAGTTATGTTAATTTAAATAGATATTATAGACATGAACACAGGGCTTGAAAGCAGAGTTTAAAAACTGTCAATATTTCATTTTGGATTTGCAGCTAAAAAACATATGTGCAAACTTTAAGACATATTTAGGAGTTCTTGTAAAAGTACAAACATCGACAATAGAAGGATCCTTTCTGTCAGACACACACAGTAGGCAACAGAGAGACAACAATGAAGACATCATGTATTTTTTTTCCCCTGTTCAAGTAATATCTATCCACTTATTAAGGATAGACTAAATCATTCAGTGGTCTTTCTAAACTAGATCATTTGGTGCTCTCCTGCTGGTGGCTGTATTTGTACATGAGTAAAAGGGAAGGTTTAAAAGACAGTAGTTGGACCTTCTATGATCCCTGGTTTGGAGACGGTGGCACAGGCAAAAGGACAGAAGGCAGACCTGGAGGTAGCAGAGCTGAAGATGCTAAGATTTTGCTTGGGAGTGACAAGGAGGGACAGGACTAGACATTTGTATATCAGAGGGACAAGTGAGGTTGAGCCGGTGGTTGACAAAGTCAGAGAGGAAAAACTGAGTTGCTTTGAACATGTGTAGTAGAGGGATGGTGGGTATAATGTACAAAAGATGTTGAATTGGCAGCTGCCAGATGGGAGGAAAAGATCCAGGAACCAGGAAAACCACAGAGAAGATTAATGGAAGTAGTGAAGGAGGACATGCAGAGGGTTGAAGTGACAGAGGTGGATGCTGGGGATAGTGTGAGAAGATGGAGGCAGATGATCCGTAAAGGGAGCAGCTGAAAGAAAAGGATATGTCTACATTATGTATATCATGATTTAAATGTTTCTACATTTGTTAGTCACACCAGAAATACCAGTTGTTAAGCTAAATAATGCATAACAATAATGATTTCATTTTGTAAAACAACAGTTACCTGTTTGTTCAAAGCCGTAGCCCATCTTTTTCTGTGATGGGAACTTGTAAACAAGTTAGGTTGGAAACTATGTCGATGACAAAAGTGCAAACCAGTGCATGTCTGAAACTTTGATGTAGAAAGTCAGTCACCGTATGTCGGCTGTGTCAAAGGAAACTGACATATAACCATGCAACTGAAGCCGTGTGTAACCACACGATGCACGATTATGTGGACAAGAGAAGAGAGCTACTGATTCTACTGCTGCAAACGTTGGGCGGGGGGAGTAAGCATGAAACTGTGATTAGTTCTTTCGCATTTCTTTCCAGGCCCTGGCTTAAGGGCTCTGGTTCATTGATGTGATAGTTCAGTGATAGTTAGATGACTGCGGTAGAAACGGTTTTAATACTTGGCAGCCAGTTCTTGACATTGCTCTCACCTTTATCATCTGAGCTCTTATCTCCTCACCCCTGAGGACAGAATAAACTATGAGGTTGTCAAAAGCTCCATTGTTCCCCACAGAATATTATGCAGTGCCAGTCTTCTCCATTGCCAAGTCACAGTGTATGACCTCAAAGATCTGATGTTTATTTGAATCGATTCATATTTACGACACAAATGATGCGTTTAATCTACAACTATTTATTTATAATGAAATGACTGCAGTGTCTTCTTTTTTCATGGTAGTGTATCCAATCTCAGCTTCTGCATCTGACATCCCTTTTGATCACTCAAAAGCAACTATATATAGTAACTTTTCATCACTCTTTAACAACTGCCTCTTCACAAACAGACCATTTTCCCAGTGTCTGGACACTGAGGTTTTGCTCTCCCATAGGAAGAAGATGTGTCAGTGACATCACGTCTGTTAAGTAAAGGCAATAACACGTGTGAATAAGCTTTTTGTATAAATAGAAATTTGTTATGGGTGAAAATTTTCCTATAACAAATGAACTAATCCATCCCTATACCATCATGGATGATTGCCTTTGCAGAGTGCTGATTTCAAAAGTCAGATGGTTTCTTATACTCTTTAACCTGGGTACACGATGAGTAGGACTTTGAAAAAGAAATTCAAATTTTATTTTTCAAATCTGTCTCTCAATCAAAGCAAACAACAAAGAGTCATTTAAACCACATCTTAACTGCTCACGCTACCTAAAAACTTTCCATTTCTAAATGAGGAGAAGACTGAGGATGTTGCTTTTGGTCGCCCCGAACAGCTCAGTAACTCGCTCGCACTTTTGGCACTTTAGGGTTTTAACCTTTAACCTTTTACCAGGAATTTGGATCTTATTTTTGACAGTGGTTTCAAATTCGACGGACAGATTAGCTCTGTGGTCAAAGCAGGGTTTTATCAACTCGGACAGTTGGCCAAAGTCAAGCCCTATCTACCTTGAGAGAGTTATCCATGCTTTTAATTGTATTTGCCCCAACTATTGTACCTCCCTTTTTGCAGGCCTGGGTCACTCTGCTATCTGAAGTTTACAGTTAGTTCAAAATGCAGCTGGTCGACATCTTACAGGGGCAAAAATGTGAGAGCACATTGCCCCAGTTTTATCCTGTCCTCATTGGCTCCCTGTCCCTTTTTTTTTTTGGAATTGATTTTAAGATGCTATTGCACCCCCCCCCCCCCCCCCCCCAAATTTATCTGAGCTTTTAAGTATCCACGCTCCACTTAGGGCACTAAGGTCTTCCAATCAGATGATTTTGGATGTTCCCAAGACAAGGCCATTTTGGTTCTAGGCCCTGTCTTGTGGAACCGCCAACCCCAAAACATCAGATCTGTTTGTAGTGGAGAGACCTTCAAGTCTTTACTCAAAACTCACCTGGTCTTCCTGGCTTTTAGCTCGAGTTGAGTAAAGACATCTCAGTGCATTCCTATTTTTATTCTATTTTTATTTTAGCGTATTTTATCTATTAATCCTTGTGTTTTGTTCTCACTGGATGAACCTCTAAAGCATTTTAGTCAAGAACCATGACCATGGGATAGTTTTCCACTTCTGCTCAATGCATCTTAAATTAAGCTCAGCCTCTAACAGGCAGCACTGCGTTCGACCCTCATTTAGATATGGTTTTTGGTGACTGATCAATTGGTGACTGATCACAGCATTCAAAGGGTTCCTGATTTCCACCCGAGAAATGTGCGCTTTCCATGCTGCGCTGCCTGAGGGCCTGAATCTGTTACAGTGTTAACACAAAGAGACAACCACTCACGCTCACTTTCACACCTACTTTCAAATTTAGAAACACCAACTAACTTAAACTCATACATGTCTTGGATATATAATGTAATTTCCTGTAAAAGTTGAATTCCTCATATTCTTTGCACTCTTACTTTGAGAAACATTTTAAATGGTTCAACACATTGGTGAACCCCACCATGTTTTTCTTAATCTATCGAGATGATGCGCTGATTATTTTCAGTCAATTCTTGGAGAACTCATTATTATACATTTAAAAGTGGTCTTTATTGTGTAAATCACTTCTGAATAGAGCTGGGGCGCTATGGATAAAAACCAGTGCAGGCGTAGTTAAATTCGCCCTTAGAGGGCTGTTTTAAACCAGGAGAAACCCTGTCTACATCACATTGTAGTTTGTCTGAAAACATCATGTAAATTTAAAAACCGATATGCTGATACTTTGCTGCTCGTGGCCATGAGTAGTCATAGTAGTAGCAGCTATTCAAGCTGTACCTCAGAGCCTCTGGGATATTGGTAACCCTCAGCACACTAATTCTCCATCACTGGCCATGCAGGGGGAATGTATTCTTGTTACATTAGCTCAATCAATTATTTACTGGGGCATGCTGCTAGCCAGGCTGTAATTTCAGTACACTCTTTCTCTCCTGCCAATCAGAGGCTTTGAATTGGTGTGAAGTACTCATCATGCTTATAACAGTTTACTGCTCCAGAGGCTGTGCACAACAATACTGTAAATGCCCACACGTGTACTCAGGTAGCTTCTGATGAGTTACAATAGGGGGATATGCAATTTTTTTAAAAAAAATTTTAAATTTAAAACATAGCTAAAATACTTTTTCTGTCTTTACCTAGGAATTTATTTTCCTTTTTGGAAGTGCCAGCACTAAATTCAATTTATGTTTCTTCATATGAGTCCAAGAAGAACTCTAGATTAAATTTTAGTGTTTGCAGTAGCTTTGTTAAAGGGAAAAAACATCTACATGGATGTAATGCCTGATGTAAATAAGCCACTTAGCATATAATGTTATAAAAGTTACAGAAATTGCTTCATGACTCACATTTCTTCTGTATTTTCTTTGTAGAAAGAACGCTGGAAACCAAGTAACTTCCTGCTCTGTTATCCGATTTCCTTCCTACAGGTGGCTTTGGCAGTGCTCCGGTGTTTGGGAGTCCTCCTTCTTTTGGGGGTTCCCCAGCATTTGGTGCTGGAGCATCTTTTGGCTCAAGCCCTTCATTCAGCAGTCCTATTGGATCATCGGCTGGCAAAGTGTTCGGAGAGGGCACCGCGGCTGCCAACATGGGAGGATTTGGGTAAGCAAGACGAAGTCTTTTTTGAAAGGTTTGATATGGAAAAAAAATCCATCGTTGTGTAATTAAAGCTGACTTTAGAGCAACCTAAAGGTTCAGCCACTTTGATTCAGGGTGGCTGAACCTTTAGCTGAACTTTGTTTATAGAACTTCTATCTGCATCTAGTTTGTCTGTAATCTATTTTCTTTGCCTGCTCTGATATTCAAGCGGAATTAAAGCGGAAAATATTTTCAGTAGAACAACCTTTCATTGACAAAGTAGTGTAACAGAGAACTGTTTTTTTTCTCAACCCACTGTTGCAGACAATGAGTATTTGAAAATGTCATTGTCATCAGGCTATTATTGTCATAATAGGCGCCTTTCAGTGTTCTCAGCACTACAAGACAAACCAGCTGAAAGCAGCATTTAACAACACTATTAAAAACCCCATTAACATTTAAGTGTAGAGAAACAAAACATTTTTATTGGTCTATAGAGTTATATGAGGCAAATTTGGGAAGTGAGGCTTAATTTTATTACTTTTAAACACACACATTTCTATCTAATCTAATTCCAGCAGTTCTGACTTCAGGCAGGATTTCCTGATTATTATGTTTTTTAATCCTCCCCTCCTCCTTATCATTTATACTCTAATGATTTGCATTAACCTCTGGTGTGTTCACATGTGCATGTGTTTTGATACCAGCAACCATGGTTGCCAGCACAAAACAAACCCAGCTCTGTGCCAGACTAGATTATTCCCTCCAGATAATCTCAATCTGGGGTCATGAAGCCTGCAGATTAAACTGACATGCTCTCTCTCTCTCTCTCTTTCACTGTTTTGCTTATTCTTTTTTTCTCTCCCTTGGGAGTGAGCGGGCGTTGGGTCCTGTAGAAAGGATTAATGTATAAATCCCAGCCTGTCAATCCTCACATGCCAAACAAGTAAAAAAATAAAAAAATAAAGCTAAACAAATTCACATTCACTATCTTGAATGTTCTGCTTTGTTTACATGTTTAACTAACCAATAAAAACATCTTGGACAAACTATTTGCTCACATGTATGTGTGTTTAATTATGAATTTATGACTGTCAGACCAGTAACCTAATATTGTCAAGCATTTTGTCTTACCAGCCCCATTCAGGTGTGGCTGTCTTTTTTTCAGTTGTAACTTTTGCGTTTTACAGTATCACAACCTCAGCACCTGCTCCGGTTTTCAGGTTTGCCCCACCTCCTAGCACTCCGTCCTTTGGTGCGCTAGCCGGTCAGAGCGCTCCATCATTCGGGAGCCTGGCCCAGCAGGGACCTGGGTTTGGAAGTCAGCCCAGCAGCTTTTCAGGTTTTGGACAACAGCCACAGCCAGGAGGTGAGACTACTACTTTACCTGAATTATTTTTGTTTTTATTTTTTCCCCCTTCCTCATCATCTTCAGCTGCCATCTTGCCTGCTATCACTCTAGTTTATTCCCTACAGTGAGTCACTCAACAGCGCCATTCTTCCAGCAACTGTACAATTTTAGCCATTGTACAGTGTTTATCACAAGTTTCTTTACTTTAACTGTCTTTCAAACTTGAAAAAGGAAGGTGGCTTTATTGTTGTGCAATAGAAATTTCCTGAGTATTGCGACCAAACAAGTGTTTTTGTTGTGTTAATTACACTTTTAGGGTAGATTGTGCATCACATGAAGATTTTAAAGTGGTCAATTTCCTCATTTGGCAACACAATGCAAGTTTGTGCGAAACATATCCAAGGAGTACTTCCCTCTCAAACATGATAAAGACAAAGGATGACAAAGGATGGATGAATACATTTTATGTTTCATGGGCTAATGAGACAGAAAGGGGTTCACTGTAACACACTGTATGGTGAATTTGCCTGTCCTGCACATCTATAAACTTTCACTGCATTACAGCTGTTACAGGTTTCTTTGCCGAGATGACTGGTGTGCATCCCTCTGAGTTTTCATGCATGCAAGATCCAAATTATTTTTCCATGCACTCATTTCTTTGATATTTCTCTCCTTTGTTTCAGTCCTCTGCTTTATTTTTTTTCTGAAGTTTTAATGGTATTGTGGATGCACACTATACACAATATGCATACTGTACATAGGACTGTCCACTAACCCACTTCCAACACATAGGCACACAGATCATGTGACTCACGCTGTGAAGTGAGACTTCCATTAGTCTTTTTTTCCCACTTGCAGTAACAATTACCAAATTAATCATGTATTTATTTTTTATATTTTTAGGATTCTCTGGAAACACCTTTGGGTCTGCAAACCAGTAAGTGTGGTCCATCCATCTAGTTTTAATTAGTCTTTTTGTGTGGTTTTTTTTCTTGTGTGTGTTAATGTGAACTGATAAGTAGACAGACCCACATTTCTCTGTTCCTCGCTGGCAGCACTGCATTGTGCCTGTGGTATTTGAACTCTGCTGAAGCTTCCATCTTGCACCGCAGTGCTCCCTATAGAACCTTTCAGGTTTAATACCACCTCATCTAACCTCATTTCTTTCCTCTTTTCCATCTTCTTTCTTTCCTCTGTTCCTCATAATCGCTCATATTCACCATTATTTCACTGCATTGTCTTACAGTAAATTTTGAAAGCAATTATTATAGGAAAATATTGTTTTTAGTCATATTTAGAAGATATTCTAAAAACTACCCAATGCTGCACTTGCTAAATCTATAGCACATGAAGGGTGTGTGGGTGTGGCTTTTCATTCTCAGCCCCTGTGAAGCTGGTGCTCCTTACTTGGCTGTGCATGGTTTAAATGTTCAAGCAGAGCTTTCTTACTAATTAAACCTAAAACTAATTAAAGTGATTATTTTTTCCTTCACCTCCTCTTCTCTATCTCCTCTTCTTTCCTGTCATCCTTCAATTTCACTTTCTACCTTTTTATACTGCTTCTCGCTTCATTTTCCATGTGTCACATGGCAGCCAGTGTTTCCCCGGGGTGTGTTCCAGTGGAATGCACTCTGAAGTGTGCAGGAGTGTGTGAAGACAAGGCTTAGTCTATTGGACACATTCACATTCTGTTAATAATCCTTCTCTTTCAGTCTTTTCTGCTTTTCTCTTGTGTCTGCCTTCAAAACTGTATGCATATTACATTCTTTGTACAGACAGGATTGTTGCCAAGTCAAAATTGCCTTTACTTTTATTTCTCAAATCTACAAGCGTTATAATTTTTGATTTAATAATATTAACAAAAAAACCTTCTACTACAATGACACTGGGGAAAAAGCCTGAATTAAAATGAAATCCATTCATGATTATCAAGAAATTATTTGTAGGAACCTTGGATTTGTGTTTAAACCTTAAAAAGAACGAACAGAAACATTCCAGTGTTTTTATTACCCTGTGCTGTGAAAAACTAAACATCTCCATTGACAACTCTAAAACCAGTTTTGAAAAGTGTAATCATTGCTAACAATAAATCATAATCCTACAATAAAATATGGCTCTTAACAGCAGCTCTCTCCAATGTAAAAACCATTCATCATGTGCACTTGTCATTGCTGCCAAGACAAAAGGCAAATGCAGGAGTACAAAATCAGACACTTTCACTGAATTCAACGCGTTTTTTCATTTGATTTATTTCACAACCTGCCTGGAAAAATGCTGCGGAAAGCAATTAGGACGACATGATGTCAAATCTATAAGAACACTGGGTGGGTGCGTGGGTGGACAAGATGTCATGGTGTCTGTGTTTTGATTTGCTCGTTAGAGGTCATTTTAATAGTCCTGCTGCTGACTTTTTAAACATTCAAAACTCTTTCTCAGTAATGTCTCTCCCTCTCTCTCTCTGATCTCTTTTTACAGATCAAATTCTCAAACATTTTCCAGTTGGAGAAGCTAGTTTTTGTCTTTTAAACCACCTTGAGCTACTGTAGATGCCACTGCGACATTTCTTCTTCTTCACTTAAAGCTCTCTGGGCCATACATTGGGAGAAGCGCAAGGCTGCATTGTGTTTGGGTTGGCTGCTCATAGAGCAGACACATGTTATAACTTTTTGTGATCTTAATATTTTCTTGGACACAGTTGAATCAAGTTTTGACATGTTTACAAGTAAAGAGTGTATGGTTGTCTTCATTGTCACAATATACACACATCAAGGGTTGTTGCCTTACAAGTACAATTTTTGCACTTTGAAAACATGACTTAAAAAAAACCCTGAGCTTTACTTTCACTCTTTAACTTTGTAAAGCTGTTAAAACAACATCCAGTCTACTTTTACGTTGCTGCCAATGCAGACTTTGACAGATTAGGTATGTGTGAAAAATGCAAAACTTGGAGGTGTGTATTTAATAGCAAAAACTGATTTTAAATTTTGACTTGTTGAAATAAGACGTTTAAAAAAAATTGTTTTTTGTTTTGTTTTCCCCCCCACTAAATCCATCCCTCGGATGTGTATTTTTACATGGAAAACTAAGAATAAACCAAATATTTCAAGTTTTTTTTTTGTCTACACTTAATGTGAGCACTGGTAATAATTTGTCTTGCTCTGTTTTCCCATGAAAATAACTGTAGCTGCCTGGATAGAAATCTTTGATGTAAGGTGGTTTCAGTGCCATTGCTAAAGGTGTGTAAAATCGAGCACCGGTCCATGCAGCCTGCCTTTTACAAGGATTTGTGAAAGAATGTGTGGCTCTTAAGAGTGTGGTGCTGTAATAGGATTCCTTTATTTTAGGCCCTCCTTGATATTCCGCGATATTCGACTTCAAGTACTATTGTTACAAAGTAGAATCGTTAAGGAGCTACAGAACCCAACCATGAAGTGGCAGACTACATAAACTTACTGATTGGAGTCACAGAATATCTAAAAGTTGCAGCGCTTTGCTGACTCAATCTTCTGACATTAACATCGGCACAAAAACTGCACCAATAGCTTAATGGCATGCGTTTCCATGGATGAGCATCTTCTGTAGGAGTAATGTACAGGTGGCCCATTACTTGTCTACAAATTGTAATATGATTATAGCTGAGAGGAACTTTCCACTCTCATGCCATAAGTATAAAAACAGGCATCATCTGAACATCAGTCTCTCTGCTCAGTGACGTTCATTGACGTACACTGACCACAATATAATTGTGAGGAGAAAACATAAAGCTACACTTTAACACGAGTGGGTGGCATGAAGAACAACATTAATTAGTGAACCATGATATGTACCTTATTTTCTTCTTTGCTTCTGGAAGGATTCCACATACAGGAGCTGAAGGTGGCTGTGGGCAAATGTTGAGGGAGGTATCAGAGCCCTGATGTTTGTGGCATGTGGCCCCAGGAAGCAGAGTAACATTGTTAGCTTATGGCTGTGGAGGATGTCACTGTCACTCTGTCAGCCCTTATCTTGCATCTCTCTGCAAACGGATGGCAGAAGTCCTGGTGGGCCTGAAGTGGCATGGGAATGTCAGGGTCATGGCATGTGGCCTGTAATAGACACCTGCTAAAAAAGAAAAGCCCATATTCTGTCCTCAATAGATAAAAAGAGCAGGCTGGAGCCTTTGATGGCTTTGGCATCCACAAGTGAAGAATAAGTAGCTATAAATGGATTTTATATGCAAGTAATTGGTTAATGAACAATTGAACAATGAAGATCCAAAGAAAATATTCAGCAATTACAATTTTATTTTGAAGAAGAATTCGATTATCAGCATTACACACATGATCGCACCGAAGCCTCTTTGACATCTCAGGTAAAGATTGATAGTTGGACACGATGGCAGATTACAGCAGCACACGGGCTGTTGCAGAGCCTGAAGTCTGTAATGCTTTCAGCTAAACCGGATGAGCTTATGAGATTTTCAGCACCCACTCCACAACTGGCCTCAATGAAAGCATTAAAAGAGGAGCCTTTATTGTAATTATTATTATTTTACCACATGCCTAGCCGAAATACTCAGAGGTGGTGTCTAATGTCATTGTTCCTGGGGATAAGGAGGGCAGGAGAGTCTCACACTCGGGAGGTTGGCAGCTGTCTTCATGGAATCCGGATAAAAATAGTTTAGTCCAAACCAAACACCCACCCATCCCTCCCCCAGCCCCACCCTCATTCTCTGTTGTCTCCCAGCCCAACCCCCCATTCAGTGATGATTAGCAGCTCCTGAGCACATATTCATCATTGCTGCATGAGCCTCGGTGTGTGCTCGTTCGAGTCTTTAGGCATATCTATGAACAGAGTGCTATTTCTACAGTAAATGCTGCTGATTTCGGTCACTAAAGTGGCCCAAGTTGTGCATATTTTAGCAGCTAGCCTGTTTTGAGTCCCTGTTTTGCAAGGTTAGGGTTAACCAAGGCTTTTGTGAGCAGCATCTCTACTGAAGGAGAATGCACAATATGCCCTAATGGGTAATCGTGTTTCTGCAGATAATCCAATAATCCACTAACAGACAACAGAGACCTCACTTCCTATTTCTCCTGCCTTCTGCATGCTTGCTGACTTTGTGGTGCACAATGGATTTATTCCTTAACTATGCTATTGTGAAATATTTCAGTATTTAACAGAGAAACAATCAAAAACAGACCACTTGGACCATATTCATTATGTTATGTTAAAGGGGATCTGTCTGTAACGGCTGTCATCAACAGTTCGCAATGTTGGTGTGTTAGTCTGACATTTTGTTCCACACTAAAATATCTTGACAGCTATCCAATGAACAGCCATGAAGTAGGGCACAGATATCGATAGTACTTTGAAGGGATTCAATCCATTCCAATCTCTGTGGTGATTCCTTGGTATTTTCTCCTGTGCCAGCAGTGACATAAACGTTTTCATCCATAGATCAGTGCCAAATTTTTTACAGACATTTAGGATTTCAAGATAAATCAATTCAAGTGAAATCTCATAATAACTATTGGATATTTTCTTTTTATAAAAATGCATTTTAGGCATGTAGACATGGTCAAGGGTAGTGTGCCTAAGTTCAAACTGCATCAGAAAGGTTGAAGAAAAGTGATTAAAGTCACTTTGAATGTGACTTGAAATGATTGGTGCCACAGGTCTGACTACTTTAGAAGTTGTGTGTGTGAAAATGACAGAGTAGCAATCTGCAGGGTTTACAGACTGGTTTTAAAAAGAGGAAACATCCAAAAAACAACAACATTGCATAAAACTGCCTTACTGATGCCAGAGATCAGAAAAGAATGCCCAGACTGCTTTCTGCTGGAACATTCAGATGGTCAGTTCAGAATTTGGTGTAAACAACATGAAACATTAGTACCAGTTCATCATTATTTAAGTGCTTCAGCCTATGCAAGTAATGCTGCTGACCATGCCCATTCTTTTACAGACACAGTGTGCCTATCTTCTGATGGCTGCTTTAAGCACAAAGCTCAAATCATTTCAAAGTAGCTTTGTGTAGATGGTAAGTTCGCTGTACTCAAATGGCCTCGACAATAACCAGATCTCAATCCAACAGAGCACCTTTGGGATGTGGTGAATCGGGTAGATTCGGATCATGGATATTTACCTGACAAATCGGCATTATGTTATCGCGCCAGTATGGATCCAAATCCCAAGAAATGTTCCCAGCACCTTGTTTAATCTGTGCCTTAAAGAATTGAGGCAGATATAAAGGCAAAAAGGAGCCCAACCCAATAATAGGAAGATGTAGTCTGTGTAGGGGTGTGGGTTCTGAAACTCTGCACATCTCTCTTGTATACTCAGGAACTGCTATCTTGTACTCCAGGGTTTACTATTTGTATTATTAGATTGGATCTTTTTTTTGTGTGTGTACACCCACTGGTACTCTTATACTTATGAGGTGGGAGTGTATGTTCCATATTGTCTTATGTTCTTCAAAAAGAAAACGGCATATTGTTCAATTTGTCTTTTGTAAAAGTGGATGCAGAAAATTTAATAAAAATATCTAGGGGGAAAAAATAATGGTAAATGGCCTGTATTTGTATAGCGCCTTTCTAGTCCCTAAGGACCCCAAAGCGCTTTACACATCCAGTCATCCACCCATTCACACACACATTCACACACTGGTGATGGCAAGCTACATCGTAGCCACAGCCACCCTGGGGTGCACTGACAGAGGTGCCTAATAGGAAGATGTACCTAAAGAAATGGCCTGTGATTCTATAAAACCTTAAACTTAGTTAAAAATGTCACATCCTGATGCCTTAGTTTGTGACTAAATGTCTGAAGATGATACAATTATATTTGTACATGTAACAATTTTTCATTTAAATCTTGAAGCCAGACGGACTCAACAGGGCATGGTTACTGTTACTGACAAGGGACTTTGTAAAACCAAAATAAAGACTTTTTCTGAAATCAAATCAACCTGTGACTAAAAACTGAAGAAAAGACAGCATTCTGTCAGAGATGCCTAAAGCCAGAATTCTCCCGCTAGCGAAATAAGTTGGTGAATATAAGCACTAAAACTTGTTGAAAAGTGCAAACTCTCAAAGCTGCCAGCGTGACTGTAGGCTCTTGGTCTTGTTTAGCAGCTTTTTCTGCTTATAGCTGAAAGTTGTCTCATTCTTTACCTAAATAAGTCTTGCAGTCATTGATGTAGACTGCAAGAATGATTAAGCGTTTTTTAAAAACAACTCACTGGTACAAGCTCAGCTTTTACTTCATACTCTGATTATATTAGATATTTTCATTTTTTCTTGAATGTTGTCACAGTTAAATAGTTTGAAGCGTCGGTGTGTGGAGCCAACTTGTACACCACTGAACACTCTACTCTTTGTTTCACTCTCATCACCTCCAGATGTTTTTGTCCTGCAGTTGCGGCAGAAAGCAATGGTCACTTTATGCCTATTTCTTAAATGCTAACAACCGCTTTGAGCACTGTAGCAGCACACCGATGAACAGAATGAGTGATAAACAATATCTGAGCCCCCCCCCCCAACCTCTCAGGGTTTATCTCTTTTTGTTTTTATTACTTCCCTACTTCAGCTCCAAATCTCCTCTCCTTTTTCCCCTTCTCTGTCTTTAACTCATTCGCAGGGATTATGCAAGGCCTGTGTCATCGCTTAATCGCTTATCTTGATACTTCAAAGGATTTTTTTTCCTTTTTTTTTTTTTAATTCTCCAAGTTCTAAATTCATGCAAATTTCACTTAGTCTTCCAAGTACATCCAAAGTATTCAGGCCAGCGCCTTAGCCGAAAAGATCAGTAACATGTGAAACCACAATTTCAACACTTACACTGCATGTGAGTGGATTAGTGAGGAAAGGCTTTAAGCTCTTACCTAATAGACATGATCGTGGATGTCCAGTGTTGCATCAGATGTTAGAGGCACTCAGGTTTTTCAGAAAGGCCAAAAGGCTTGTAACGGCTACTTATGACAGCTGCTGCAGTGAAGCTTTCTGGTGTTCCCCTTTAAACATCATTTTGACCTCACCGGTTTTAATATATGAATGTTTTAGAAATATATCCACCAAAAAGTATTCTTTATTTTTGGGTCTTTCTCACCCTCTTTTTAAAAATCCTAAATAGAATCTTAAGATATTTTGAGGAGCCACTGCAAGTGATCTGGTGTTACAGGAATTTTTATTTGGAGCATATGCATGGATCTATCAAAATATGACCTTCTCAACACCTTTATTGAAGTGTATCACATGAAGACAGGAGAATTTTTTTTGGTGAACTGGATCCTCATCAGATCAGCAGACATTACAAATTCATCTTCGAAGAGTCTAGAGTTCACCATTTCACAGTCAGAGATCCAAAAAAAGAAACCTGAAGACCATTGTTACTCTCCCTGGGCACCCAAAATTACTTCAGATTACTCCAAGACAAGAATGTCAATCACTTTACATCTTTACTTTTACACATTTACTTTTATGTGAAAAGCTTAACTACACATTTAGTCGGTGAGAGATCTTCATCTAAGAGCAATTTCAGCAGCATGTCTCCGTTTTTCTACATGATAAAGATGAAAGAAACCTGTCAGCATGACTCTTTGGGCTTAAATTGTAAGACATAAATGTGTAAAATTATCGAAATCAATAATTTAATGACTTTGGTTTATTATGAATGGACATGGGGGAGGTCCTTATCAGCAGGAAAAGCTGTAAAACCTGTGAAGATACAGTTAAAAGTCAAAAAATGTCTTCCTTCCCCTTTGTCTAAAGCCACCCAATAACCAAGATTAGTCTTTGCCGGGCCAATACCGGCTCATGGATCTTATGTTTGGCACACCCACTTCAAGAGGAAGGTGTGTAGATCTCAAAGAAAACCAGGGTTAATTGTAAAAAGCTGTAGGCCTCTCTTAAAACACCAAATGTATGTTTTGATGGGGCAATCATAAAGAGAACACTAAACGTCTGTCATTCATACAAAGCAGAAGGCTGTTGGGGAATCGTTCTTGAGCAGATGAGACCAAAACAGAGCTTTTTGGTTTCATCAGAACTAGAGCTGGGCGATATGAGATTTTTTCATATCACGATATGTTTTTTTCATTTCAGGCGATAACGATATATCACGATATAAGCCAAATAACTATATTTGTAAGATTTAAATGTGCCGTTGCTCACAAGTAAAATGTGAAATAATCAGCAGCTTGTTTTTATTTAAATATTTATTTCCCATAATAAGTTCAACAGGGTAGATGTACTTAAGGAACATGAGACTTTTTCAGATAAATAAAGGCAAATATTGCAAACTACACAAAAGGCAGCCGCTAAAGCGTTTAAGTTTCAAAATAGAACAAACGAAACAGACTAAATTGTCAATTCCACTTAGAAACAAAATATTAATTCTAAAAATAAATCTTAGTTTGTTTAACAGAAGAACAGACAAAACTGACTAACTTTTGTCAATATCAAATAAACTGAGAACTAAAAGGAAATTCTCAATCTCTCCTTGTTGTATAGCTTAGCTTTTCAAACAGTTTTAACAGTTACTTTAGTCTGACAAAAGCCGAATGACGAATTAGCGCTTCCAGTCAGAGACTGAGGCTACGTCCACACGTACACGGGTATTTTTGAAAACTGAGATTTTCCGTTTTCGTTTTGAAAAATAATCCCGTCCGCACATAAAGAGAGAAATCAAGGAAAACGCTGCTATGAACATGCCAAAGCAGCAGGTGGCGCTAGATTCCTAACCGTGCCGAAATGTTGGCCAATCAGAAGTCTAGAAGCCTCGGTGGGAAAAAGTAAACAAAGCTGGGGCATAGAAGCAGAACCGAGTCGTATGTGTGGACGGACAGTAACTGTGTGTATATGTAAGCATTTAAACACTGCAGAGAGTAGAATTAACAGTAACAGTATTGTAGAAATTCATTTCACCGAAACAATAACGTGGCGCACAGTGTGACGCATGCTCCAGTTTATTGTATTTCCAGACTTGCTTTCGGCACAATTTACAGTGCACGCTACTCTATTTTTGTCAGACTTGAAATAGCCGAAATACCTTCACACTACGGAACTTCTATGGCTCTTCCGTTCGACAATCTCTCCGGCATTGGAACCATCATCTGTTTTCTCTTTGGTCACGCTCGGTTGATTTTTCTAGTCGGCACACTCATTTCCTCCATTACCCGCTGGCTACTTCCCAAACAAACACACGTGCGGCTTGGCACTTGTGCTGTACGTAACAAGCCACGCGACGTGACGCTGCGGCTGTGATTGGTTCGGCTCTGCGCTACTTAATTTGGATTGGCTGACCCCTTTTTTTTTTTTTTTTCTTTGAGGACAAGAGCGGCGAGGTCTATCGCGATAGCTTAATTTCTCTATCGAGTAAAAGTTATATCGCGATACATATCGTTATCGTTCTATCGCCCAGCTCTAATCAGAACTTTATACTTGAGGAAATAATATTCCCTCTAATGTATAAGGTGTTGTGTTGTTCCAGCCGGTGTAATAATGGTATTATGTAATTCTGAATTATTGCCAGCAAATACTAAACAAAGGTCACAACGTTATTCTGTGACCTGAACTTTAAAAGAGAGGACACACAAGTCATTCAAAATCGGCTCTAAAAAAGATTGAATGTTGTGTAAAATACACATAAAAACAGAATGCAGTGATTTGCAGATCTTATAAACCCATATTTTATTCACAATAAAACTCTCTCAGGCAAGCTTTCTTGTAATTTCTTTAAAAAGTCTTCAGGAATAGTGTTCCAGGCTTCTTGAATTATATTCAAAGCTCTTGTTTGGATGTCTTTTTTTTTTTTGGTCTGTTTTCTGTCTCAAGGATCTCACACAGCCTCAATAATGTTGATGTCTGGGCTCTGGGGAGACCAGTCAATGTCTAATAGTGCTCCACCGTGTGTTTTTCAATCTAGCTTTGCTGTTACTGCATTGACGGTGTGTTTAGGATCATTGCCATGTCTGACTGGCAGTGGTGCTATGAAAATTATGCCGTTGTTTTCCACATGGTCCTGCATGGTGGATGTGTACACTTTTCACATAATTTGTTCAGTTTTGACAATAGTCCACTGACCTAAAATTCAACCCCAAACAACACACGTTTCGCTGACAGTTTAAACCAGAAGTCATATATTTGGATTCATTGCTCCATATGATCTGTTGCCACCGATTTTCATTCCAGTTCTTATGTGAGTTGGGATTCCTCTGCCCTTTCATCCTGTTTCGTTTCCCTAAGGATGGCTTTTTGACAGCCCCCTTTACACTGCTGATGAGGCTTCATTGTAGATGGCTCAACTGAAGAGCCAGATGCATCTCTCAAGTCCTGTGTTGGGTCTTTGCCTGTCCAAATGTGTTACATTTGTCATGTTTCACAGATTTAACTGAAGAGTGGGACCAAATCATGTGTTTTTGCAACAGGCTGCTAGTAACAAAATGCCTAAAGATAAAATTTAAAATTGTCTTTGCTATCCAATGTGCAAAGAAAAACTTTGAAAGCCCTATTCACCTTTTGTATTTCTCACAATGTTATCAAGATTCACTTTTGTAAGTACTATAATAAACTGTACAAGTCCTATATATATCATTATATAAATTATTGTTTCTGTTATTAAATAATGCATTATTAATTTACTGGTTATAAATGAGCAATCTTGTAATAAGACCTCTCCAGACTGAGAGTCATTCCTCTGAGCGGTTCAATCATTTATCTTGTGGCGCATCGTCTATTTATTAACTGCAAATGTTAAATTAATTTAAAAATGAACGTTTCATCAGTTGAATTTTTCATTAGAACATTTTAATTGAATTACTACAAGGTAGAAAAAAGCCCAGGCCACTCACAATGTGCTGTCGTTTATAGTTGTTTATATCACCTACCTACTGGATTTCCAGGCCTTCTGTTGGGGTC